>NC_048596.1:201850586-202150586 GCF_003668045.3 Cricetulus griseus | reverse complement strand
GGACACTGTGGCAGTGTGGTGGACTCTGGGGCAGTGTGGTGGACACTGGGGCAGTGTGGTGGACACTGGGGCATGTGACAGATAGTGGATCAGTATGAAGAGATACCATGTGAGGGACATTAGGGCACTGAATCAACAGCATACATACCATAACGACTGTAGAGTTATTCACAGATATTTAAACCATGGGCACATTTAACAGAAAACACTCAGGAAGATGGCATGATGTTCGAGATGACTTTTAATTCCAAGAACATCATTCCTTGGTTGGCTGTGGCGCCTGTCTATAGTATAACCCTCACACAGGCTCTTTTGACACCTCTTATCCTGTAGTGTACACAAACCCTTCTCAGGACTGCCTGGCTTTCCCAACTTTATTTGTTTGTTTCTATGGTGGATATGAATGTTACTCTTTTGACTTTGACAATTTTTACATGATGAAGAGATTTTGACAACTTTTTTGATGAAGAGATTTCTCTGAAAATATTGTCTCTCAATGATGAGAAACGCCTGTACCAGTTGTTGGTTGGTCCCATCTTAGAAAACATGATTGACAGGTAAGAGTCAGTATCCCCGCCCCTCCTTTGTGTCCCAGAGATGGACTGTTCTAGAAGGTGGCAGAGCTGCCATCCATTTAGTGGGCTCAGACCCCAAAAGCCTGTAATGCAGGAGTAGCCACTCACAGTTTTCTATGTTTGATGTCCATACTCTGAAGTTTTCACAAAGATCAGTGGTTCCCTTAGCAGCACCAGTTAAAGTCAACATCGATGCCAATGCCTGAGCAGGTACTCGAGGACCATGAGGCTGGGTCATGTGTGTGGGAAAACACATGTCATTTGTATTTCTATTATCTTCCTTTAAAAAGAAAACTACTACATTTATTTATTTTGTGTGTATGCATGTGTGGACACCCCAGAGCTGTGGGGAGCTGAGTCAGGGGGAATCACTAGGGCTTGCTGGATGCAAGCCTAGTTCCTGGTTCAATGAAAGACCTTGTCTCAGAGGAATAAGGAGGAAAGTAACAGAGCAGGACACCCAACCCCTCTGTCCACACATAGGCAGATGACACACACAGAGCCTGAATGGACAGGGCATGGGCTCCTGTGGCCAGGACAATTCCATTACTTCAGGGAGCCTGAAGACTGAGCAGGAACAATTCCGGTGCTGTAGATCCAACTGTTCCTGCAATTCTGTGATTAACGATGCATTCTTGCACACAAGCCTCTTTCACCGTGTGGGACATCCCTTCTACCATGCAAACCCTGCTGGAGTTTCCCTCACATCACCTCATGGCCAGCAGACAGTTCGGTCTGCATCTTTGGTTTCTTAGAGGAGAATTGCAAAGTAGTACTAGAAAATCAGGCTTGCTCTGATCTGCAGGCCTCACCTTCCCGTATGGGAGCTTGGTGGTCATCCCCATGTCCCGCCTTTCTGAAGCAAGCCCTGCTTTTTACTGCATTAGTCATGATGGGCATGACCACTCACCACAGCATGCTGAAAAGGCGCTGAGGGCCTGTTCCTGTGAGCGCGTGTGCTAGTTTAAATAACAACAGTAAAGAACCATGGTACCAGTTCAAAGTCATGCACAGCCGCTCTGCAGAGACGCCTAGGACAACTTTACTATTGTGCTTGAACAGTTGGTATTACATACAGTTATTACATATGTATGCAAATGATGTTTTATATACAAAGCATCCTATTTGACATTTTAACCTTTATTTAGGATTTCAGAATTTTAAAAAAGTTAGTAAAAATACAAAACAGTGAGTTTCTTATGACATTTTCAAACACGATTATCATTGTAGCTCATGCCCCCCTTTACACTCTCTTATCTCTGCTCTTCCCTCCTCCTCACACACACACACAATACAACACACACTAACGCACTCATACTCATGCACACATACAGTGCTCACATACAAGTAGGCACATATGCACACATAAGCATGCATGACGAACACATGCATGCACTCCACAAATAAAAGAGAAAACAGTAGTTGCCTTTCTATTTTTTTTAAATAATTTATTTACTTGTATTTCATTTGCATTGGTATTTTTCAGGCCTGTGTGAAGGTGTCAGACTTGTAGTTACAGACAGTTGCTAGCTACCATGTGGGTGCTGGGAATTGAACCTGGATCCTCTGGAAGAGCAGTCAGTGCTAACCACTGAGCCAGGAGCTGCCTTTCTAAATCTGACTTCTTTCACTTACCACAACTGTTTTGGATTCTGACTCTCAGTGTGGTAAAGGTTATTTCCCACGAAGAAGGAGTCTCTATTATTCTGCAATGCTCAGGGACTCCACTGTCAAAATGCCACCTGCTGGGCCAATTCCAGAGTCATTATCTTGTAAGAGTGCTACTATTTCCAGCTTATACTTTTAAGTCTGGTGAACAAAGTAAAAATAGATTTGGGAAATGGACAAAAACAAAGATCATCCCAATGGGGCAGGAGGGGAGAGCTTTGAGCAGCCCTTGAGCTGGCTAGATTATGTTTTGTCTTGCAAACATCCAAGTGATGGGCTCATCTGGTCTCTGATCAGCTGGGTACCTCATCCACTTGGCAGATCAGTGGAATTCTCAAAATGAAGAGGAGGATGGTACTGAAGCTAGGAGTGGCCTCCTCTCCCTCCCTTCCTCCTCCTGCCAGGCACAGAGTCTTGGATGTGAGGGAGGGGTGGCAGGGTCTTTAGGTGTAGGTGAAGTTTTTCAGTGGAACCACCAGTCAGTTCTGTCCCAACAGCCACTCCCAAATAACCACATAGAGACTTAGTAAAATTAAAAAGGCTCAGCCAATAGTTTAGGCTTGTTACTAACTAGCTCTTACAACTTGAATTAACCCATAATTATATCTGTATTCTTCCAACTGGCTTGGCACCTTATCTCAGTATGGCATGTACATCTCCTGCTTCCTGTGCAACCCCTCATGATTCCTTTACTCCTCCCTTCTTCCAAGCATTTTCTCCGTCCCCAAATCCTGCCTACCTATTGGCCAATCAGTTCTTTATTAACAACGAGAGCAACCATCTTCACAGTGTACAAAAAGATTATTCCACAGCATTTAGATCCACAGCTGGTGAGACTTGAACCCTGGCAACACCTTCTTTGCACAGTTTCCTGTTCTATCCTTGAGGACTTCTGTGTCTGACAGACTTTCTCGTTTCTGCACTTAGCTCATTAGTTTGTTGTTGTTTAGAATGTTTGTTTTTCTGGAAAGCCAGCCTGTCCCATCTTTGTTCTTTGGAGCCACAAGAATGTGAAAGCCCTAGCTTGTGTTGGCATCTCCTCAAGTGTTAGGACATAGCTCCGCCTACTCTCAGGTCTCCTCCAAGCAAATCATTTCTGGAATGTTCATCAATCCCCCTTCGAGGATTGGGGGGAGGCGTGCTGTTCCAGCAGCCTGAGCAGTGTATCCACTGTATCCACACAGGATGTTAAGGAGAGACACTTTGCAAGATACTTAAAAAAAAAAAAAAAAATCCGCTGCCCCGAGCAGGACCTCAAATGGGCTCCTGGGAAAGACCAAAACTTAGCATGGTCCCATGTGAGTGTTAGTGCAGCTCAACCCCTGCTTGGTTCCCTTGAGAGCTGGATTCACTGAAGCCCTTTCTGAGCTCCCTACAGTTCTAACCCGGCAGCTACTCAGTGCATCCACTGGTACTTTTCAAATTCAAGTGCTTTCCAGGTATTGACCCAGCCAAAGAAGAGTATTTTCTGACCCCGAGTCTTTGGGATGGGGAGCTAACGGAAAACATCTGCATTACAGATCTAATGACCCACTGACTTGAGAAGGTAGGGGCCAGGCTGGTCTTACAGCCCAACACACAAGGCTGCAGTTACCCCATGGTCAGGCATTTGCTTTGCTGTAGAAGGAGGAGGAAAATCCCATTTATCCCAGCCCCAAAGCCCCCATTGCTGCCTAGAGCTGGGATTAGAGGTTAAAAAAAAAAAAAAAGCTGCAGGTTCCCAGGGGCAGTCAAGGTCATAAAGCCCTGGGTGAGGAACAGATACCCCTGTGTAAGTCATCATATCAGACGCTTGTTTGCCATCATCAGGAGGCCTTGATGAGCTCACTTTAAAGTGTTCCCTTGCCCTGTCCTTTGCTCTTCTCTGTCTCCATCCACACAGATTTGGGAAACATCTTACAATGACAACAGATAGCCTCTGGCTTTTCCTGGTGAGATCAGCCAGCCATATCCCTAGTCATATGTTCAGCTTGTTGAAGTCACTGTATAGGGAGGATCTGCTTATTCATCTGCAAAGGAAAATAGCTAGATGATCTAAAATCTGCCCTCCAGCTTTTCATCCCATGTATGTCTGGGTTTGGCTTTCTCCTCTTTCCCTCTCCCTCTCCCTCCCATCACATCTCTCTCCCTTTAGCAGTATCAGGGAGTATTGGACCCGGGCCTTTTACACACTGGGTCAGCATTCTACCATGAGCTCCACTTCCAGTGTTTTGTTTTGTTTTGTTTTAATCTGAGACAAAGTCTCACTAAGTAGCCCAGGTTGGCCCAGAACTCACTTTGTAGACCAAACCAGCCTTGAACCCAATAACACTCCTGCTTCAGCTTCCCAGGGCTGATTTTATAGCCCTCTACCAGTGAAGGCCAAGGTTTGGTTTGCTGAGAGCTGAACTGAAAAGATTTGGGAAGTGTCTGCCATGATACATGCTTCTGCATGGGGTGGAACACATTCTACCTTCTCTCTGACACCACCTCCGTGGTTCAGCTAATAACAGTCTTAGCAATGGTGTTGGGCCTGAGGATCATGGATCTTGTCGTGGGGTGGAACCCTGCTTTCTGTACACTGTCCTCTCTCCTTCAGCAGATACAAAGTCAAAAGCATGTTGCAGAGAGCTTCAACACCCTTCCTCTTGTAAATGAAACCCTGCCTTCCATACACTACCCTTTTCTTCAGCACATACAGAGCTGTCTTAGTTGAGGTTTCTATTGCTGTGATAAAACACCACAACCAAAAACAACTTGAGGAGGAATGGATTATTTCAACTTTTACTTTCAGGTAATTGTCCATCCCTAGAGGAAGTCAGGGCAGGAACTCAAACAGGGCAGGAGCCTAGAGGCAGGAACTGAAGCAGAGGCTGTAGAGGAGTGATGCTTATGGGCTTGCTCCTCATGGCTTGCTTAGCCTACTTCCTTATAGCACTCAGGACCCCCAGTCCAGGGGTGGCACTGCCCACAGAGAGCTGGGCCTTCCCATGTCAATCATCAATCAAGAAAATGTCTCACAGCCTTGCCCGTGGGCCAATCTGGTGGGGCATATTCTCCATTGAGTTTCCCTCTTCAGAATAGCTCTAGCTTGTGTGACATTAACAGAAAACTAGCCAGCACACAAGCCCAAAGCATTTTCCAGCAAGTGTGAGTGTCCTTCCAAAGCAGAGGCAACTAAAAGCTGCAGGGTGACACTCTGTGTTAACCTCAGATGAGTAGACTCTCCCAGTGTTTGCGGAGGAGGGACCTAAAAGGTCAGGGTCCCCGGTACCCTTGTTTACAGAACCCCAGTCAAGCTGTGAGGTTATGCTGCTCTTCAAACACAAGTAAGGAAAACAAACCCTGGCTTGCTCTGCTCTTTGCCTAGCCCACCTCCCACTTACTCGCTCTGTCAACAGAGATTTGCAATCAGATTCTACTGGGCTGTAATGAAGGACACAGGGAGGATGACATCACAGTGACAGAAAAGCATAAGACAGGGACTAAGCTCCTGGCAAGACGCACAGAGAGGGTAAGGCCAGGCAGGCTTTATCATAGCTGTCCCAGGAAAATGGGCCCTAGAAGAACTTAATACCTCCCAAGGGCAGTTCCTTCAGTGACCTCTTACTGGACACTGCCTCTTAAGGAGCCTATGACTTCTCACATGGTCACACTGGGGCTTAGTTTCCCTCACACAAGCTCCTGGGGAGAACTCAGACCCTATCCTAACCCTTCACCCACACTCCCATGCTCCAGTAACTAACCCATTAAACTCACTGGTTCACCAGGCTGGACTTGGGTGAAATCATCTTGTCTCTCATTGCCTCTCTATACAGGTACATAGGAAGGGTTCCCCAGGAAACCTCTCACCCCAGCTGAGATGGTAAACTCAGCTATAATGCAGTATTCTGTTACCACCCACCTGCTGGCCTCCTGCGGGGGGAGCTCCGAAAAGGGCAGATTCTAGTTTCCAATTTTAGACTTTTCCAAATGAAGCTTTCTGAGATGCCCCACAGCGCTCTGCAGGGGAGACAACCCCCTCACTCTCCTCCCCCAACACACACACAGCAATTCTTAAAAATGCAGCCAAGAGACATCAGAGTAGCTGTTGAAGACCAAGGATCAATACTAAGTGGACCTAGAATGTAATGAACTTGAGAAACCCCAAATCTCCTTAGATGGGCAGAAAGCAATCTTAGGCAAGCAACGCCTGGTGTGTGTGTGTGGGGGGGGGAAGTGGCTTTGGGAAGTCTGAATGCATCCCACCCTTCCCTTCTGAGTCAGCCACAGAATGAAAGATTGAGGTTGGGCATTATATTTTGGCCACTCAAACCATTTGACAGGCGCACACACTCACCATCTTAATAGCAGCCAGGTGATAGAGCCATGATGTTTCCACCTGAGGAACTGTCTTCTGCAGGGACCCAAGTCCTTCTTGCTAAAGTCCCTGGGTCTCTCACAGTACTGGCTCTATTTCAGCTTTCCTTCAAAAGCTTTGTTTGTTTTGTTATGTATATGTCTGTCACCACATGCATGCAGTACCTGTGAAGGCCAGAAGACGGTGTTGGACACCTTGGAACTGGAGCTATAGATGGTTGCCATGTGGGTGCTGGGAATGAAACCTGGGTCTACTGGAAGAGCAGTCAGTGCCTCAGCTTTCCTTTTACAACCCAAATAAAAGCAACAAGTCCTTTTTAAAATTTTACTTTAGAGAGAGAGAGAGAGAGAGAGAGAGAGAGAGAGAGAGAGAGAGAGAATGGAGTACCCACAATGGCTAAAAGCCTGTGTCAGATCCCTTGGAGTTGAAGTTACAGGTGTTTGTGAGTGTCCTGATGTGGGTGCTGGGATCTGAACTCGGGTCCTCTGATATAACAGTAAACACTGAACTGCTGAACCATCTCTCCAACCACAGAAACAATAAAACTATTATTTGGCTCTTTTGACCACTATAATTTCCATTCAGTTTCTATTGCTTCTTTTAATGCATTTTTCAAAGAGATGGTTTGCACAGCTGGCCACCTTTTTACCACTTGCTGTCTTCTGGGATAGGTAGAACGATGCCACAGACCACAGACCACAAACCACAAACCACCAGTCTTGATCCAAATGCCTCTTGCTGCTCCTCCTGCCAACATGTGGCATGAATCTTTCCAGTCCTCAGTTTGGTCAATGTGGCTGGAGTTACTAAACAGACCTGAGCAAAGTGATTGATGCTAACAGAGGGTCACATAGTGCCTGCAACAGGGACCCTTTCTGCTCTCATGTGACAAACACCAGTATGATCTCCTAATGGGGAGAAGCTTGTATCCCTGAGGCTTCTGCTGACTCCCATGACATCTGGTACTTTCTATGATCCTCGAGGGAGGCCCCAGCCAGCCCAACAGCTACCTATTGATCTGCTATTGATCAATAGGTAATCAATCAGGAATTACTATTGATCCTGACCACGTAGCTACTGTCTGGGCTCAAGTGGCTGACCATTTACCTCTCCAGTAGCTATGACTAGGTAGGATGTTTTATTGTGACCTATGCATCCTCAGAACACTCCTTACTCCCTGCATCACTTATCATGGGTTCACCCTGTGTGGATGAGAGTTATCTATACCAGAGACACTGTCCGAGTCTATAAAGTTGAGGGTCATCTTGAGCATTGCCAGTGCCCTTTGACATGACAGTGTGGAAGACCAGCATATTTGCAAAATAACAGAAGAATTAGAGTGACCCCTGGAGGGGTCGATGTGTCAGATAGCTTGTGATTCCATACTCTGTGTCTATAGGGTTTTAAAGTGTCCAAAAGTTATGCATAAAGCTTCCGGAAGTAGAAGGTATGACGTATGGCACCAGCCTAACCCACCAGGCTGGTAACAGTCACTGTCGGCACTCAGGTTTATTAACATAAATAAAAACTCATCATGAGAAATAATTACATCCTCTATGGTGGCCCACCCTCTCATTCTCTTGGGCATTGAAAAATAATGGGAAGGTTAATACATTTCTCACATATCCAAGCCTGTTATTATTTCTTGCTTACACAAAAATTACATAAAAGCCATCACTTTGGATCTGGGAGTGGATGACATAGACTAGACTCGGATAAAAGCTTAACCGAAATAGAAAAGCAATCTGGCATCGCTGACAATATTGTCACAAAAATATTACATCTTATGAAGGGGATTTCTCAGAATTCAATAACAGCATGTTTAGCAGCTAAATGGAGTCATTTGCATATTGTGGAGAAATGAAAGTACAATAATCTCATGTTTGAAGTCTAATAGGATTTCCTGGGGCTGTGTTGCTGGGAAGCTCAGTCTGATCTTTGCTTTCTGCCCATCAGTCCCCTCCCTGTAGGCTTCTTTTTCTTCACTAATCCTCCTCTGATACTCCCCCTACCTTTCTAGTCATTATTATTCTTCCCCTCCCCCAACCCTTTCCTGCTTTGCTCCAGTCAGCTTTATATTTACTAAGTGACTCCAACTGCAGTTAATTCATTCCTGAGGATTATCAGGGAAAATAGGTCTTGATTTCTCATTCTTTTTCCCTTTAAGAAAAAAGTGTGTGTGTGTGTGTGTGTGTGTGTGTGTGTGTGTGTGTGTGAGAGAGAGAGAGAGAGAGAGAGAGAGAGAGAGAGAGAGAGAGAGAGAGAGAGAGAGAGAGAGAGAGAGTTGGATGGGTTGTGCACTTGTGCCACGAGAGCCTGTGGAAGTCAGTGGACAGCCTCAGCTGCTGGTCTTCACTTTCCTCTTTGTGACAATGTCGCTTCATTGCTAAGTATTCCAGGCTAGCTAGCTTGCAAGTGTTCAGGGGGATTTTCTTGTCTCCAACACCCATCTCCCAGGAGTGCTGGAATTATAGATGCATTATGGTGCCTGGCTTTATGTAGGTGTGGGGATCTGAACTCAGGTCCCCAAGACGGCAAAGCAAATGCTCTACTCACCGAACCATACCCCCAGCCCTGGTCCTTTTTCTTTTCAAACTTTCTTTTCCCTCTGAGTCTGGCATTGTTATCGTTGATATTGTTGGTATTTTACTGACAGCCTCTTTCCATGTCAGGTCCAGATAATTGGTAGACTGTGTCACTCACTAGAGTTACAGCTAAAACCCATCAAATTCCGGACAAAGAGACTCTGGCTTTCTGACACTGACACACAGTTGTGTGTGTTTTGGCTATTTCCTCTTAATTTGCCTAAATTATTTGGATAATCACTTTAAGTCATCAGGACTTGGTTTCAAGTGGTTAATCTGTCTGGATAGTCTTAGTTGAGGCCCAGTACATATTTAGATGACAGCATCACAATGTTCAAAGTTGAACCCCACCCCCCCACCCCACCCCAGAACTTAAGAGTTCCTGATCTTGTCATAATTCCCTCACAGCCTATAGCGGCAAACCTGTGACAAACTCTCCTGGAAGGTTTAGACTTTAGGTTCATCTAGTGCACAGTAGGTGTGTGTTTGTGTGTGTGTGTGTGTGTGTGTGTGTGTAAGAGAGACAGAGAGAGACAGAGAGAGAGAGAGAGAGAGAGAGAGAGAGACAGAGACAGAGACAGAGACAGAGACAGAGTATAAATACTTCAGGGTCTGGAGAGATAGCTCAGCTTGCTTGCTGCTCTTACAGAGACCTGAGTTTGGTTCCTAACACCCATGTCAGGTAGCTCTAACCCTTCTTCTGGCCTCCAGGGGCACCTGCATACACATGCATAGATACACAGAAATATACACAGATACATAATTTGTTTTTTTAGAGGAAAAAAGTTTATTTAGTTCACATTTAAAAATTATTTCATTGCTGTGAGATGTTAATGTGTAAGGAACTTGAAGCAGCTAATCACAGACATCCAGATCTAAGAGCAGAATGCAATAAATTTGTACATACATGCTTATGCTCAGCCCATCTTCTTCACTATTTTTCTCTTTTTTTATTAATTTATTTTTTACATTCCAATCCCAGTTCCCCCTCTCTCCTTCCCTCCCACTCTCTCTACTCCCCCCTCCTCCCATCTGCTCCACAGAGAGGGTAAGACCTCCCATAGGAAGTCTACTAAGTCTATCCCATCATCTAGTTGAGGCAGGACCAAGGCACCTCTCCACCGCCCCCCCATCCCTGTGTCTAGGTTGGGCTTGGTATCTCTTCATATAGAATGGGTTCCACTAAGTCAGTTTGTGCATTAGTGTTAGGTCTTGGACCCACTGCCAGTGGCCTCATATATTGTCCCAGTCACATCATTGACAGACACATACTTTAAAATATAATAAAGCTTTAAAACTACTTGATGGATTAAGGAATACTAGTGCAATAAGATATTCAAATAGCATGGAAAGGTTAAGTCTTATTAAAATGCACACTTTACTAAAAATGCTATTTTATATATTTTATTAACATATAGGAATTATCTAAGATAGACTCATTGTGACATTTTTGAACATGTGTGTAATGAACATTGGACAAAGTCATTTCCCCATGGCATTCTCTTATCCCCCTCTTTCTGACCCCCTGCCCCCCATAGTCTGCACTCTACTGTTCTGTCTTTTTATTTTCTAGACCCTAGTTTGTTTTTCCATTTTTCATGTGTGTGGTGTTCACGTGTGTGTGTGTGTGTGTGTGTGTGTGTGTGTGTGTGTGTGTGTGTGTGTGTTGGGAATCATTATTTATTGAAGCAGGGTCTCTCAATCAAACTCAGAGCTCACCAATACTGTTAATCTTGCTATCCAGTTTTCTAGATCTGGTGAGTCTTCTGAGGTTGAAGTTACAGGTGGGCTGCCTCACCCACCCAATACTTACATGGGTTCTGGGGCTCTAAACTCCAAACCTCATACTTGTACAGCAAGCACTCAATTGATGAACCATCTCCCAGCCCCCAGGCTTCTTCCATTTCTTAGTTATCACGACTAGTGCAGCAATTATACACAGATGTATGAGATCTCTATGGTGTATTGACTTAGAGTGGTGTAGCTGGGTGATAGAGTAGATTTGTTTTGAATTTCTTAAGGGTTTCCATACCGGTTTCCACAGTGGCTGTTTACGTTTCTATTCTGACAAAGAACAAAAACCTGATTTTCAATGTTAGCTTAAGGATGAAACACAACTTCAGGTCTCAAATCATCTAGCAAGTGAAAGGAACTGGTCTGAACTTGCCTACAGGAAACAGACAGGTATGACAGATACTACTACAGTCCACACCTTGCCCTCGTTCTTGTGAAAGTTTGTTGATGTGTGTTTGGTCATGAGCTGTGTTGTTGGAATGGGGAATGCTCTTACAAGCAAACGTGATATTGTTTGAGGGGTGCATCTGATGACTCTTGACTCTGTTTACCCACTGGTTGATGTCTGAAATGTCATGGTCACGGTGTTCTCACTGTCAGTCTGAAGTTTGGAGATAAGGTAAGCTGTCTGCAGAGGAGGTGTCTTGGGTGAGAATGAAGGCCTCAGAGTCCACTCAGGAGGAAAAGGCATGGAAGAACCCTAGCACAGTTGTATTGGTGTGTTATCTTCAGGAGTTTGAGTGAGTCATAGGTAGCCCAGACAACTGGAGGGACTGGTGAGAAGAGATGAAACATCTTCAAGAACTGTTATGGAAATCTGACTCTCTTCTATGTCATATTCTGTTTTTGTGCTCTTCCCATTCTGTCCTGGTCCACACTCTTCTGATGAAAATCATAGCACAACACTGTATTGTTTTCCCTCAGAGAGCAGCTGCTGACTATATAAAGACTCGGAAAAGACATGCATCTAGGTCATAGTAGTTCCTTTTTGTAATATAGATATATCCCCAAACTCAACAAAACATTATTTCTACAGTTCACTCACCTTTGGAGTGGTTTTATTGTAGAATTTCATGGTAATCAGATTCCTTGAATCAACCTAGTTAAGCAATACTTGCCTCCCTAGTGGATGTGAAACCCAAACTCCACAATTTTCAGTTTGGGGGTACATCTTGAATGACCCAAATGGTGAATGTCAAGGCATGTGCATGTGAGTTCTTGAAAAGCCATAATTCTCCAAAATATAAGTTTGAGTCTAGAATAATTTCTGACACATGAAAGGTACCCACTGGGTTGTTTTTCAGTTCATGGGTGATTGAGTACATGGATGGTGTAGTTCTGATGTTCAGCCTCATTATGTACATACCAGTGTGTGTTGTCAATAACCAACAAGGTAATAAGGAGGAAGGGCATAAATGGAGTCACCCCAATACCTAGTGCCCACACCTGACATGTGATGGCATAGTATTCCTTCTGTAGGACAAGCTACCTGTCCAGAGACTTTACAAAATAATATAAAGCCTGCTCAAGGATGAAGATGGGCACAGTGGTAACCCTGATCACTATCCGCTCCTGCCCTTTGAGTGTTTTCCTCTATAATATTCATTCTGGAATGAATGAAAGGAAGAAACCACACCCACAAAGGATGCTTGGCTAATTAGAACTTCAATCATACAGAGAGGTTGGAGTGTTGCAGGTCCACAGCCAAATTATCTTGGGTCATCATTAGCCTACCCTAGAGCCATTTATAGCCCTCCTCTGTGTGTGATCTAGCATCTTTTGTGACTGTCCTAGTCGGGGTTACTGTTGGTTTGATGAAATAACATGACCAAAAGCAAGTTAGGGAGAAAAGGGTTTATTTGGCTTACACTTCCACATCATAGTTCGTATCACCAAAGGATGTTGGAACAGCAACTCAAATAGGGCAGGAACCTGGAGGCAGGGGCTGATGCAGAGGCCATGGAGGGTTACTGATTACTGGCTTGTGCCCTCTGGTTTGCTCAACCTGCTTTCTTATAGAACCCAGGACCACCAGCCCAGGGATGGCCCCATCCACAGTGAGGGCCCTCCCTTATCAATCACTAATTGCCCTGCAGCAGGATCTTATGGAGGCATTTTCTTAATTGAGGTTCCCTCCCCTCAGATGTGTCCCTTCAGCTTGTGTCAAGTTGACATAAATCTCTCCAGGACAGTGACCATTAGGTAAATCCTTCGGAATGTACAAACAGACCTCTAGTTTTGCCAACCCAAAAGCTAGGAATAGCATCTATGGCCTACAGAAGAGCTTTCCCCACCCTCTAATGTTTCCCCATCCTCTAATGTAACTGCCTCTAATGTTTCTACCAACCAATGTATTCAAAAAGTGTCTTGATGTGTGACTTTGTTAGGTTGCCATAAAAATGGCATATAAAGGTTATGTGTTGGAACATGGAATTTAGGTAACATGTATTGCATAAATTCATCCCCAACACTTTCAAAAATAACAACAGAAAAAAAGTTCTTTCTCAAATTGTGCCCTAGAGACAGTTTGTCAAACTGAAGCCCTGCCCCGGAATCCAGGGACTTGAAAATGCTGCCATGGCCAGCAGCTAGTTTTCCTTTTTAATTGTTCCTTTCCCAGCTCATTGTCCCTCAGCCAGACAAAGTTTATAAACCCAAGCAGCTCTGCATTTCCCCACAAGAGGTTTTGAGGCTGTAGTCTTCCTGGGATTCTAGCTGATGAGGAACAGTCCAGAACAGCCGTCCTTCTGCCATCAAAGGGCATGAGGGTAACTGAAAGAAAATTGGTTGGTTTGTCTCCCCACCCCCTCTGCCTTGAGGATGTGTTTGCTTCTATTTTCTATTCCATTTATTATTGATAGGGTGTTTATTTTTCTCACTTCCATGAGACTTACAAACCAAATAAACTGCTCTGGCTGCTGGCCCGGGAGGGAGGGCTGTTTTTGCTGGTTCTGCAGTCCATTGATCCCTGCATAGGAGACTAGAGTGAAAAGCAGCATCTAAGGGCTAGGAGGAAACTCAAGGGTGGGGTGAGATGCCATCAAGCTGGGACAGGGGTGGGGGCATGCAGGGATGGGGGTCCTCCAATGACTCAGCTGAACACCCAGCCAGCCAGCTAGTTCCAGAAAGCCTGCAATTCTCAAGGTCACAGCCTCCCTAACTTGTCTGTGGATTAAGTCAGTCTCCTGGGATCCCTCTACGTGCAAGCTCCTTTGTTTAGCAAAAGGAGAAAGGCCTGGCAGCTAGCCTTCCCTGCCAGTGGAGGCTGGGAATAAGTTTTTTCTTGTTTTTAGTGGGTAAGGAACAAAAGAGAACTAAGCCATCAACTTTAAGCCACCAGGGCGTGTCAATCCATGTGTGCCTATGTGTCTCAGTAATGTCTGCCACCTCGTGCCACACCAATCACTTCCAAATGAGGAAGAAAATGAACCAAAAGTGCAGCCTTGCCCCTGGCCTTGGTCCTCCTTAGAGCGAACATGGACTAACCAGTGCTTTTCTATAGGCTATGAAACTTTGTGAGTCCTGGGGATTTCTCTTTGATCTGCTGGCAGCCCCAAGCACCTGGCTAGTTTTTATGTCAACTTCACATAGGCTGGAGTCATTTGGGAGAAGGGACCCTTAAGTGAGAAAATGCCCCCACCAGATTGGTCTGTGGAGCATTTTCTTAATTACTGAGTGATGTGGGTAGGCCCACCCCACAGGGGACAGTGCCACCCTGGGTAGGTGGTCCTGGATGATGTAAGAAAGCAGGCTGAGCAAGCCATGGGGAGCAAGTCAATAAGCAGCCCTCCTCCGTGGCCTCTGCCTCAGTGTCTGCCCCCAGGTTCCTGTCTTTAGCTCCTGCCCTGACTTCTCTCAGTGACTGACTCTTGCCTGCAAGTATAAGCTGAAACGAATGCTTTTCTCCAAAGATTTCCTTTGGTCTTGGTGTTTTATCACAGCAATAGGAACCCAGCTGTGGCTCCTCCTACTTCTCATTACTGCTTAGGAGGGTTGATGCCCTGACTACATCTACTCTAGGGCTGGATAGCAGCAGTGTACCCTCCAGGCAGCCGGGTCTCTGACTTTTCACAGATACCTGGAGACTGACTTCCTCAAATTGACCTCACTGACTGGCCTGGCTGCCAAGTAGAAGCAAGCTCAGGATGTGAGTTTTGTCCTCAGAGGCCCATGTCTGAAATGCACATCCAGGCTTGGGGGAGGTGAAAGAAAGGCCTTCACGCTGGCAGGTAGTGTTCCCTGGAGGGAGAGCCCAGGGACTCCCAGCCCAGAAGGAAGTGAACTGGTCTGGGGCCTGGCCTCTTACCCAGTACTGAAAGGAAAGAAGGCAGCTCTGGAGGCTTACTAGACCTCAGCCAAGTTAAAGTTTGGCTCCTGGGAAGACATGGGGGAAGCCAGGCTTGGCTTGCCTCAGGCCAGCCCTATCCAAATGCCCTGAGGCGGCAAATACCCAACACAATCAAAATACAGGCCATAAATAAAGCATCCTTGGCAGCCAGCTGGCTAGAAATAGAGTCCCCCAGGAATGACCTTTCCAGACAAATGCTGGAACCGAAGGTCAAAGGAGCCTTCTTTGTGGAGAAAAGACAGGGGCTTGCTTGGTGTTGAGATGATGTCCCCCAACGGGCTCATAAGTTAGAACATTTGGACCCCAGCTGGTGGTCCTGTTTGGGGACATTAGGAGGTGGGGCAGGGTGAATACTGGCCTCTCTCCTTTACATGAGGTCTCTGCTTCCTCATCTGCCATCTGTGAGATGTATGCTGTAAGGTCCCAATGACACAGATCACATGTGAGCCAAGGTAACCCTCTCTTCTCATACCGCAACCTAAGTCATTAGTACACTGGCCCGCCTGAGGGTTCAACACAGAATGTCCAGGACTTACAGCCTCACCCTCCCTGGCATTGCCTGCATCCCTAAACACCCTGGAAAGTGGTGGCTCAGACAGCAAAGCCTCCTCACTCCCCAGCTTCGGGACAGTAGGAAAACTGGCTCTATCCTTGTCTCCTCAAGCATGTATCAGATGAATGTTGAAGAAACAGGGGATGACTAGGTCAAGGGGAACGTGATTCTGCTCTAAGAGTGGCTGAGGAGGTCAGACAATAGAATAGATAGATGAATAGATCTGTAGAGACCAAGGGTGCCACCACCTGGAACCTCTCTGAGGAGGGACCATGCATAAGCTGAGCAAGCCTGGTTGACGAGAGGAGTCAAACTGTGGAGATCTGAGGGAGGGCATCCTGGGAGAGGAAAGGTCAAATTCAAAGATGAGACTGGAAGCAGGCTCATTTCTGCACCAGCTCAGGGTATTGCTGGAGTGCCAGTTGTGAGCTGGCAGGCTGATATGTTCCCCCACCCCCAGCTGAATTCTAGATTTACACACCACAGTAAGCCTGCAGAGCTGCTGCTGGGAGAGGCTGCAGTTCTCCTGCCTCATAACCTCACTGCCTCAGAGACTCATAGATGGCTGTAGCTCCCATACCCAGTGTCCTCTTGAGTGTTCTTTGAGCTCTCTCTCTCTCTCTCTCTCTCTCTCTCTCTCTCTCTCTCTCTCTCTCTGTGTGTGTGTGTGTGAGAGAGAGAGAGAGAGAGAGAGAGAGAGAGAGAGAGAACAGAGAGAGAGAAATAGAGAGAAGCAGAGAGAGAAATAGATAGAAACAGAGAAAGAGAGAGAGAGAGAGAGACATCACACCCAGGTTTACTTGGAATCCTGAGCATATTCTAGCATTCAGTGTCTTTGGAATTCCATCCTTCATTTAAGCAACCTCTACAGAGCCAGCTGAGTGATTAGGATTGCTTTGATAAAGGTATCCAAGGCTGGGCACCCTGACCTCCTTCACTGCCCTTTTATGACCAGCCCACTTTCCAGGAGGGAGATCACCCTTCTAGGAACCCTATTTCTATGCTCCCTGTCTCTGGTCCTCTCTAAAGACAGAGCTGATGGTCGCCCCTCATTCTCAGTCCCACAGGCCAGGTAAACTCAGCTTTAGGCAAGCAATGCCATTGCTTTCTCTAGGGGACATTACTGAGCATCATAGCCTCTAGGACTGCAGCAGGAAGATGCTGTAGAGCAGAAATGGAAAGGACAGCCCCATTAAGAGGCTGCTGAGGCCACTGCTTGTCTTCCATTGCCCTGCATCCATGTTAGATCCTTGTTTGTCTACAGCCTCAGCCTTGAAAGCCAATGATTATGGCAACAGCTGAGGACACCTGCCAAGATTTGTACTGGCCTCTCTAATGAGCTTATGCATGGTCCCTCTGGACCTGGCCTTTGCAGGTATAAATCATGTCTTCTCACAGATGCAGTATGGAGGAGACCTCATAGGTCCCTGCTCCACAGCTGGATGAATGGATGCTGGAGGGCTAAGCTACTTTTCCAGGGATGCACAGTATGGCTGGAAGCTAGCCATACTCTAATCCAAAGTCAGTTGGATAACTATACAAGGCCTGCACAAGATAAGTCAGCCAAAATTCCAACATGGATAGGAGAGGCACTCAAATATCCCACCCCTAGCTGAGGAATTATTATTGGCAGTTAATGGCTATTGGGAGGAGTCGGTTTTCTTCTGAGATGTGGCACCCCAGTAGCTTGCCCACGCTCTAGTGGATGGCCCTATACCCAGGCAATACTGCCAGCACTAAGTGAACTCAGTGGGTTAAAAAAACAAAAACAAAACAGCACATGAAATTGGGAGGGGGCTATGGGAAAAGTTGGAGGAGAGGAGGTTGAGGGTGTATTGGATCAAAACATATTGTATACGTGTCTATTGTCTTCCTAGTTAGTTTTAATTGTCAATTTGATATGCCTAGAGTCACCCGAGAAGAGGAAACCTCAATCAAAGAACTGGCTCACTCAGATGGGCCAGTGGGCATGTCTTTGGGGTATCTTGATTGTTAATTATTATAGGAGGGCCCAGCAGTATCAGCTCTAGGCTAAGAAAGCCAATGGCACAGACCAGGGAGTGTGCCAGCAATCAGCATTCATTTGTGGCTCCTGCTTCAGCTCCAGCCCTGACCTCCCTCAGTAATGAACCATGACCAGGAAGTGTAACCTGAAATAAATCCTTCCCTCCCATAAGTTGCTTTTGATCATGATATTTATCACAGCAACAGAACATATAATTTTCAAACAATAAAAATACACATTAAAAAATTAAGCAACCTTTAGCCATTTGCAATTAAGTCAAGGTCTGTCCTCTCTAGATTCTGTATAAGGAACAACTTTTGATGGACAAGATTTCAATCCTAGAAACCCAAGTACTAAGGAAAGAAGCCTTGAATGAAGATGGACACTACTGTGTACAGAGCTTTTCCTTAGGATCAAGGCTTCCTGGTTATAAGGATTCAGGCATTATGCTGGCCTGTCACCTGGCAGAATGCACTCAGGCAGTACTCTGGTCAGCCCAGGTGCAAAGGACCCCTTTAAAAGAAAGACCTCTGCCCACTTATGCTCTCTTTCTGCTCTTCTCATTCCCACCCTCTTTCTGCTCTTCTCTTTCCACTCTCTCTTTCCTGCTGTTCCTCTGGGGCAGACAGGACTTTTCCTGTCTCACTCTTGTCTTCTGTTACCACCCCCCTCTGTCTGTGTCTGTCTGTCTGTCTCTGTGTCTCTTTTCTCTTTCCTTCCCCCTTCCCTCTCCTTTCCAATAAAACTTCTCACTTAAGCCTTGTCTGTCTGGTATGTTTGTCCCTCCACCTCGGTTCACCCTTGCCTGCCATGGAATCCGCCAAGGTCCCCCTCAAGCTTTATCCTAATACTAGTGTCTTACTTACTCCTCCCAAAGTCCCCATTCTGAAGAACAAGGTAATAAGGCTTCTATCAATGAAGCCATCATTATTGTCGGGGATCCAGGATGCTGCCAAACTCCCAACCATGAGACTGTTACTGAAGGTCATTTCAGATGGCCATGGGTAGTCTGAGTTATATTTTCCCATTGCAAACCAATTGCCAGAAGCCTGGCCTAGGGACCTGCTGATGAGGCATCTGCTCTAAAGTCACACTCAAGAAAAGATGAGCAGAAAAGGCCAGAGCTGGGAAGAAAAGGAGCCACAGTGGTGGTATTGCTCAAATGTTGTACACCCTGAAGATACGATAACCCTGCTGAGTCCTTCACAGATTAGCATGAAGGCCAGGTGATGTCACTGGAAAATGCAAGAGATAGGTTCATGAAGATAATGATGCTGCCTCTCACCCACAGGCTCACAATGTCACTCCCAGCACACAGTGGGGGTTCTGTGAAGCTGAAGACCGTAGCAGGGGGTGGGTGAGAGCTTCAGATAGCAGGCGCTTAAGAACAGGGTCTCTGGCTAGGAATGCAGCTCAGCTGCTAGAGTGCTTATCTAGCATATAAAACCCTGGGTTCAATTCCCAGCACCATACAAACCTGGCCTGATGGTGCTTTGCCTCCTAAGCCAGCATTTGGGAAGTTGAAGAATCAGAAGTTCAAAGTCATTTTTAACTATGCAGTCAGTTCAAGGCCAGCTCAAGACACATGAGAACCTGTCTCAAAAAACTATCAGGACAATCCCATATGATCTGTCTGCTCTGGGTTCTAGGAACAGAATAGCACAAGAATAGCAAGTACTCTTAACCACTGAACCATCTCGCTACCTCCAAGATCAGGGTCTTGATGAGATCTGTAGGCTGGAGTCCAAGCCCTCTGTCCCTGTGAAGGCAAGCACATCTTAATGCCTATGAACTCCATGTGGACATTTGGGATGGCTTTGATGCATTTACTCTCAGTCAAACCGAATAATGATAAACTAATTTATTCCATCTGTGGCTTGGCCTCCTGTCTGTTTTTCTCCTTTCCTCCTCTGCCTCCCCCACACTCTTTCTCCCACATGTTGGCCCATCTGTTCTAGGTAGGGTGTTCCTGTTTATTTCAGCTTTCTGGCACAAATGCTTGGAACTGTCACAGACTATGGAAACAGTCAAGCCCAGAACCCGTATTAGGAGTGCAGGTGACACAGTGTCCATAAAGTTCCCATTGTGTCTGACACTGAACTTCTCAGAGCCAATGTGGGTGGGAAAGGCAGGTTGAGGGTGTGGACACCCTGCCACAGAACACCCTTGCTCAGTAAAGACCAAAAGACATGGGCTCCCATCCTCACTACTATAGGTGACCTGTGATTTAGCTACTTAATATCCTTGGCTTCCAGCACCTCGCCTTTGCTCCTCTCTGAATGACAGATCCCAGCTCTCCTGTGAGCAGAGGATCAAGGTAACCTGGGCAAGTACTATGCTCCACATGCAGCTGCTCTTGGCAAAAGTATGCTCACTCTCCCTGGCTCCATCCAGCTCTCCAGTGCTCTGCCACCAAAGCAAAGCTCAAGGGTGGCAGGATGGCCCTGAACACCTGTAGCACTCAGGGAGATGCGAGGTGGTTCTCCAGCCTTCCTGAAGTCTCTATGGGATTACACAATCACAGGCGGGTGTGGTGACAATGGGTGGCTCCCTTGCTGTGTGTGGTGTAAAGATGGCAGTGTGCCACTGTGGTTTGGTGGGTGGCATGGTGGCGTTTCCTCCCAGCTCTGCAATACCAACATCTCTCCTTTATTGCCATCACATTGTGCTCACTGACAGTGTGACACTAACTTCAGTGGGCAGGTGCTGCTTCTGTTTTTCACTGGCGTTTTGAAGAAGGAGGAGAAGGAAGAGGAGGAGGAAGAAAAGCAGAAGAGGAGGAGGAGGAGGAGGAGGAGGAGGAGGAGAGGAGGAAGAAGAAGAAGAAGAAGAAGAAGAAGAAGAAGAAGAAGAAGAAGAAGAAGAAGAAGAAGAAGAAGAAGAAGAAGTCATCTTGCAGGGCTGGCTCAGTAGATAAGAGCACTGGCTGCCCTTGTACAGGACTAGAGTTCCAATTCCCAGCCCCCACGTCTCATGGCTCCCAACCACCTGTAACTCTGAAGCACCAGGGGACTCTGAAGGCACTTGCATTCATACATGTACAAATCCATATACACACATAATTTAAGAATAAATCTTAAAGCTGGGCATTGGTGGTGCACATCTTTAATCCCAGGACTCGGGAGGCAGAGGCAGGTGGATCTCTGTGAATTCAAGACCAGCCTGGTCTACAAGAGCTAGTTCCAGGACAGCAGGACAGCCTTCAAAGCCACAGAGAAACCCTGTCTCGAACCCCCCTCCCCAAAAAAATCTTAGAAAAGAAGAGCCTTCCTCTTAACCCTCCTTAGACATCTTATTCTTCACATTTGACCTTCAGAATGACTCTTCACAGCAACAGTAATGGAGGTCCTGTCACTATCTCATGTCACATGCCAATGCTGGAGCCTTCAAGAGGCCACGAAGCCAGGGACACAGCACAGAGCATGATCATTATAAAGAGGAACCAGCCTTGCCTTCCACTACTACTCTGTCAATCAAACATCCTGTTGCCATGACAAACACTAGGAGCTTCATTTGATTGGGTTTTAAAAAGCATTGCATTACAAAGAGGAGCAGGGTGTGGTGCCTCAGGGATGCTGGCTGATTGGTCAGATGATGTTCCCTGGCACTTACTGGGGAAGTTACTGAATCTTGAGGAGTACAGAATACTGTGGCCTCTTGCTCTGACAACACACACTGTAGTGTCTGAGTCAATCAGTGACCCATACTGGCATTTTTGTCTATGTAGTGAAAGGATAATGTGGCTGCCTGTCTCAGAGATGAGAAAACTCAATTGCACTCCAGAGAAACATGGCTTAAACTTTGTTCTGTCGCCAGAAGTTTTCCCCAGTCACCATGGAAGACATGGTCCCCAGTAACCACTACAACATGTAAGCCACACACAGCACAGCAGCTTGGAGGGCCATCCACACTTTGCACTCTGGCCATAATGGTCAATCAGGAGAGTCAACTTGATAAATCTAGAATAACTAAGAGACAGGCCTCTGGCCAGGAAGGATTAACTGAAAGGGGAAGCCCCTCCCACAGGGTAGTTGTCACCATCCTCTGGCAGCCCAGATACAAAGTGGTCCTAAGAAGAAACGAAGCTGCTCACCAGCCTTCCCTCTTGCTGGTGGATGCATCTCTCCCATCATTGCTGCCACTGCTGTCAAAACACCAGTCCTTTGACCTTCCAACTTGAACTAAAGACCATCGTTGGCAGACTGGGACTGCTACGGCATCTGGCCCTGTGGACTGAGCAGTTACAGTGTTCTCAGCCTCTCTAGTGTGCAGATTGACACTGCTGGCTTACCCAGCCCAAGTCATGTTAGCCATTCTAAGAAAATCTCATTGTGATATAGATTCATTGTATTGGTTTTGTTCCTCTAGAGAAACAGACAAGAGTGGACAGTGTTTTGCCTACAGATAACTACTATAGAAAGCTGAATATTAAATGAGAAAGTGGCATTGTGAATAAGAAAGGGGGGACATGCTAAATATAGGGTTGTCACACAAGGAGAATGGGAGCGGCAAGCAGGAAAATAGCCTGTGGAAGCAATGGGGTGTCTCAAGATAGACAGTGGAGTTGTCACAGGTGTAGGAGGAGATGGCTTATATGATGAAATTGGCCAACTGACTGCATGATTCTGAAGGAAAAATAAAACCAATCAAATTATAAAGAGTTACCTTTCAAATCATGATTTTTTCAACAGGTAGACCCCCCCACGCCACCCCAAATAATTCTACCTCACATCCTAGACTTTCCCTGGCCAGTTTTGCTTTGGAAGAGTGGATCTAAAGCAGTGGGTGTGGGGTATGGGAGGAGCTGGCTGAGGTATTCACACTGTTGGCTCAGTGTCTGCCTTCATTTTGCTAATAAACACCATGTCCTTCATCATCAGGCTGTTCTTCAGGGAGCCACAGCCCACAGCTGGTGGCCTGACAAAGAACTGAAGGCAGCCCCTTAACAGGCTTGTGTGGCTTCCTGCAGGTCAGAGGGAGGTGCTCTGTGCTGGCAGCACCCTGCAGCACCCTGCACCACCTCCATCTTTTGTTTCATCTTGGGAGATGGAAGCAGAGCTACAGGGAAGTTAGGAGTTGCTGTGATTTGAACCTTCAGCTTGCTTGGTTCTGCTTCTAGCCACTTCTCTGCAGCTGAGGTAGAATCCTGTTGCATACAGCTCTCACCCTCAAGGAACCAGCACCAGAACCAGATTCCTGTGAGGGTTTGAATGGTGCCATCTCAATTCCTCTAATAAAAGCATAGCTCATGGTAGCTGGATTATGAAGGAATACAGGATGGAGAGGGAGGATCCAGAGGCATCAAGATTGGCATGTGAAAGAAACCAATGGCAGAGGAAGAGACTGGAAGCCCCTAGCAGGATTCAAGTGAACAAAACAGAAGGCAGAGCTATGTAGATGACCCAAAAAACAAACAAATAAAAACCATGAGGCCTCTTCTGGCCAGGGTCCCTGATTCTAGGATTTTCCCAGCCTCTCTGGCCCTCTTGTGTTTTCGGGAATGCCTTTCTCTTTCAAACTATTTCTACTGTCCCCCAGGTATCCCTGAACCATTTTTTTTTTTGTTCCCAAACAAGGTTCCCAAACCTCAGGACTCTGATCCAGGCTAAGACAGTGACAGAGTCTAGGAAGGTTTGTTAAGCAAGTAAGAGCTTAGTGGGTACTTTGGAAGATAGAGACCCAGGTCATTTTGCCCTGGGTGGGGGAGTTGCCTAGGATCCACCCCAGCTTCCAGTTGGAGGAGATGATTCCTGTTTTATGCTCAGAAGGGATGAACCTTGCCTGGGCAGCTGTGCTGTGGTATCACTGATTTTCTCCTCTGACCAGTGCCTGCACTGGGCATGTAGGGAGACTGCAAGTATCCCAGGAGATCTCAGAGTGAGGATGTTCCTCAGAGTAGAAATCCCCAGGTGCAAATGCATTTAGAATTTCTTCAGAGTCCTGAGGGAGCAAGCTTTATATAAGGGAGAAAGCAAGGTAGGTGTTTGTACTTTAATTTATCCACCTGTCCCCACTTCAAGTAAAAACATTTGGCACATGACCTATAACATAA
The DNA here is from genome assembly GCF_003668045.3 of Cricetulus griseus. Taxonomy (NCBI): domain Eukaryota; kingdom Metazoa; phylum Chordata; class Mammalia; order Rodentia; family Cricetidae; genus Cricetulus; species Cricetulus griseus. Next base: position 202,126,667 of record NC_048596.1, on the reverse strand, counting down.
GATTGACCTCTGTACACGTTGAATATTAGTTCTTGGGTCCATGGAATCTACCGAATTTTGGAGGCAACAGGTAAACTGAGCTATTGGGACAAAAATGTAAGGAATCTTGTAAAGACTTGAGCCTATCCTGTACTTCCTTGGATTCCTTCCAACAAAACTGCACTCAGTTTGAAGGTTGTTGTGGAATATTAGTTTAAAATGTGTTTATAATGTGGAATTTGTTTATAATGTGGAATGTTTGTTTAATGATGTAAAGATGTGTTGCATTTTTTTACGTTGCATTTGTTTGACTCTGTAAACCTGTGTTACTTTGCCTGCATAAAACACCTGGTTGTAACAAAAAACAAAAACAAAAACAAACAAACAAAAAACACCTGATTGGTCTCATAAATAGCTGAATGGCCAATAGATAGGCAGGAGAGGAATAGGTGGGGCTGCCAGGCAGAGAGAATAAATAGGAGGAGAACTCTAGGCTCAGGAGAAGAAGAATGAGAAGGCGCAAGGGGTGAGAAAAGCAGAAGGAAAGAAAGACACCAGGGGCCAGTCACCCAGCCACACAGTAAGAAGGGAAGAAAGACATATAAAGAAAGGTAAAAAGCCCAGAGACAAAATGTAGTTAAAGAGAAACAGGATAATTTAAGTTAGAAAAGATGCTTAGAAACAAGCCAAACTAAGGCCCAGCTTTCATAAGTAAAAATAAGTCTCCATGTATTTATTTGGGAGCTGGGTGGCGGACCCCCAAAGAGTAAAAAAAACAAAACAAAACAAACAAACAAACAAACAAAAAAACAACCTGACTACAGAAGGTCAAGGCTGCAAAGGGTCAGGATGCATAGTGCTCAAGCTCTAAGAACAGTGAACAGAGATGTCCATGGCTTCATTTTAACCCAAGAGCCCATCACTGTTCTACTTGGTTGCCTGGGTCAAAGTTAGATGTCCTTATGTGCTTCCTGTGCTTCAGCCCAGTGGGCTTCAAATGTGGAATAAAGGAGGACCCCTGTGGCAAGACTACTGCTTCTGCCTTTAACATGACCACCACCACCAAGAATCAATGGCTGCCTTAAAGCACTGTTCCTTAGCAGGTAGGGCAATGAAGAACCCAGTCAGTCCCAGGCCTGTGGCAATGGTGATAAGGCTGTTAACATTCCTTCCTGGAACTGTCTTGGGAGACTCTCCTAGGAGAGTCTACTTCCCACCCTCTCTCGCCCCAGCTGCATGTGCTCTTGGGGAAGGTGCTAGAATATATTGGGCATAGAAAACTGGCCAACGGTGTGTGTGACTCCAGCTGTGCTGCTTCAGTGTGTAGTTACACATGCTGGAATGGGAATACTTCGTGGTGCAGCTGCTTTTGAGTCACAGATGCTCCTTAAGAAAACTCATTGGCTCACCAAGCTGAGATTGAATGGAGTCCTTTCTGTAGTCTGCCAGTGCCCTATCTAGGGAGAATAGACATTTCTTAAAATTTGCCTGGGAAAAGTAATTCAACAGCTCTGGGTGTAAGGGTCCTTTATCTATTTCTAGAGTGACCTACAGTTCTCAGTGCTGAAATGCGAGCTTCAGGTTTGCAAGCCCCGTGCTGCTTGAGAGAGCATCATGCCTGCCCAGCTAGCATGTCCTCTTTACCCAAATTCCTCTCAGCTCTGTGCAACCTCCAGCAAGCCCACAGCTGATACTGGCAGTGTAGGGACAATGATTCCTATGGGCAGTGACATCTTAGCTGGTGGTGTTCCCAGACTGGCTTTATCTAGCTTGACATTGGCCATAGGTGTCCCACTTTGTAAGTGGCTACTGGAAAAGTTCTGGAGATTGTAATCTGAATGTAAAGGACTGTTGCTATTTCTACAGAGACAGAAACATAGGTGCTAAACCTGACATTACTTAAGAAAGGTCTGGAAGCATGCAGGTGCCTTCACATTGTAAGTTACTTTCTATTAAATAGGTGAACAGGGACAGCCACAGGAGTAGGAAAGCTGGCCATGATATTCTCCAGGTGAGTATGTTCCTAGGGGTAGACCAGATGGAGTTGGGGCAGGGTGAGTGTCTATGCATATGCTGGCCCACCTATGTTACGAGACTCTCTTCCCAGTATGAGCTGCTCCACTTATGTGTCCTGCTGTGTACCTTTCCCACCCTGCTGGCTCAGCATGATACCACAAACCAAGGCCTTGAAATGGGTTCCATCTGCCTCAGGAGGCTGTGGGCGCGAACATTCACACAATGAAGATGCTGACTGACATGGTTGCACAAGTGTTTTCCAAGTGAAAGTTGGTTTGAAGCTGCCAAGCACAGAAGGTCCTCTCCTTGCTTCATCTCAAGTCTGCATCATGGCCAGCCATTAAATAAACATGGAGTGTCTTGAGAGTAGAGATGCTTTATTATTAGAGAATTGCAATAATTCTCCCTTGTTTACTCTTGTTCTTAAAACTTTAATACATATTCTCTGTCCTGGTTTAGTTGAGAACCTCTCCCAGAGCACACTTAGTTTACAAAGGCCTGTTGTCCAGTGAAACACTGTCAGGGAGTGTTGAGAGTCTGTGGTCCAATGACCACACTGGCCTGACAGGTCAGCTGGATTGGTCATCTGTAGTCCCCTAGCCTTTAGTTCCTGACTCATAAGCAGGACTCAGTCTGTCTCCCAAAAAGAAGAAACATTAGTTTAAGAAATTATCCTTTCATTTCTAGTGCTGACAACCTGGCCAAAAGCCCATGACCCAGGAGGTCATGGCTCTAAGGAGGAACCTACTACTATTGTTTTGCTGAATGGCATGCTGTCAAACTAACTGCCTTCTAAATATTTATTCTTGCAGCTCTAGATTAGCGCTGGCCTCAGACTTGGCCAGAGAACTCTCTGCAGTGGTCAGCAGTTAATGGAAACTCATAACTGGTCAAAGTGTGGAGAATAAGTGGCCATTGAGTGCTCAGTCCTAAAGGGACATCTCTACATGCCCTGCCCCATACTCCACACACACACTACCTCCAAGGCGCCATGGTCACTTGCACAAGATCAAGGCAATAAGATCAGCCAACAATTTGGACTCAGAAAAAACAAAACAAAACACAAAGATGGGAAGTGGTGTATATAACCAAGACATGTCTACATGAATGAAATTATTGAAGATGGAAATAAAAGGATATATATATATTATGTATAAATTAAATATTAAATATAAATTATTTTAAATATAAATTAATATTATATATATTTACTCAAATATATATATATATATATATACATATATATATATTTATTTATTTGAGTAGAACTTGTCTTCCATAAAGTGCCTGGATGACTCAGAGGACAGAGCTGCAGAAAAAGCAGCTACGGAGATATCTAACTCTTCTTTGTCACAATTTTCAATGCATAGAAGCCATTAAGAGACCCCAGTGGTACAGAGGAGAGGGCCACTATGGTATCCCAAATGTCCTCCTTATTAGAAAACACAGGACTTCCAGGTAACCAAGGTAACCAGTCCCTAAGCAGATACAACCACTTCAGGGTGGAAACACCCTGCCCCCTGGCTTTTAGTCTGTAAACCCAAGGCACATATGTTCTGTCTCTCCACTAAGCCTGCTAACTTGTGGCATAGGATCTCCCTCACCCTTTATAACCTTTCAAAATGGCCACCTCACTGTCTGGCAGAATCAAAATCCCTCTTAGCTTTGGATTCCTGTTGTTCGGTGCTGCCTGCCTGAATACAGCATTGGTAATTCCCCTAATGACACTCTCTTCTGAAGGACAACTCTTCCCAGCCTGTTTCTAGAACTTGTCACCTATTGTCTCCATCTCCAATTAAATTTAAGGGTCTACCTGAGGAGGGCTGGGCAAACATGCTCAGCACTAAAGGAATGTTCCTTCTTCTTTCCATGGCAGTTTATATTCTGGAACTCAGTTTCCCCATCTGTCTGTTGCTGTCTTTCTTGTCCCATGAACCAGCTTTCCTCTTCCTTTCACAGTCTAACTTGGCTGATTTGTTGTTGTTGCTTTCCAGTGCAGGGGCTTGAACTCAGAGCCTTGTGTATTCTAGATAAGTGCCTTGTCACTCCAGCCCCACAACAGTCTGACTCTTAAGACTATCATTTAAATGGCTGATTGAAGGCTATATACAGGTTTGTTATCTATGAAGATAAAGGGAAATTGAACAAGGTGTTACACTGGTCATATATTCATAAGCTATGACAGCTGGATGGGCTGAAGAACCCACAACTTAAACTCAAGGTCACATAGATGGTTGCAGGCAGATCTTGGTCCTGACCTTGAAATTGGATGGCCAGCCTATTGCTTTTGCTTCTACACAGGCTGCCATCTGTGCTGATACAGAATGAAACCCGGGTTCTTGACTATGCCGTGCTAAATCTGGCATGCTGAGGGGTGAGCTGAGGTGGCACTTATCACTTGCTTTTGACAGCAGAGTGCAAGGGAGACATAGTTTAGTGTGAGTGAAAGGGCAGTGAAGGACACTTTCTGCAGCAGACCTGGCCAAGTAAGGGAGACCAAGCCACTCTCACCATCTGGCACCCTAGAGGAAATACTGGTAGGGGGTATGTAATGCAAGTACAGTGTGAATACAGAGAGCAGCACCCACTGACTAGAGGCGGGGTCCTGCAGCTGTGGGAACAAGTGATGCTTTAGTTGGAGATGCCGGCGCTCTTCTAGCCTACAACCTGTCCACCCAAGTCCCTCTCCCACTTGGATTCCTCTCCCACTTATCAAGACACACACTTAGCTGGGCACAGATGGTGGCACACACCTTTAATCCCAGCTCTCAGGAGGCAGAGACAGGTAATCAGGAGGCAGAGGCAGGCAGACCAAAACAAAACAAAAAGACACACTTAATTCAAGATTTGCTCAATCTGGACCCATTGCATATTTTTTCTGTTCTCTTTCACAACCCCCTTCCCCTGGCCCCATCCATTGCTCTTCACCGGCCCCGAATGTTGCTCTCTACCTGGCCCCATGTGTTGCTCTTTCTTCTACACTTGGCTTTTTAACTTTCTGTGTCCTTTGTAGTTTGAATCTTTGGTTATGCACATTTTCATTATAGACTTTTCAAAAATCCTTTCCACTGGGCTAGGCAGATGAATGGCTCGGTGGTTAACACTTTTGCCATGCAAGTCTGACAAATGGAGCACAGGTCCCCAGAACCCACACAGAAGCTGTGTAGTAGCACATTCATCTGTAATCCTAGCATGGCCCTCCTGGGGGATGGGGGATGGGAAATGGAGACAAGAATTGATGGGAGTCACAGGTGCTTACTTAGTATACACGACGGTGAACAAGAGAGACCCTCACTCAAACACAGTGGAAGGTAAGGACTGACGCCTGGGATTGTCCTCTGAATTCCACACTAGTAATATGGCAAATATGTCTCCTCTGGTATAGCCCTTGTCACTTCGTGGCTGTGTCACCATGTGTGTGCAGGTGGATGTGTGGGTATGTGGATGCACATGCTAGCATGGATGCATGTATTGTGGAGGCCAGAGGACAACCAGATTCATTTCTCGGGCACTGCGTGCCATCTGTCTGTCTGTCTATCTAGTTAGTTATAGATGGCCTGGAACTCACCAAGTAGGCTATGTTCACTGGCCACTGAGTCCTGGGCTCTGCCTGTCTTCATAGCCCCAGCGCTGGGGTTATAAGATTGTACCACATGCCTGGCTTTTTAAATGTGAGTTCTGGGACTTGAACTGAAGTCCTTGTGCAGGGCAAACACTTTATCAATGGAGCCATCTTCCCAGTCCCAGTGCCCCCCCACCCCCCGTCACATTGCCAGCTTGCCACTCAGCGGCCTTGTGCAGCAGGTGCTAGCTGCATAAGCAGAGGTGTGGCTAGAGTGGCATCTGGGCCCCATGGGCAACACAGTGATGCTGCTGCAGTGACACACCTAAGCACCGGGACAGCAGAGTGCAGCTCTCCTCTGCCTGTGAGTGCTGCACGCTGCCCACGTGACACTGAGAAGCCAGTCTGGGAACAAGTTCCCACTCATTAGTCAATGAGCCTCCCCTGCTGTGACTGAGCTGTGACATGACAGAGAAACCTACTAACAACAGCAACCTTCTCTAACATCTTCAGAGAAGACCACGGTTCTTTAGCCCAAGATGAAGGGGAGGAGTTTTGAGCTGCAATCCATAAGGCCCAGACTTAGAGAGGGCCTACAGTGGGATGTGTGTAAGCTTTGAGTGTGTGCTTATTAATTGGGCCAGACCTCAGCTTAGCCAGCTGAGGCTCTCCAGAAGCAGAGTCTCAGAAGGAAATGGGAAACAGAGACTGCATTCCCCCTGCGTTCTGCATGGTGCTCAGCTGAGGCTGTTGAGGGCCCCACAGCCAGGCCTTGTTTCCAAGTGCAGGTATACAAGCCAGCTGTGTTCTGGACAAGGGCTCAGGGCTTTAAAATCCAGAACCAAAGTTGGTGGAAAAGGGCATGAAAGTAAAGGGAAAGGTGGCTTCTGATCTGCATGGAGGTTCTGGAAAGCCCTTCAGAAGTGGAAATGGTTCAGCTGAAGCAGGAAAGTAGAGCAGAGGACCAGGGCCAGAAGGTGTTACATATTATTAAAATGCATACCCTGGGCAGAGACTTGATATGCTAATGAGACATAGGATGCATGAGGCTATATGGAGAACTCCATGTAAAAGAACATGCACAAGAAAGCCCCTGCTTTGCAAATAACCCCCAAGACCCTGGAGAACGTGACATAGAAGCCCCCAACTTTGGTGGCACACTTGCTGCTGAGTTTCTAATTTTTTTCTCTGTTCTACTCTACTCCCTCCTTTAAGTTTATATAGTCTTAACAATTCTCACTTTGTTTGCTACTATCCATATGTATCTGTCTAATTCCTTGATCTAGAGCACAAGAACCTGTTACCTCTCTGGAGGTACCCACCAAACCCCAGTATCACAGCCAGATATACGCATACTTCATTAGCCAAGTGATCATGGGGCCACTGTGTGGCTCAGAGCACTAAGATGGGTAATATGAAGGAAGGGTATCCACTGTCCTGTGTTCCCAGGATGCTGAACATAGTACATGGGCCAAGGTACACGCTAGCAATTACCAAAATGGCTGGATACAAGGCCCAGCTGCAAGGGAAGCTATATAGAGTCCTTGCTGGCTTGAGGACAGCTGGGCCTTCTTGGCCTGAGATGCTATGGTGAGATGTGCAGCTGGATGGGAAGCCAGGTGCAGACTTGTGGCAGCTTTACAAACCTTCAGGGCCTTTGAGACCTCCGCATCTGGCCCTAGGCACCGATGTATAATTACCTGCTCCAGGACTGTCTTTGAAGGTCGTCACTTGCCTCACACTGGGCTCAGACTAATTAAATTAAAACAAACCTGATGGAGAAGAAAAATGATTTGAACCTCAGGAGGGTGATAAGGTGACCACGAGTCTGGAAATGCTGTTTGAATCCTGCCCCAAGTTTATTTTCAAGTTGCAGACTCTGCCTAGCAACCCCTGGATGCATGCCTCTGATTCCCCATAGGGCAGTGAAACACATCTGGAGCCACAGGGAAGCCTTCAGCAAAGTCCCCGTGCATCCCCGAATGAAACACACCAGCCGTTCCCACAGAATCACCTCAGTCTTTGTGTTGATCTTGAATGCAACACACCCTTGGGTCCAAATTGGGCTTCCTGCGGATCTGCACAGCTTCTCCTCACACTGGACACACTGTGCCCAGGCTAGTGTCCCGTCAGTGGGAGTGGTTACAGGAGATTTTATCAGTTACAGAACAAAGAAAGTCATAAATCAAAGCACTCACCAAGTCCATGGAGTGGAGCACAGGAAAGTAGGGGAAATCATGCTGCAAGTTTCAGACAGCGTCTGATGACATTTCTAGCTTTTACATTGATGAAAACTAGTGATCCACTGCTCCAGTTTGCTTTCTACTGCTGTGATAAACACCACTACCAAAAGTGACATGGGGAGGAAAGGGCCTACTTGCTTACACTTCCAAATCCCAGTCCATCCTTGAAAGAGACTGGGACAGGAGCTCAGGCAGGAGCTGCAGCTGAAACCCAAAGAGGCACACTGCTTCCTGGCTTGATCACTTGCCTCTACTCAGCTAGCTTTCTTAAACAGCCCTGCCCAGGACCCCTGTTTAGGGATGGTACCACCCAAGAATGGACTGGGCCTCTACATCAACATAGCCATGAAGACAATGACCCATGGTCACGAGCACAGGCCAATCTGATGAGGCAGCCCCCAAGTTGGGAATCCCTCAGATAACTGTGGGCTGTGTCCAGTTAACAGCTGAAATTTAACAAGATCTGCTAAGAATACACGATAAGGTTTTCAAGTAAACTTTCGGTCCTTGGGTCAGACACAGGTGTGGGCAATAGACAGTTTTCAAAAGTACTAAAAATAGCCTGAGATAATGTGGCTCTGTCTGTAACATTTTAACCCTTCATAATCTTGAAGTTCAGTTATTTGGCCTTTAGTGTTAGACTCTTTAACACACGTGCAGCTTTTTCTCTTTCTTTCTTGCTTGCTTTTTCATTTTTTCCCTTCTGGGAATGTCAGTTCACACCAGGCAAGTCCTTGGAGAACCTATATGCCCATAGTACTAGTATATGCCATGCTCCTAGCCTCAAAAGTCTGGAGAACGTGACAAGGCAGAATTATGATCGGCATGGCACTGACCATGCTTCATCAGACCACAGGTTCTGGTCTGAGAGAAGGTCTTGGTCTATAAGGTCACACCTGAGCCTTCCTTGCCTGGGGTAACCTGCTTCTCTGATGGCCTCAAGTCCTTCTCTCTACCTAAGACACTAGGATGACATATCACAGAAATTGGCTTTCAACCATCAATAGTGCCTCTGTTAGAAATCTCCCATTACTGCCCATTTAACAAACATGCTCTGGAGATGCCACAAAAAAAGCCCTACAGGCTAAGTATCTCAGCATGAGTGACAAGAGACTTCAGAACTAGGAAGGAATTGTGTTGGTTTCAATTGCATTTCTGCCTTCAGCTTTTATGTTACCATCTTGAGTGCAGAAGTTCCCGGTAAGCACGTATAGAATGAATGATGGACCACACAGGTCAGATTCAGATGGGCCAAGCCAGCATGAAGCAAATCGCACTGCCTGAATGGCTCTGACAGTGGTTATTTAGCAGAGGGGGAACTGTCATTCCTAAAAGCACTACAAATACAAATTTTCCATCATACTGTGCGTAGACAGTACTAGAATTCAGGCTGATATCAGCCCAGAAGGCTACATTTTCTAAAACCTCATCGATGGAGGGGGTTTTGGAAAGTCCGTGATATGATGTTCAGAGCAAGCACACAGCTCAAGAGCCTCTTTCCTCTCACCCTAGTCCTTTCTTAGCAACATGGGAGGCAGGGAGGGGCTTGGGAAGAAGCAGCTCCCTTTTGACTGCAGGTGATAGATTTTCTTGGTTTGCTGAGGTGATTTGTGCAGGACAGTCGGTGTGCACTGTCCAACTTCTTGGTTGCAGGGTCCTGGAGCGAACTTTCTTAAAAATGTTTGCTTTTATTGTGTGTGTGTGTGTGTGTGTGTGTGTGTGTGTGTGTGTGTGTGTGTGTGTGTGTGTGTGTGTGTGTGTGTTTGGTCCATATGTATAAACATGCACACATGTGTACAGTGCCTGACGAAGCCAGAAGAGGGTGTTGGATCAGCTGGGCCTAAGATGATTGTAAGTTACCATGTAGGTGCTGGGAATTGAGCCCAAGTCCTCTGGAAGAGCAGCCAGTGCTTTTAACTCCTGACCATCTCTCCATTTCCATGGAGTTAACTTTCTTATTCTCATGGTCCCATATGCCTAACCCCATTCTTCTTGCCTCACACATGAGCCTCTCAGGTCAGCAATGCCTCAGCTAGTCAGGAATAGTGGATGCCACACCATACCTGCTCTCATTTGCATACCCTGTCAGAGACCACCTTCCATGGCTGGGAAAGCTCCTTGCCTCCCCTACTCTGCAGCCGTGGCCCCAGCAAGTGTCCGCTTGGTGGCTGTCCTCCCTTTGTTAGGCTCTCTCCAAGTCATCTGCCCGTTGGACTCCTGAGTTCCGCTGTCCGAGTCTCAGAGCTTTCTTTTTGTCTGACTTTGCTTTGCTTTTTCTCTGTTCTCATTATTTTCCTTCCAGGGGCTTTGCTCTGGCCTGGACTAGAATTTCTTTCTTCTTTCTGCTTTGGGAAGTGTTTCATGGGGCTAATTTCTAAGGCCTCTGTGGCGCTTGTGTGCGTGCAGCTGGTTGTTCTGTTGATTCTGGTTTCCTTTTCTCTCTTTGCAATCTCTCTCTCAGCTGGAGTTTGGACATTCATCCTTTTCACCCTGGGGTCTTTAGTCACGTGGTCACAGATCAATAGACACCATCCCACCATCAAACATGCAATATAAAAACAAATAGAGTCTGAATTCTCTGACAAACAGTAAATACTTGTGAGCTAACTTAAAAAACATTTCACAAGCTGACACGGTTTTGCCTCCAAGATTCAGAACTGGATTAAGTGCCAGCCACGGTTCTAACGTTAGCTTTGACACCAGCTACAAATAGACCAGGTTCACCAGCCTCAGTTTGCTTATATGAAACAGGCTAGACCAAATCATAGCTAGGCTAAGCTCTGTCACTCTTACCCACCTCTGGAGTGCTGTTTTCCACTGTGAAGACACTATACCCTCCCTGTCTCTGCCGCTGGCCTCTCTCTCTCTCTCTCTCTCTCTCTCTCTCTCTCTCTCTCTCTCTCTCTCTGTGTGTGTGTGTGTGTGTGTGTGTGTGTGTGTGTGTGTGTGTGTGTGTTTCTCGATCTCTCTGCCTGTCTGTTTTTCTTGTTGTCTGTCTTTGTCTCTGTTTTCCTCTGTGTCTCTTCCAGTGTCTGTGTTGGTTTCATTCCCATCTTTAGTCAGTGCAGTAAGTCAGCTGCTGTTATGCCTCTTTGTGACATTCCACTGTTGCCTTGAGTCTGCCCTGTTCATTGCTGTCTTTCTTCCAGTTCATCCACTGGACACTACTCTGTTGCCTCTGCCAGGCAGAGCAGACAACCACTAGAAGCCACCACTGTGTGCACCACAGCCAAGAAAAGGCACAGATGTTTGGCTTTGTGGATATTTGCTGACTCAGCTCTGTCCAACCCAGGAGGACATAGTTAAGTCTTTGTCCCAACCTCTTTCCTACTGTGCTTGTCCACAATCCCAGAGGGCATCAGCAGCCAGATTCAGCACCCAAATGACAGAGTGATGGAAATTGACTAATCCACGGATTTTAAGCTCACCCAGTGCTTTCCTCCATTGCTTCTCTTAACCACAGAGCACCATGGCAGCTGAATACTGGGCTCTACTAGGCTACATCATCCATATCATCCCATTTTACAGATGGTGCTCAAATACAAATGAAAGAAGCAGAATCAAGATTCTTCAGCAAAAATTTTCCTAAAGACGCAGATGCAGAAGTAACCCCAGGCCCAGACTCTCCCAGAAGCTTCGGTGGAATACTGTGGTAGAGCCATCTCAATTCCTTTCTGCCTGCAGGCTCTGTGAACGGGGCAGAGTGCTAGACACATCAGGTCCCACCATGCCCAACCTCAGCCATTCCCAGTCTGTACAGGATGAGGCTGAGCGTTGGGGTGGTGCAAGAGTCATCCCTGAGCACAAGTGCTCTGCTAGCCTGCTCCCCAAGGCATCATCCCCTGTCCCCACCCCACCTTGTCTCCACTTTAACCTCTTTCCACTCCAAAGGTGACAGTGGTCATAGAGAACTTACTTCCTTGTCATTCCCAGCTTCCATGCTGAGCATGAGCCTCCTGTCAGCAGGTGTCCTGTCCTTCAATGTAGACACTGGTGGGCACAGGCTCTTATTTGAACAGAAATTCACAGGTGCTATGCTTTGAATGTAAAGTGTTCCCTACAGGCTTGTGTTTGGACACTTGGTCCCCAGCTAGTGACAGTAATTTCGGAAGGTTGTGAAACCCTGAAGCAGTAGAGACTCACCAGTGGGAGTGGGTTGCTGGAGAGCTGGGGGGGGAGGGTCTCAGGGATTAGAGTGAAGTGCTGTTTCAGACCCAGCACAGAGTGAGCTCAAGATGAACCTGGGTGAGTTAATGAGACCCTGTCTGAAAATGAAAAGTGAAAAGAAGCCTGGGGATGTAGCTCGGTGGTAGAATGTTTGCTGAGAATCTATGAGACATTGGAGCCTAGCCCCAGAACTGAAAAAAATAAATAAAAAATAGAAACTCGTCACCCTGGATTCTTAAGGTCTGTGTGTTTCTGTTATCATGCACAAATTGTGCTTCAATTTGAAATATTGATAGGTTTTCTTTTCTTCTTCTTCCAAGGAGACTGGGTCTGTCTGTGCTGGATGTGTCTAGGTTCTTGGTCTCTTGTTCAAGAATGAAATCAAAGCTTGTGCAGATTGCAAAGTAGCTAGGAAACTTTGCTGGAAGCAAAGTGATAATCCAAATCAGCAAGGAGAAGCACACACAGAAGCACCAGCAGGGTTACCTCCCTTCCTTACCACTCCTCAGCTCCTGGCAACGGCCAACAACCCTGTGCTGCTCCCGGGCCATTGCTGTCTCCATGGTCACTAGACTTCCTTCCCCTTGCTCCAAGTGCTCTTTCTTTGTAAGAACACTGACCTCTGGCTTAGGTCCAGCTTAATTCACCATGACTTGGTCAGGAATAATGGCATATGTAAAGAACCTATTTCCAAATGAAGTGGCCCTCGGAAGTCCTAATTGAACACACCTTTGGGAGTTCTGCTCCCTCCAGCATCTATCTGCTCAGGTTCCTCTGTTGGAGATGCCAAAACTAGATCTTAGAAGGGCGTAGACCACACTGAGTGTGCAGCTCCTCCTTCAGTGACTGGCTCTCCTAGCCAGCATTCCGCAGCTCCAGTTACCAGGCTCTGGGCTCTTAGCCAGGCCCCTCTCCTCGGGGATTAACTTTGCTTTGAATGATGAGCTCCAAACACTTGCACTCTGCTTAAGAGAAAAATCTGTGTGACTCAGCAACCCTGAAACAAGGTTGTTAACCCCAGGATCAGGCGCAAATTCTGTGGAGGTTCCAATACTGTTGCTGGGAACAGAAGACAGTCACACCCCCTCCCCCAACCCAAACCCTTAGTGATTCTGTTTGCATTTGATCTTATGAGGTAGACATATAGGTAGAAATACTAACCATGTTATCAACCACATAGGATACAGTCCTATGTTCTATGGATGTTATATTCTCCACATATGTTATGGCATGAAGTGACCCTGAGGGACCCTGAGGAAGCAGCTACAGGTGAGCACTTGCATACTTGACCCATGATACAAGAATCTGAACAAGGGAAGGCTCTACCTCAGGGCCCATAGCCCTGGTGTCCTCCATCTTACTGCTGCTTTTCAGGTCACCTGCTTTTCATTGCCCCCCTCTAGTTGCTCTCCAAGGACCCATCCTAATTCCACCAGGGCTCAAGACCCGCAAGGGACAAACTAACCTGTTGCTGTCCCAGAGTATGTGACAATCTTGAAAGGGCTCTGAAAAGAACTGGGTCTCTGATATTGAAGTGAGCTCCTGCTGTCACCTCCTCCTGCCCCCACCCACACTGAGCATAAATGTGAAAAGTACTTCTAAGACATAGCCAGGCACAAACATAAGGCCTAGGAGGCCTTGACCAGAGAGGAAAAAAAAAAAAAACAAAACTCTAATAATAGCTGAGGTAGAAGGAAGTCCCTCAACTCTAAGTAGCACAACACTCCAACAGACAAAATTCTTATAAAACAGAGACATAGGGATAGTTATCCATGCCTAACTAGCCTAGCGGGGCTAGGGCAGAACTCAGCTGACTACTTAGGGATGTAGCCTGACTCCAAAAGCTGCTGTGTGGCTGGAGCATCTTGTCCTTGGCATTGTGGGAGCTCAGAGCCCTGTTCCCACCAGGGTGCAGGCTGAAGGAACAGTAAAGGTGCCCTCCAGTAGGCTTTCCAATATGTGTGAGCAAGCATCAGGGCTCAAACTCAACTCCAGGATGAGAAGCATCTTCACATCCTGCAGGGAAGGATGGGGCCCAGTTACCAACAGTGCAAGGTGTAGAAGAACAGAAACACTGGGATCCAGGAGCAACACACCCCAGATACTAGATGCTGAGCCAGGTGCAGTGCAGGGATGAGTTCACAAGATGGAGGATCAAAGTGGGGCTCTCCAGCAGCAATCCTGAAGGGACAATGGTGGCACAAAGTATTCATCTAAGTCCCAATGTTTGTTTAGATTGTTTGCTTTTAGTTTAGCCTTTAGTTTAGTACTCAGGACGCAGGGGCAGGTGGTTCTGTGAGTTGGAGGCTAGCCTGGTCTACATAACAAATTCCAGGTCAGCTAGGGCTATTCTGGCTACCTATCTCAAAAAAACCAAAACCAAAACAAACAAACAAACAACAAACCACTAACAACTCTCTCTCTCTTTTTCCACATTTCTGTCTCAGTGGTCCAGAAACTCTAGGGGCTGAGGGCCAATCCCAGCATGTCCCTTCTCTATGAGCCATTGTGTAGATGGGTTTTCTTTTTAGGCTGCTAGCTCACAAAGAATGACACGGAGATGTATTATAAAAATCTTCCCAGCATCCTCTGTGCCTAGAAATCCTGTCTAGCTATTGGCCATTCCACTTTCTCTTAAACCAATCAGAGTGGCACATCTTCACAGTGTACAAAAAAGATTATTCCACAACACCATTGTCTCTGTCAAAACTCATGCCTTGGCTTCCCCTACAAATTCAGGAGAAAATTTTCATTTTCCACAGCATCTCAACCTTGAAAGACATCTTGGGAAGAAGATATACATACTGGGAAGTGAGAAAATAAAAACATTCCTGAATCCCTCTATTATTAAAGTCAGTATTTCTACACAGAAGTACCACTTATCTCCATCATGTCTTTTCTACCATAAAGAAATCCCGTGTGCGTGTGTGTGTGTGTGTGTGTGTGTGTGTGTGTGTGTGTGTGTGTGTGTGTGTATTGAGTTCTTCACTGTTGTTTCCAAGTCTGGCTTCCTACATTGCACAGGCTGGCCTTCTGCCTCCCATATTGGAATTGCAAATGGTGTATAGAGAGGAGTTTCTACCCAGCAAGCCTTTGACAGTGGACCTCCAATGGCTTTTAGCTTCCAACAGCAGTAGAAGGCATGAGGGGTTTTGTGGGCCAATTGTGGGCCAATTAGGAATCTGAGTAGTTTCAAGAATGGAAGCTTGGGGTTCTTCACAACTGGGAAGTAAGATGGTTCTGAGTGCCGACAGGGACCCCAGACATTGAGGCCCTGGAATGTGAGTGCTCATCAGAGTCCAGGTTCATGAAACTGAAGCTTTTCTAGCTATTTCCAGCATAAAAAGATGATTCAGCTGCAGAACTTAGGCGTGTTCAATAAGGGCAGGAAAGGTGAAGAGTGAGAGGACATCCAGAGCCAAGACCAAGCTGGCTACAGGACAGCAGCATCCCTCCCCAGCTCAGTGGACAAAGCAGAAGCAGGAGGACCTGAGAGGCCTGCCAGCAACCATGTAGAAGCCAGCTGGGCCCAGATGGCAGACACCAGGAAGCCTCAGAGTGAGCCGGCTAGTTAGACTAGCTGTGCAGGAAAGCTCTGGTTTCAACTGAGAGACCTTGCCTCAAGGTACAAGGTGGAAAGCAACTGAGGATGATTCCCAATACCCTCAGGCCTCGCACACATAGGCATGCACAAATGTTCATTTACTCACACATGTACGTGCTCCCACACAGGCACACACACACAATACACACCTGCACAAGTAAAACAAACAACAAAGTAATGACACCAGGAAAAGCTTGAGGCCTCGTGGGGCAGGAAACCAGGAAAAGCTGCTGAGTTACAAATAATGAAAATACTAAAAACAAACAAAAAAAAAACCCTCTTGATTGAGTGGGCTGTGCTGTGGGAAAATGGAGAACATCCGGAGGTTACCAGATCATGTCAGAGATTAAGATAAAGAGATCAGAAATAGCCCATGTCCTGCAAACCATCACATACTGGGAGCAATTTTAGGGGAAGGAAACAAAATCCCACTTTTCTCTAGTGAGTGAGAAATAAATCCACTTCACAAATGATGAGCAAGACCCCTCACAGAGGCTGAGGAGAGGGTCACAACTCATTGCTTGTGATGTTGGGCATCTCAGTGACATGACCATTGTCAGTTCCTCTACTGTATAGGCTAAACTTTAGCCACAACTATGACCCTCAGGCCCAAGCTGCTCTGTCATCTGAGAGCCAGTATGGTCACCTGAACCAAGGCCAGGCTCTAAGGCCCATGATCTGTGATACTCTATGTCCTGGGTCTGCCCAAGAGGCCTGATGCCTACTCCCACTATGACATCATGGCAGCTGTACCTGTGAGGCTGGCTGCCATGCCTCTTTCCTGTCTGTGCCCAAAGCCAGAATGTTGGGTCCCCACAGAGAGAAGTGATGAATGAATATGATTAATTACTATGGTCTTGATTTTAGGAAAGCTGTTGGGAGACATGTGAAGTTGACTGTGGGGCTAGTCTTTAAGAGGATGCTTGTTTGGTGACCAGGGTGGTTAAAGAAAAGAGGACAAGGGAATGGGAAGGGACAGGGGGAAGGAAGACAGAGCAGAAAGTGGGGGAGGAGTGAAGAGCAGTGGAGGGAGGAGGGAGAGAAGTGGAAGGAAGGAAAGGAGGCAGGGAGGGATGAAAGAAGGACAAGGCAAAGACGGAAGGAAGAACCAAAAAGCAGGATAAAAAAATGAAGAAAGGAGCCCTGAGAAAATTCGGTATATATTTTTTAATTTAAAGAGTGACTTTAATCCCAGCACTTGGGAAGCAAAGGAAGGCAGATTTTTATGAGACCAGCCTGGTCTACATAGCAAGTTCTAGACTAGGCTAGCCAGGGCTACGTGGTAAAAATAAATAAAAAATAAAAATTGGGGAGCAGATTTCAGCTGGACTCAGCTCAGAGCTCCTGTGGATTTCTCCCCTCTGAAAGCACTTCCATTCCCATCTGTTGTGACTTAGTTTCTCTCTGGTTTCTCCCAGAAAAGCCAGTAGGAACTGGAGAACATTGTAGGCTCCTGACACTAGGACTAGCACAAACAGTACCAAATGGACGCATTGCAAATCAAAGCCCATTTCCACCAATGTGCTAGGACCTGGGGGCTGCAAGGGTCCCCTCACTTCCACACACACCAGGAAGGTTTCTTAGTGAAACGTGTACTGGCCAGCCGGGAGGCTCCAAGGGTCTCACTTGGTGTGTGGGGAAGACCCAGTCCTCAGTCACTGGAAATACCACTGGCTTTTGACCTATAGCAGAGTAAGGACAAAGACTCTTCCATGTGGCTCGGTCACTGGGCTGGAGTCCCTGTGGCAGCAACGCTTTACAGAATGGATAGGACACACTTACTTGTCATGTTCAAATGCATCCAGCTGCTCCCCCTTGAATGTCCCCATGTCCACTACAGAGAGCTATACCCGAATGTGACCAATAGAGCTGTGTCTGCATTAATATTTTAAAGGAAGGCTTTCCCCAGGCCCAACATGTAGCTGGGAGGCTAGGCACTCACTCTCTTTCCCTGACCTTGGCCTTTGCAGAGGCAGTGAATGCCACCACGGAGTGTAGATTGCAGAGGAAGTCGAGGTCACCTAGGGGCCAGGCGGGCAGATAGGACTCTGATCAGAACGTCTCCCACCTCAGCTCTGCTGCAGACTCTTAAGTCTCATTATCTTTTTTTCTAGAGATAAACAAAAGGGAAATGAAGCTCAAAAAACCACACCAGGCACTTGTGCAAGCAAATAACGAATCCAATTTAAACATTGCTCTTGCGATTCTTTTTCTACTTTATACAGTTGGATCTGACCTTAGGGACCAGTTCTACTTTTTAGGGTGGGAGTATGTAGGGGCTGGGATGCCTAGTTTCAGAGCCAAACATGGCTCTTAGTAATTTGAAGAAAGTGCATCAGAAGTGTGAGCTACTTGGAGTAGACAAGACACATGGGTTACTTGAGAGAGCAGACAGTGTTTGTGTGCACTATCAGGGGCGGGGTGGAGTGGGGACGACAACATAAAAGAAGTTCTCTACTGTCTATTCTAGGGTGAATGTCTCCCTGCTTTCCTTTCTTCACACCTGCCCTGGACTTGGCTCACCTGTGATTTCCACTGTGAGTCTGTGAGTTTCAAAACTGTTTCTTTTCAGCATGAGCCAGGTCTTTAATCCTTAAATCCCTGGTCATCCATAGGGCCATTTTTTCTTCTTAGACTTGAAATCTTTATGTTCCAGACATCTTTAGCTCTTTCTTCACTCTCTAAATGTCTGTTTGGTTGTCTCCTTGTGGACATTTGCTAAATAATATGGCTTATTTGGGGTGTCTGGTTGTGGGAAATCTTCTCATCTATCCACATATAACCATCTGTCCATTTATCCATCCAATTTATAGATCCATCCATCTATAAAATGTCATTTAAAACTGACATTTTAAATCCGGTCTTCTTTTAACTTTAGAGAAGCAACTGGTTTTCTTATCTTCCACACAATTTGCCATTTGAGTGTGAGCCAAGGACCTTCAAGGGACAGTATCTAGGGCCCCTTTCCTGAAAGTTTTTATCAGACAAAGTTTACAGGCAGAGAGTAGACAGAGGACAAACGGCAGCAGCCACCATGCCTTGTAAGGTCTCCACATGATCTTATTCAGCAAATCTTTCTGCAAACCTCCGAAAGGATGCGATTTTCCGTTAACCCCAAGTGACATGGTGATGCCTTGAATCCTTTTCCTTCTGCTGGCCAGAAGCCTCAGCTTCAGTGCTTTTTTTCTTTCTATACACTAGCTCAGTTTTTCATTTTCTGTTCCTGAGAAAAGGAAATCCTTAAAAGCAACCTTAAAATTATTGTTTATGTGCAGATGTGTGTAGATCTGTGCATTAAATATGTCTATGAGTGTTCAGGTGCCTACGGAGGTCAAGAAAGGAGCTCCATCCCTTGGAACTGGAGTTACAGCCAGTTATGGATCACTTGATATGAGTTCTGGGAGCTGCACTGCATTGCTGAACTGAATGATTGTCTTTATCAGATTGGTTGAAGGGTATGTCTTGGGGGATTTTCCCGATTGATAATAGATGCAGGCGGGACCAGCATACTATGAACCATTACTAGGCAGGTAGTCCTGGGTTGTATAAGAAAGCTAGCTAAGCCAGAGAGTGGGGCCAGCATTCAGGTTCCTCTGTGTCATAGAGCCATAGAGTCTAAGGTTTCTGTTTCAGGTTCCTGCATGAGTTCCTTCACTGATTTCTCTTAGTGACCAACTGTGATCTGAAAGTATAAACCAAATAAATCCTCTCCATTCCAAGTTGCTTTTGGCTGGGGAAATACATATGTAGATTAGATATTTTATGTGAATGAGTGTTTGCCTGTTTGTATGTCTGTGTATCATGTGCTTGCCCAGTGACTGTGGAAGCCAGAAGAGAACGTCAGATCCCCTGGAACTGGAGCTGTGGATGGTTGTAAGCCACGATGTGGTGCTGAGAACTAAACCCTGGTGCTCTGTAAGAGCAACTAGTGCTCTTAACTGTTGAGCCATCTCTCCAGCCCCCTTGGCCAAACTGTTTTACTGCAATAGAAAGAAAACTAGAAGAGGGTGACTGAGAAAATGGCCAAGATGCTGCTCATCTACTCTCTGTCTCTGTCTCTATCTTTCTCTCTCTGTCTCTGTCTCTGTCTCTGTCTTTCTCTCTCTGTCTCTCTGTCTCTGTCTCTGTCTCTCTCTGTCTCTGTCTCTCTCTGTCTCTCTGTCTCTCTCTCCCCATACCCTGTGGTTTCAAAACAGCAGAAGAAACTAGCTTAATTGTTTATTATCATTATTTCTATTGCTTATTACTTACATACTTTATGTCTGAAAAATCTGTGGCCTGGAAATCTTTCCCACAAATCAATGGTGACTCCTATGGATGTGTGGAGTTAACATTTTCATGCCCACAGGAACTCATGAGTATGGGGAGTATTTCTCTGTTTTTTTTGTGGATATTGCAGTTAAATACTCATTTATGTGTGGATGCTGCACTGGGATACTCATCTATGTGTGGGTGTTGCAGTGGGATGCTCATCTAGGTGTGGATGTAGTGGGATACTCATCTATGTGTGGGTGTTGCAGTGGGATGCTCATCTGTGTGTGGATGTTGCAGTGGGATGCTGATCTATGTGTGGATGTTGCAGTGGGATGCTCATCTGTGTGTGGATGTTGCAGTGGGATGCTCATCTGTGTGTGGGTGTTGCAGTGAGATACTCATTTGTGTGTGGGTGTTGCAGTGGGATGCTCATCTATGTGTGGATGTTGCAGTGGGATGCTCATCTGTGTGTGGATGTTGCAGTGGGATGCTCATCTGTGTGTGGATGTTGCAGTGGGATGCTCATCTGTGTGTGGGTGTTGCAGTGGGATGCTCATCTGTGTGTGGGTGTTGCAGTGGGATGCTCATCTGTGTGTGGGTGTTGCAGTGGGATGCTCATCTGTGTGTGGGTGTTGCAGTGAGATACTCATCTATGTGTGGATGTTGCAGTGGGATGCTCATCTGTGTGTGGATGCTGCAGTGGGATGCTCATCTGTGTGTGGGTGTTGCAGTGGGATGCTCATCTGTGTGTGGGTGTTGCAGTGGGATGCTCATCTATGTGTGGATGTTGCAGTGGGATGCTCATCTATGTGTGGATGCTGCAGTGGGATGCTCATCTATGTGTGGATGCTGCAGTGAGATGCTCATTTGTGTGTGAGTGTTGCAGTGGGATGCTCATCTGTGTGTTTTGGGAGTGGGGAGTTAGGGGCCGTGGAGCTGGCCTGAGGACTGGGATGCAGGAGGAGAACAAAGACATCTCAGGAATGTAGAAGACACAGTGAAAACAGGGGTGTAAGTTTCTCAGCTATCAGACACATCTCCAGGTCCCAAGAGGGAAATGTAAGCCTTCTGTCCACATAGCACAGAAGCCTCTCTAATCCTGTCACCTCTTCTCTGGCTCTGTACAGCAGGAGGACCAGGAAAGGACAGTGGTCCGACCTGAGGGGCAGAGGTAGCCCCTCCCCATTACATGAGGTGCACCTCCTCCCAAAGATCTTGTGAACACAAAGCCATTCCAGGACCTGAGCTCTGATGTGGAGCTCAGAGGAGCCAGGGCATATTCCCATCAGGCACAGTGTGGCTGCCAGACAGCTGGGTTGTCAGCTTTATGGAGACTGTCTTGCCTGAAACCCTTTTGCCACAGGATGCATCTGAGTTGTCACCCACAGCTTCTGTTTGAGGGGTCCCTGGGAGCAATAGAGACCTCTCAGCCCTTCCTTTGCTAGCTCAGTGACGAAAGAGTGGTGGTGAGTGAGTCAGACGTGGGCATGGATTGTCACACATAGATCAGCGTGTTTACATCAAAAAGCAATCGAAAGAAAAAAAATAACTTGTTGTATCTCTCTGCAAGTTGATGACTAATCTATTTCCTGCAATGTGTTTTATCTAAGAAGTAATAACTCTTCATTAGGAGGATGCCCAAGGGTGCTGAGCTGCCATGGCAACAGCCCTTCATACAGACAGACGTTCATGATTCCCCTAGGTATCTTTCCATCTGACACCTTTCCAGAACATTCAGTATTTGGACCAGAACATAGTGTATAACAGATATTTGTTTACAAGGATGGGTATGTCTGTGGCTATGGCTGAGCACCTGAGAAAGGCAATTCATTAATTTATATGGGATAGAGCTATATTTGGCCCTTGGTTCTGGAGGCTAACAAGTCTGAGAGCATAGTGTTGACATCATTTCTGCTCAGCCAAGCTCTGTCATGGCATAGCAAAGGATGTCATGTGGTAAGACACAGCAAGCCAGCCAGAGGAAGTGAGGGTCCTAGCCAAGCCAGTCTTGTGACAACCTTTTGGTTTGTTAATGCTAGAGGAATAAAGGAGACATTGTGCCTTAATCACCTCTTGAAGACTCCACATCCCATCACTGCTGCCATGGGGACCAGGTTTCTAAGGCTTCAACTTTGGGGACTATACAGCAGGGTGTATATAAGTGAAATAGATGCATGTGTGTGTTGTATGTATACCTATACATATATATCATGTAATATATACTGTGTAACACGTGTATATATTACAACAATATATTGCATGAGCATATGTTTACATATGCAATATAATAACTATATCATTGTAATGCAGATGGTCTCTCTACTGGACCAACCCTTTCCATTTGAAGTAAAGTAGCTGTGATCACCTACACAAGACCTTCATGAGATCTGCCTTGTTAACGTTCCTGTATAGAGGAATAGGAAGAATTCACTAGGCTTAGAAGATATGGGGTTCTCCAATATCTTCACAGGGTCCCTCCTCTCCCCAAGATACCAATAACCATTATATATGAAATAAAGAGTTGATTGTCCTGGGACTGCATTCAACATGGCTAACTTTGAGTAGCCTGTGCTCCTGTCAACAGTCTCCACAAACTCACTGGCTCACTCCTCAGATGAACACTCTATTTGGTTTGATGTCCTCTCCATCTGGGATGAAGTGATGTTATTCATGTCTCCCCAGGTTAGTCCCATAACAAATGCATGTGTGTACACACGGAGTGGATATATGGTCAACCCCGCTCCCCTCAGATGCTTTCTCCAGGGGGAGGTACCACTGATCGAAGCTCCTCTTTAACTCTGGGTCCAAGCCCTGGGAGCCAACAGTTGCAGGTTCTTCTGACTCAAAATGGAAAGGAATTCCAGAGATGTGACCTCTCCCACCAGGATGTACTGGCAGCCACATGTGGAACCCTGATGGGAAGGGAGGCAGCTGCAGCCACAGCTGAGCACCAGAGTCATCTGTGAGCCACAGTGTCCTGCACCACCCAGGGAAGAGGAGCAGGGCAGGGAGGTCGGTATGGAGCCCCCAGTCCCAGGCAGGGGAAGCATGGTTTACATGCATTATGGTTCATCTTTTACTATCTCCGTCCTTTGAGTGTCAACAGAGTGAAAGTTGGATTTGAGACTTAAAGGACAATTCCAAGAAGGCAAAGATGTAGAGAAGAGATTAAGACTTCCAGTAGCTTCCTTCTCCTGGCCAAGGCCTCAATGTGTCAACCTGTGAAACAAACTAATGTAAAATCTTACAACAGCCAGGCATTGGTGGTGCATGCCTTTAATCCCAGCACTCAGGAGGTAGAGGCAGGAGGATCTTTGTGAGTTTGAGGCCAGCCTGGTCTCCAGACTGAGTGCCAGGATAGGCTCCAAAGCTACATAGAGAAACCCTGTCTCGAAAAACCAAAAACCAAAAAAATAAAAAATAAAAAATAAAAAAATCTTACAGCAATAGCATCTGTGAACCAAGAAGTATGGGTTCTGTGTTAGCAAGAAACCCTGAGGTGTCTCTGTACCATCTTGTAGCCTTTCTGTAGCAGGCAGATTATCATAAACATTGGTCAGGACACATAATCACTGATATATAGATTTTACACAACACATACAGTGGTCCCCCAACTCAGGAAGATGGCTGTTTGTGTTATAAGGTGGCAGCCTAAATCTCATGCTGAGAGTCTCTTTGAAACCCCAGTCCAGGGTTCCAGTCACTAATGTTCACTAGGTCTTTACCAGAAAGCTCCATGCTCCTCTAGCAATCCTTTTCCTCCCCTAGCAAATTCCCTGTGGGTGGGCGTGATAGCTAAGGGAGAGCATGCTCCCCTGTGCTGGCTGTGTAACTGGCATTAATTCTCTTACTCTACAACATCCCTAAGCAGCTTGTGTGCCAGTGAGAGTTTATATCACAAAATGAGAACTCAAGGCAGAGAGAGGGAGAGGAGCATGTCAATGGTCACACAGCCCATTAGACAATGAAGCAAGATTCACTCTCAGCAATTCCATGGTGTCTCTGGGCTATTTTCTGCTAAACTCTTCTGTCTATTGAGTCTCAGAGACAGATAGTCAGAGAAACTCTCCTAAGAGATGTAACCTGATAAAACCAACTGCTCTAAACATATCTGATAAGGATGGTTTCTAGAGGTGAGAGAACTGGCTTGGGGGTGGGATGGTCTCGCTTCACAGGGACTGACTCTAACACTACTGAGCTAGGTGTGAGTTCTCAGGAGCAGGGCCCTGGCCATAGCTTTAGAGTGACCTTGTTCTCTGTGCAGTGACATGCTTTGGAGGACACTAGACAGGAAGAAGAGAGATCTTCTCTGCTTGTAAAGAAGACTCAGTCTTCAGGCTGCCCTCAGCAACTCCAGATGTCCGAGAGACAGACTCCAAGGTCAACTTTAGCACCAAAAGCTGTTCCTTCTGTCTGTGGCTTGTTATGTTGAAAATAAGGAAAGCTTGACTTGCTAAGTTTAAATACTGCAAAGAGTTTGTCCCCCAGCCTCTCCCCTTCTTCCCTTTTTATTTTGCTCTCTCTCTCTCTCTCTCTCTCTCTCTCTCTCTCTCTCTCTCTCTCTCTCTCTCTCTCACACACACACACACACACACACACACACAAACCACCTAATGTTGCAATTCTGATCATAGCATACTTTTTAATTAAGAAAGTATATCAAATATAAAAAGACATTGGGTCAAAATGGGCAAGCCATCTTCCCTTTAATTGATGCAACTGCAGCCATTTAGATATTTCATATTTGTTATTAAGCCTGCAGGGAAAGTGGACACTCAGGTCATGAGGCCCACAGAAAGGGAGCTGCTGGTCTAATTTAGGTCTAATTTGGATTAGGGTTGGCTGAGAGTTCTATAGGTCATCTGGTCCGAGGTCATCAGAGAACAGAAGACAAGACAGTGATATTTCACATTTAAACTCAGCCCCTCACATCCACAGGAGGTAGAGCTATGTGGGTGTCAAGATTTTCATTCTTAAGATTGGGTGGAAATTTGCTGCAGGAAGTACCATAGCTCCATGCTTCGGTTTCAGGATGCCCACCACAGGTGGCTGGGCAAATGGACTCCGGCATCTGCCTAATTAGATGACCCCAGCTAGGGAAGACAGGGCCTGTCATCCTAAGCACTTTCTCATTTCCTCTCCAGTCTCCAGCTTGCAGTGGAGTCTGCAATGCTCGGTGATTTACACCTGTCTGAATTCTACCTTTGGGATATCATAGAAGGGCAGGAAAATAGAGGAAGAAATTGCTTATTTGCCTGGTAACTTCCACTATGCATGAACTCTTTTGAACAACTCATTTTGATAAGAATCTGACCATAGTTTAAAGGAAAGAGAGATGTCATGGGAAGTTGTTTTCTGTCACAGTTTCAGGCAAACTGTGGAGACTTCCCTGACCCTGTTCCCTCTATCCAAACCTAAAGACCATAGAAGAGGGAGACAGCTGTGAAGGACCTTTTGAAAGCCACCCCAGCAACCTCTGCAAGAGAACGCACAAGTTGGTAAGATTGCCTGGCCTCTGTGTTACTTACCTTTGTGTCACTGTGATACAAACACTTGACAGGGACAACTTAAGAGCAGGAGAGCTGTAGCTCAGGCGTCCCTCAATCATAGCAGGGAGGGCATAGCCGAGGGAGCACATGGCTGAGCCTCCTCACATAATGGTGGCCTGGGAGGTAAGGAGCATCTGGGGCTAGAGGCTGGATAGAACTTTCAAAGATCTGCCCTCAGTGACCCGCTTTTACCAGCTAGGCCTTACCTGGTAATGGTCCCACAATCAGGAGCTTCAGCAAAAATTAACTCTGCTTTTGAAGTATATTTTTGTGTGATGTAACTTCATGGTTGAGTTGTTGATTTCCTTTTTAAGACAGGCTCTCATATGGCTCAGGCTGGTTTTTAACTTGCTAGGTAGCCAAGGCTGGCCTTGAACTCTTGATCCTCCTGTTTCTTGCTCCTGAGTGCTGGGGTCACAGGTGTTCACTCAGCTGTATCAATAGCAGTTGTGTACAAAAACAGAATGGAAAAGGTCTTTGAAATGTGACAAGAAACTCCTGCCAGCCTGCAAAACCCATATGTGGAAAAGCTCCGTCCCTGCCTCAGGAGGCACACAGACTCCTTCTCTGTCCTCCTCCTGCCAGTATGACAGAAGTGACTGGACCCCTCTCCCCACCCAGCCCTTACTTCTTGAAGATGATACTGTTTCTGATGGTTGGAGTCCCAGGACCCTGCTCAGAGTCTAGCTTCCATGACCCCCAGGGAATGTGTTTATGGTGACACACAGAACATCACAGAGAAGTTCTTCTCAGACAGTAACCTCTGGGACAAATTTCCAGTGCTGTCTTTGGGAGCCACGTGGGCAGTGTGAGCACAGGCTTATAAATTCTAGAACACCGTGAATGTTTGAAGAGAGACATTTCCAAGATGGTTAAACCAGACCCCGGACTCCCTTAAGGACTATTTTTAAGGCTATCAATCTCCGTATCAGCTGCAATTTACAGCCCTAATAGCTGTTCTTTGCCTGTGTACGTACCCATAAATAAAACCAATATAAAGAAGGGATTTAGATGTAATGGAAGCGGCGCCTACACTGTCCAGCCCAGATGACTCAACTCTGCCTCACCACCTATCACTTTCTGTGAGATCTTAATCGCACTGCATTCTGTGGATGTGCTTTGCAAACAGCAATCACACATTTCCAAAAGCTACGGGAAAGACTCCCTGGGATGGAAGATGGGTATCTGAAGGTATTCTGAAATGCCGGAAGCCACAGCCCCCAGAATGTGTCTAGGAGTCCCAGGAGGCTGCAGCTAAAAAAACGCAAACATTACAATGCATACTTCCTAGCATCCGGTTTTCCTCACATCAAAGTTTATTGGTGTGTTCAGGAGCTCAGATAACGGATACAGATTCCTACATCACAAGGCCCCCAGGCAAGAAGGCTTATCTGTCACTTCCTAATTTCTGCTATGCTTACTCACTAGACCAGAGTGTCTTGTGTTTCTCTTTGGGATCACAAGAATAATGTCACAAGTTTGAATGTGAGTCCATACAAGACCATTTGTTCAGCTTGTTTGTTTGTTTTATCTCACTACATAGCTATTGACCCAAAACACAGCTCTCTTTAGGAAGAGTAAGAGACAGGTTAATCTCAAGTCAAATGTGGATAACTTTCCTGGCTTGCTGTGGTAAGCATCATGACCAAAGGTAACTGGGAGAAGGTTGATTGGTTTACAGATTATATAGTCTATCAAAGGAAGCAGAGGCAAGGACCTGGAGGCAGGCAGGAAGTGAAGCAGAGACCATGAAGAAATGCTGCTTCCTGGTCTGCTTCCTCTGGTTTAAGCTCAGCCTGCTTCCTCATACAACCCACGCCCTCATTCCTGGGGATGGCACCACCCACAGTGGGCTGGACCCTTCTCTATTGATTAGCAATCAACAATGTATCTCATAGACATGCCTCGTGCCAATCTGATGGAGGCAGTTTCTCAATTGAGGTTCCCTCTTCCTAGGCTGTCAAGTTGACAACCAAGATCAACCATCATAGTGAGCACAGTCTGGGAAGAGGGATTCTGGTCACCTCAAATAATATGTTCCAATGTAGGAAAAGCTTTAGGAAGTTATACAGCAAAAGAAAATTGTAAGTCAAGTCAGTTTTGAAAATACATTAGTGGAAACATTGGGTAGGTTGGCTATAGCAGATCAGGGAAAACTCGGTTACATGTCTCAGATGCCACCTGACAGCATTCTGAGCTTTTGGGTTGGTATAAGCTATGCAGTCTGTTACATTAATATATCCCAAAGGCTTAACCTGATAGTCACACACACCAGCCTAGACATATACAGACAGAAAAGAGGAGAATAAAAACACAAGCGATTACCCATTTCTGTACTGTAAATTGACTAAAATGAAATACATCATCTTCTGTGGGATGACAGATATGCAGGAATCCAGTAGGTGAGGGCTCTCCATCCACAGCCACACGTGTGCTCTTTCCTGAGTGACTATCACTCAGCTCCTCTGCGCTCCAGAAATTTCATTAAGGTTGCTCAGGAAAGATGCCAATCTTGGCATCATGCTCATATTAAACTCTTCTTTTTCTTTCCTCTTCCTAACGAATCACCTTTATTAACACACAGCGTCTGCTGCCTTGCATGCAGCTACGCCACGTGTGGCTACTTAAGATAAAATTAAATAATCAATTATTCATTACTGAATTAGAATTAGATAAAATGAAGTATTGAGATTCTCAAAGAAGACATTTTCAGGGCTCTTCATTCCTGTGCCCAGCAACTACCAGGGGCTCTCTTCTGAACAATGGCCAAGTTCCAGGAGATAAACATGTTTGTTTGTTTGTTTGTTTTGAGACGGTGTCATTGTATAGCCCCTGGCTGGTCTCAAACTCACCGTGTAGCATTAGCTGTCTTTGAGCTCCCAATCCTCTTGCCTTAGCCTCCCAAGTGTTGGGAGTATAAGCATGTGCAGCAAGGCCCGGCAGCAGTACTTGTTGGGACAGTGAGCTCAACCTCCTTGGTTTGGTTCTCCTCCTAGAATCTTAACTGTAAGGAATAAGAGCCGCGCCCCTGCCTGATTTCAACATTCAGTGTGGGAGTCCAATGATTGAGAAGCTGGATGGGCGCCCACTCCCATTACAGTTAAGGACTCATCTCTCCCTGCAAGAGAGTCCTTGAGAATCATCCACAGAAGAGGTTTTGGAGGTGCTTTCAAACATCACAGAGAGATGCATCCAAATGGGAGCAGGCTGGAGAGTGGCAATTAGTTCCTCATTTCATCTCCCTCCTGCACTGTAGGCTGAGCAAACAGAGGGGCAGCTCTCCTCCCATGCAGGCAGGGAGCATGATGAATGAGGTTCCGATTCCCTGGAGCAAAACCGCAAGCAGACAAGTCTGTAACCCAAGTACTATCCTAGACAAAACAGAAGGGTGAGTCTCCAGTGTAGCAATTGAGCCCAACCTCAGGATGACTTTGAACTTCTGATCATTTGGTTTCCACCTTCCAAATACAGCAACTACAGGCCTGCACCACCCCACTTGTCTGTACCATGCTGGAGATCACAGTTAGGGCTTTGTGCACATTAGGCACTCTACCAACTGAGTGACATCCTCAGCCTACCAGGGATCTAAAGAACCAAGAAAATCTTCCTGAGGTGCTGAGTCAGCACAGGAACAGGCAGGCAGCCCCCTTGGAGCTCAGGAGCTTAGTCTTGCCCTGGGGGCATCCTGGCCTCTGTCTCTGCCAAGCTGTTTGAGACAGTCTCTTTGACTCTGGCTGTACCAAGCTAGCTGGCCTTCAGTTTTTGGAATCTTCCTGTCTCTGCCTCCCATCTCTTCACAGGTCTGTGGGGTTTCTGACACTTGTGTCATCACATCCAGCTTTTCCATGGGTTCTGGGGATCAGAACTCAGGCCATTAGACTTGCATGGTAGAAGCACGATGAGCCATCTTCTCAGAGCCTGTAGTGGTGGGCTTTTGTTTAGTTTTCATCTGGAAATCAGAGTCACTCCCTTTCAAAGCTGTTCCTGGAGTCAGGCACCCACTAAGACCCTCCTCCCTGGGAAGAGGCCTTCTACCAAGCTCAGCTGGCCCAGAAGCTGCTGTATCCGGGGAATGGGGGCTTTGCCTCTCAGATTCCTGCTGCTGAGCCATCTAAAAGCAGCCACGCCTCTGGGCACAGATGTGACACAGCTTTGAGGAGAAGGACAGCTCCCTCTGACCCCACCCCAGCCCCGATTCTGTTCCAGCTCACATCTGACTTGAAGCCTGAGTAGTTAGCAAAACCTGTTTCCCTCCAGCCATCCAGAGAGCAAGTGCTCTGAGTGAGGAATGAGATGAGCCAGGATGGAACCCTCCCTTTCTTCCATGACTTCAGACAGGCTACACCACCAATTCCTATGGAAGCCTGACTGTCCCAAGACCCAGGAAAGAAGCAGAGCCATCACCCACAAAGTCCTGACACCAGTGACTTCATGAGGAAGTCAAGCTTTTAGGAAATGCATTGGGCTTAGATGAAAATTCAAATGAGGAAGATAAAAACTGCAAATAAAAAAATGGGTTTTAAAATGAAAAGCCAAGTAGGGAGAGACAGACAGAAATGGCAGACTCAAGGTCCAGGAGAATAAGGTGAGCCAGGGGAGGGAAGGGAGTTGGAGTTACAACCAGTGGTAGTTGGCAGGAGGACTCAAAAGACAAATGGCAGCCTGCTTACTCCAAACAGTTGCTGTAGCCTATGGCAGTTTGCATGTAATTGGACCCCATAAGTATAGTAAGAAATTACCAATACGGAGTTAGGTAGAAATATAAGGGTATTTAATAGGGAAAAGTCTTACTTACAGAGCGAACCAGCCAGCCGGTGGTAGTCTGTACAGCAAGAAGCAAAGAGAAACCGAAACCGAAAACGCAGTCCCCCTACTCACTCTGACCACGCCCTCACAAGCCCTCAGGTACTCCTGTAGCCAGCCCCTAAGAAGGCGTGGCTACAGCTTCCCCTACAATTCCCCTTTTAGTCTAAAAGAGGATTAAAACTTAACAGTATAAAGGTAAAATATAAGAAGATAACTATCTATTTTAACTAAACCCTAAAGTCATAAACAATAGGAAGCTATTCCTAACTAGGTATATACACTATCCTAAGTGACAACAATGGGGGAAGGGGGCGTAGCATTCTCCAAGTTACTTCCTGCTGAAATGGGACGATGATAGTCATGTGGGGTCCTGTAGAAAGAAAATGTTAGTATCCAGTCCATGTTAGATGGGATTCACTTGATTGAAGGTCTCGCTTGAAATCCTCAACTTGATTGAAGTCAGTACCCGAACCTCTGGCCGGAGTGTCAGTTGAAATGGAGCAAGTTGGATCCAGTGCAGTCGAGGAGATGTGGCCCATTTTCTTTCCAGGGTGTCCAGGGATTGCTGTCAGGCAGGTCTTCATTGGCTGTGTGGGACTCAAACATAAACAGTTAGCAGAGAAATGTTTGCTTGTGTATGTACACATGCTAGGGAATGCAACCATGAGAGCATAACAATTATGAGAGGGTGTACACCTTGAGAGAAAGATCCAAGAAAAGACAAAGACAGTTCCCAAATTCTTCTTTTATTCTGTATTACATCAATTGGCTTCTTGATACAACACAGAAACACTAAAGCTTAGTTAAATAATGTGCTTGGATTTTAGAGGAGGAAAGCCAAATCCACCTCTAAATCCAGCATTGGTTTAATTGAATAGGGACTAGGAAATAAAGAGAAATAGAGTTTTTTGAGAGACAGCTGTAAAGTTTACCGTATGGCACATTCCTTCTATTTGATGGTTATAGCTACCTTGTCTTCTTAAGTATCTACCCATGCAGTGTCCTTTGCCTTCTGAAGATGAGTTTTCCTGTGAAGATAAAAGCAAAACACTTCCCTTTCCTTTGGGAGGCTTCTATTTAGTTTATAAGATATACCTTAGTAGAATACCTGTCATTTGTCCTTGTCGAGAGGTTTTTCCTTTTCCAGTCGAATCTTGATCAACTTTGATGGTATCCAAAGTGTTTCTTCTCCTGTAGAAACCAATGCAAAACCCCTACCCCAACGTAATACATGTCCTGGTTTCCATGCAGAGGTTAGTACATCTTTGAAGTATACTGGCTGATTGAGTTCAGCAGTTTTTTCCGTAGTCCAGTGTCTTTCTGCAGCTGTTTGTCCTTTTTCATTGGCATTAAGAAAGTTTAGTGTTAATAAAGCATTATGCAACCTATGTTTGGGGGGTTTAGTCTTCCAAGCTTGTTTGTTGAGCATCTCCTTAAGTGTTCTATTAGATCTCTCAACCACTGCTTGTCCTGTAGGATTGTGTGGTATACCAGTAACATGCTTTATGTTATAATATTTGAAAAATTGTTCCAATTTCGTAGAGACATATGCTGGAGCATTGTCAGTTTTTATTTGTGCAGGTATACCCATAACTGCCATCACCTCTAGCAGGTGTATAATAACAGAATCAGCTTTTTCAGAGTTAAGAGCAGTAGCCCATTGGAACCCTGAGAATGTGTCTATGGTATGATGCACATATTTCAAATTTCCAAACTCTGCAAAGTGAAAGACATCCATCTGCCAAACCTCATTTCTCCGAATGCCCTTAGGATTACAACCTGCTGGCAATGGAGTTTGATTATAAAAGGAACAAGTAGGACAGTTTTTCACTATCTCCTTGGCTTGTTGCCAAGTGATAGAGAAGTCCTTTTTCAAACCTTTGCTATTTACATGATGTTTCTTATGAAATTCTGAGGCTTCTAGCACACTTCCAATTAATAAACGATCAATCTCATCATTGCCTTGTGCTAGTGGGCCTGGCAGACCCGTATGGGATCTGATATGTGTAATATACATAGGATTACTTCTGTTTCTGATAGTTTCCTGTAATTGTAAAAACAGAGAAGTTAATTCTGTATTATCAGGAACAAATTCTGCAGTCTCAATATGTAACACGACTCTCTCTGCATACTGAGAATCAGTAACTATATTAAGAGGTTCTGTAAAATCCTTAAGTACCATGAGAATTGCATATAATTCTGCCTTCTGTACAGATGTATATGGACTTTGAACTACTTTACTTACCTCACCTGCTTTATAACCTGCCTTACCTGATTTGTTGGCATCAGTGTAGAAGGTAAGAACTCCAGAAATGGGAGTTTGTCTTACAATACGTGGAAGAATCCAGACTGTCTTTTTTATGAATTTAATTCTGTCAGTTTTGGGATAGTTGTTGCTAATTGTTCCCAAAAAGTCAGTAAGAGCTATTTGCCAATATTCATTATCTTTCCATAAGGAAGAAATTTCTTCATTAGTTAAAGGTACTATAATTTCTGCTGGATCTTTTCCAGTCAGCTGGCGAAGTCTTAATTTACCCTTTAAAATCAAATCAGAAATCTTTTCTATATATGTCTTTAACTTTTTATTCTGTTTATGTGGCAGAAATATCCATTCCAATATAGTGTCTTCCCTCTGCATCAGAATTCCAGAAGGGTATTCTCTGGATGGCAAGATAACCAGAATACAGTCTAAATTAAGGTTTATCCGATCTACATGTGCATTCAATATTCTGTTTTCTACCCATTGTAACTCTTTTTCTGCCTCATCAGATAATATTCTAGGACTGTTTAGGTCCTTATCACCTTTAAGGGCCATTTTTAAATGCTTTAAGTCATGTCCTTCTACACCAATAATTGTCTGTAATTGAGAAATTTCCCCTAATAATTTCTGAAGAGAATTAAGAGTTTGATACCGATCTCTCCTAATTTGTACCTTTTGAGGTCTGATTCTCTGTAAGTCTATCTTGTAACCTAAATAGTTAATAGAATTTCCTCTTTGTATCTTTTCTGGTGCAATCTGTAATCCCCAACGAGGCAGAACTTCCTTCACCATTTCAAACATACGTTCCAAAGTTTCCTTATTAGAATCTGATAAAAGAATATCATCCATGTAATGATAAACAAGAGATTGTGGAAATTTCTTATGAATTATTCCCAAAGGTTGCTGTACAAAGTGTTGACACAAAGTAGGGCTATTTAGCATTCCTTGTGGCAAAACCCTCCATTGATATCTCCTAACTGGCCGTGAATTATTAAGAGTTGGTACAGTAAATGCAAATTTTTCTCTATCATTTTCCTGTAACGGTATTGTGAAAAAACAGTCTTTTAGATCAATGACTATGATAGGCCATCCTTTAGGTATTAAGGAAGGTAATGGCATTCCAGGTTGCAGAGAGCCCATTGGTTGAATTACCTTATTTATAGCTCTCAGGTCTGTCAGCATTCTCCACTTACCTGACTTCTTTTTGATGACAAAGACAGGAGAATTCCAAGGACTGGTAGATTCCTCTATGTGTCCAGCATCTAGCTGTTCCTGTACTAACTTTTCTAAAGCCTCTAGCTTCTCAGAGGTCATAGGCCATTGTCCTACCCAAACTGGTTCATCTGTAAGCCACTTCAATGGCAGGGCCTTTGGCTCCTCTGAAGGTCCATCATTTGTACCTAGTTTCTGTGTACAGCGTGGATGGTTGGTAACCGTTTTCCATAGCGTCTTACCAGATCTTTTTCATAATTTGTATCTGACACTGGAGGAATATTAATCTGAGTATTCCATTGCTGTAAGAGATCACGACCCCAGAGATTTATAGCTATATCTGCCACGTATGGTTTCAGTATCCCTTTCTGTCCTTCCGGTCCAATGCAGACCACTGAGTTAACACTCTGTCGAACTCTAGATAGAGTTCCAATTCCTAAAAATTGTACATTTGCCTCTCTAAGAGGCCATTTCTGAGGCCAAGACTTTTGAGTAATAATAGTTACATCCGCCCCAGTGTCCACTAAGCCAGAAATAACTTTATTATTAATTTTAACTTTTAACTGAGGCCTTTTATCATTAATAGAAGCTTGCCAAAATATGCGTTTCTCATTTTGTCCATTCACACTTGATTCTTCATCACTATTCAAACTACCATATAGAGCAATATCTTTTTTCACAATATGCAAAGTACTATCTATTGTTCCTGTGAGAGATTGTCTTCCACTGCTATTGGGAATGACCTGACCTTTCTCGATGTGGGGGCCTTCTTGAGGCCCCCCTCGGGGTTTCCCGACCTTAAGGGGTTTCCTTGTATGTCCCTGGTCGATCTACATTCATTGGTCCAGTGTCTGCCCTTACCACATCTTCTACACAATCCAGAAGGCAGTGGCCTTCCATATGAGGCATTGTTAGAATTCATTTGTCTACAATTTCTCTTAGTATGTCCCATTTTACCACAGTTGAAACATCTAGGTTCCTGGAGCCTTCGTGGTCTCCAGGGGAAGGCTCTTCCTACCCAAGGTTCTGGTTCATAGTAGTAGTAACCTCTAGCCTCTTGGTATCTATGTTGACCTCTGTAAGGTGCTTCTCCTTGCCAAGCCCTTACATCCTCACCTCTAGACCTTTTAATTTCCTGTTGCTTTTAAACCTTTGGAGATGGCTTCTCCTACCCAAGCTCCAGTATCTTGCATATTATAGTCAATGTTGGCTGCATACAAAACCCATTCTTCTAACGGAGCTGATCTGATCTTTAAAGGCAAAAGTATTCTTTTGCATATAGGGTTTGCATTTTCATAAGCTATTGTATATATAATTGATTGTCTTGTTTCTGGATCTGTTACCTGTAATTCTACTGCCCTAGTTAACCTTTGTAAGAAGTCCTGGAACTGTTCTGTAGGTCCCTGTTCTATTCTGGTATAAGCTTCTAGACGTTCTCCTGGCTCACGAACCTTATCCCAGGCATTTAATGCTGCTTTCCTGCAAAGAGACAGTATATCGTCATCATATTCAGCCTGAACCTGTGGGTCAGCATAAATACCCTGACCAAGAAGCTTATCTAGAGGGGCTTCAAAACCTTCCTTTATGCCCTGACGTTCAAGGAGCTTTGCCTCTTCCCTTACCAATGCCTTCCACTGGATTTGGCATGAATTCTCAAGTACAGCTGCTACCAATCGTTCCCAATCTGTGGGTGTCACCCTGTTAAAGGTTGCCCATGAATGTAATAGCTGTTTTACGTATGGGCTATGGAGACCATATGAGACAACTGATTCTTTAATATTCTTAAGATCCTTCGGCTGTATAGGTTGCCATTCATAAACCATTCGTCCATGAGGGTGTTTCTTAGAAGCTGGCTTTTCTACCATGGTAGCTGGGTACACTAATGGTGTACGAGTAACAACCTTAGAAGAATAGTCACGATACCTGGGTGGAGTAGGTGCCTGGGATTGGAGTGATTCTGCTTCTGAGGCATCCCACTGATCTTTAAGCCTAGCAATGATATCCTTTTGAAAAGTTTCAATCTCCTTAATCATAAAAGATTCTAAGCACGTTAGTGAATCTGTAAATTGCTCTAACTGCTCATCTACACGTTTTTCTAGGTCTTTCATACGATCATCCTTAGACAGCATCTGGATGGCATGGAAACTGCCTTCTAGGTATTGGAGTCTAGATTCCAGGTCATGATTTGCTGATTTTGAGTCCTCAGCAATCGACCATATGGACCTATGTAATCTGTCAGCCCTGTACTGTAAATTATCTTCCAAACATTCAAATCTAGACTCAAACTTCTGATCTGCTACCTTGGATGCTTCAATGACTGATTGAATGGCATTGTCCAATTCTTCAACCCTATGCTGGGTATTTTGCACCGTTGCATCTAGTTGATGAGTAACATTGCCTATCTGAGTTTCTAGCTGGCTACAGATATTCTTTAGCTGGTCATGGTCTTCTGACAGCCTAGCCTCTAAGGCCTCAGACATGGAGGATCTCTCTGTGTTTATCTTATCATAAATACGCTGTATCTCATCAGACAGCTCTGTCTTTAGTGTATTGGACACAGAGCCAAGCTTATCATCCAATTTCTGTTCCACTTGCTGCACAATTGTGGTCTGACCTAATCGTAAAGCTGTTATTTCCTGCAAGCAGGTGGTGAGGTTATCCTTATCCCTATTCCTGTGTCCTCTGGCTAGTAATACTATTTGTACCAGCAAGCTAACTGCCATTATGGCATATAGGCCAGTAATTGGCACATTAACATCCTCCTCAAACAGTGAATTCACGTAATAAGCAAAAATATTACCAATTTTAGCAAATGATAAATATTCCGCCATAATTTTACCTGATTTCTACTCCAGATGCAGTAAATATATTTGATCAGCAGGTAGCACAGGCGTTCAGTTATTCCGAGGCGTTTGGCAGCAGTCGGTCAGTGGTGGAGAGAGGTCACAAAAGCGGCTGCGCTTACCTTAGAGAGTATACAGCCTTGCGACTACAACCACTGAAACAGATTCGGGCTTTCCCGCAGGCCAGGGGAAGCCACAGCTGAAAGCGGAGGCCTACCTGGACTCTAGGCAGCTAGAAACTGTCTCTGAGCCGGGTGGATGGTTCTGAGCAGCTCAGCAGCAGTGGGTCGGCTGCTAGCCGGGAACGCCTGTGGAGAGTGGGTGCTTTCCGGGCCTAGGCGGCGGGCCCGATGGAACCCACAGCCTGTCCCAAATGGGGTGTGGGTTTCCAATATCCCGCTTCTGACACCAGATATAGTAAGAAATTACCAATACGGAGTCAGGTAGAAATATAAGGGTATTTAATAGGGAAAAGCCTTACTTACAGAGCGAACCAGCCAGCCGGTGGTAGTCTGTACAGCAAGAAGCAAAGAGAAACCGAAACCGAAAACGCAGTCCCCCTACTCACTCTGACCACGCCCTCACAAGCCCTCAGGTACTCCTGTAGCCAGCCCCTAAGAAGGCGTGGCTACAGCTTCCCCTACACATAAGCTCATAGGGAGTGCCACTATTAGGAAATGTGGCTTTGTCAGAGTGGGCATGGCCTTATTGGAGGAAGTGTGTCAATGTGGGGGTGGGCTTTGAGGTTTCTACTGCCCAGTGTCTCAGTCAACTTCCTGTTGCCTGTAAGATGGAGGACTCCCAGCTGCTTCTCCAGCAACTTGTCTGCCCAAACACCACCATGCTCCCTGCCATGATGATAAAGTATTGAACCTCTGAAACTGTAAGGGAGCCACCCAAATTAAATGTTTTTCCTTTATAAGAGTTCCTATGGTCATGGTGTCTCTTCACAGCAATAAAAACGCTCAGACACTACCCCTTCCTCCCGTCTTCACTGCCTTCCACTTGTTCTCTTACAGATAATTAAGGCAGCCTTCAAATGGTGTCCTTCCTCAATTAGTCTCCAACCTTCCCCCGAATTCCTCCTTTCCTCCTTCCCCCCTTCCCTCTCCTACGTCTTGTTTTACTTTCCCTCCTCCTCTAGCAAGGCTCCACATCCTCAAAGTTTTATAGCCTTCCCAAACAGCCATCAGCTTGGGACCAAGTGTTCAGAAAAATGAGACTCTGATGGCATTTCACTTTTAAACTAGAATAGTGATGTACTAGTTATTCATTGCTGTGTAACAAATGACCCCTCAAACTTGGTAGCTTAATATAAGCACAGCATCTTCCATAGATAGCAAGAACCCAGGTGTGAGGAAGATAGTTTTTCAGGTTCAGGGTCCTCATAAAGCCACAGTGAAGTTGTCTGCCAGGCCTGTCACCATCTCAGGTGTGACTGTGGCTGATATCCACTTCTGTAATTTCATGGACAAATGGATATTGTGGTCTATTCTCTGTGGGCCCTCTCAGTTCTGAGCACCCAGAATGGGTGCAGAGTGTTTGTGTTACTCAGTTTTGGAGGTGACCTCCATCTACTGGTCACACAGATCAGCTCAAGCTAAGTAAGAGAGGGGACAGCAATGGGTGTGATTGCCATGAGTTAGGATCCACAGAGGTCACTTTGGCTACTGTGGGATGAAATAATCAGATTTGCCTTTTGAAGAGATTGTTCTTGCTGAGGTGAGGAGGATAGGTGGACAGGCCATGTATAGATGTAAGAGATAGCTAGGACACCACTGCTTGCTGTCTCCCAGTGCTGCTGAGATAACCATAGCTCAGAGGAAAATGTGGATGGATTGGAGAGACAATTAATTTAATAGAACAGGCTCCAGGGATGATTGGAGGTGATTGAGGCAGAGTCAGGGTTCATAGCAATCCTTAGACTTCTGGCTTGTACAACCAAATGTGTGCAAGGTCCTAATCAGACAAGAATGTCACACAGACCTAGCCATGCTTATGATGAAAGAGGGTATTTGATTTGGGTCATTCTGGGTTTGGGATGAATAGAAAGCCTCCAAGAAGGGATTAGGCTCATAGGACTAGTCTGCCTGGCACCTTGAAGGCACACAGATGATGATCAATACCACCAGGGAACCATATAGAAAGAGAAGTCCACCAGATAGAGAGAGGCCAAACCTTCAGAAAAGGCAGCTTCTCTGGGCCAGTGAAAGACCGCAGCTGTGTGTGAAGGATTTCGATTAATTAGGAAGGTCTCCAGGGTAACCACTTAGAGGATATTCACAGAAACCAGACAGAGTCTGTTGGGGACTAATGGTCCCCAACATCCACTCCATGCCAGGTCATTAATGTGTGGATGATCTCTGCCATTATCCCCAGGAGGGAATGCATGCATACACTTCACTGCCTGAGAGGTGGTTGGGCATGGCCTGATAACACAGCTTGGTCTTCTACAAGACCATGATAGCCCAATGCTTCAGCAGTAGCTAGTGAGGCCTGGGAATGTTTTCCACATTCCTTTGGAAATGACTCAGTCAGAACCAGACAGACAGCACAGGACGGGTCTGCAGAATCAGTGGAACTCTTATAAGAATGATCTGGGCCCAAACCCACTGATCACTGGCCCCAACTCCGCTATCTTGGTAAGAAAGTTTGTCTGAATCCCCCTTACTATGCTACTCAACTCTACTGTCCAACACTCCTTGGAATGTTTGCTCTTTGCCCCTTCCTAATGAACAATCTTCTAAGGAGGTAGCCATGTGTTGTCAGGGAGGCATCAGAAAGGTCCATACCAAGCACACTTGAATACAGCACCATGTTGCAAGGCTGTTTCTGAGTATGAGTATAGGTTCTGGGTATAAAAACTGCTTTGGTCCAGAAGCTATGCATGGGATTCAATTCCTAGACCTTGTAATTTTCTGCTCATTATTTATTTGGTTGTAAAGATGGATCAGAAAAGCCTTTCTGGCTGAGGGAGGGTCTACCAATCACCATCACTTAGTGTAGGTTCACACTCTGGTTGGATGCTGTAAGCCTGCTCTCACAATGAGTACAGAACCTCCTCCTGCTGTCTGCCATACTGTCAGGGGTCCCATCTCATGGTGTCACCAAGCCCGGTTTTGTGAGAGCATCCCTCAGCTCCTTGTGGACAGAGGAGAAACAACTCAGGACTTCTTAGCAATACTCCAGCCATGTTTCTAGCACACTCCTTGTTTTGGTATTCAATGAAAAAAAGAAATAAAAAGGAAAGGACTGCTCCTAGGTATGGTAGAGGAGAAAGTTTATTATCGATATGCAGAAGAGCATAGCCAGAGGCAGAGACATCAGGGAGAGTCCAGAGTGGTTATGTGTTGTTGGTTGTTGTTTACTCTTTTTGATTTGGGAGCCTGCCACCCAGCTCCCAAATAAATCACACGTGGAGTTGTAGACAGAGGTTCTGTTCCACCTGGTCCCACAGCCATTTACCACCAAATAAACACACAGAGTCTTATATTAATTATAAATTGTTTGGTCAATGGCTCAGGCTTCTTATTGGCTAGCTCTCTCTTAATTATTAACCGATTTCTATTAATCTAAGTATTTCCGCATGGTTTTGTTTTACTGGAGAATGTCCTAACCTGTTATTCCTTCATCCACTACATTAAGTGGCTCCTCTCTGCCTTCGTCTCCCCAGAATTCTCCTGGTCTGGTAGCCCTACCTATGCTGCCTGCCTGGCTACTGGCCAATCAGTGCTTTATTCATCAACCAATAAGAGCAACATATATACAAAAGGACATCCCCCATCATCCCTCTTTTATGTCTGAATAAAAAGGAAGGTTTTAACTTTAACATAGTAAAATTATATAACAAAACAATTATCAAGCAAGAATTATAATTACAATATTTATTCCATTAACATTTGGCAAAAATTAAAGAAAATATTCTATCATCTATCCTATTTTTGTGAGTCTAAGGTTTTATGTGTAACTTATCTTTTATCATAACTAAGGAAAACCATAATCATAACTATCTGTCTTCAATGCCATCAACAATAACAGAAGGGTAATATATAAACTCTAGAAATAACAGAGACATCTCACTGCCTGGACAGTCACCCAAAGTACTTTTGTAACATTGGGGTATCCATCTTTAGCCTATAGGCCTAGAGTGCCTGGCAGTCAAACAGTCCAGGCAAGAGCAGTTTCTTGCCCAAATGGCTATTCCTGCCATGTAAAAGGCAAACTCCATATCAAGTTTCTTCAATGCCCATCTTCTTTTCTGATGTAATTGTTGTTGCCAGGAGCAGTTGTATCTCATTGTCATAAAAAACCTAATAAACCATTTTAAATGCCATATTCTGTAGGTCTTTGAAAGGTATGAAGACTATCCACCTTAAATATATCTCTGTATATCTAGAAAATCTAACTAACATAACTGTAAGTTTTGACTATTATAGGTGACTATATATAATCTGTATTTCATTATATATTACAATTTTAGTGAGCTGTATAAACACAATACCTAAACAAGAGGAGAAATATACATATAACAAAATTGACCTTAAATTTGTATCAATAAACCAAAATCCATACCAATGCAAAGTATTCATTTCTATATCATATTCCCCTTTTTTCTTTAGGAAGAAATGGATGTGATCATTAACCATTGCTAACAAATCCCATTTAAATGAAAACAAACACTTATAAATAATACTTGGAAATTTAGGCATCACTCTCTCCAAACTGCTTCCTGTTGTTTGGGGGCACTGTCAATACTTTGGGGATCTTGAGAAAACCCAGAAACCTGACTAAATCCTGGCAGGAGTAGTCTAAGGCTGATGCTCTCAGCTGTTATGGATGTTGGATCACCTGGGCCACGGCTTCAGAGGGTCTTGCTTGATCAAACCATATTAGTCTGGAAGGAATCCACAGCTTTTCATCTTCTATGGCAATAACACCAGAATTTCTTTTCCAAACTAACATGTCCTTAGACTTAAATTTTGAAGTCAAGGCATTTTCAAGATATATAGGTTGGATTAATCCAGCAGTATTTATAATCAAATGTCTTTTAGCAGCTGTTGCTCTTTTCTCAGCAACCAAACAATTCAAAGACAACATAATAAGATACAGTATCCAGACTCTCTGTGTTTTCCATTTTTACATGGCTTTTTAAAATTACTCTATTTCTTTTACTTTTACTTTTTTTTTTTTTGAGAGGGGGTTTCTCTGTGTAGCTTTGGCTGTCCTGGAGAATGTCTGGACCTGTTACTCCTTTGATAGCTACATCAAATCTCCCTCTGGTGGCTTCTCTCTGCCTGCCTCTCCCCAGAATTCTCCTGGTCTAATAGACCTGCCTATACTTTCTGCCTGGCTATGGGCCAATCACTGCTTTATTCATCAACCAATAAGAGAAACATATATACAGACTGACATCCTCCATCACGGAGTCTTATTCTTACTTATGAATGCCTGGCCTTAGCTTGGCTTGTTTCTTACCAGATTTTCTTTCTTTCTTTTTGTTTTTTTGTTTTGTTTTGTTTTGTTTTGTTTTGAGACAGGGATTCTCTGTGTAGTTTTGGAGCCTGTACTGGAACTCACTTTGTACACCAGACTGGCCTCAAACTCACAGAGATCCACCTGCCTCTGCCTCCTGAGTGCTGGGATTAAAGGCATGCGCCACCACTGCCTGGCATTGCCAGCTTTTCTTAACTTAAATTATCTCATCTACCTTTTTCCTCTGGGCTTTTACCTTTCTCTATTTCTGTATGTCTTTTCTTTCCTTCTTACTCCATGTCTGTCTGGGTGACTGACTCCTTCTTTTCACACTCCTTCTTATCCTACTTCCCAATCCCCCTTTCCCAGATTTCTCCATCTATTTATTCTCTATGCCTGCCAGCTCCACCTATCCTTTCTCCTGCCTTGCTATTGGCTGTTCAGCTCTTTATTACACCAATCAGGTGTTTTAGACAGGCAAAGTAACACAGCTTCATAGAGTTAGTGCAACATATCTTTGCATCATAAAACAAATGTTCCACAACATAAACAAATATAACACATCTTAAAGTAATATTCTACAACAGTCAAGACCCTGAGCCATGTGAGGATAGAGGGAAGGGGATGGAGAGGAGACAGGGGAACCAGGTACAGAAATCAGGGGGCCAAAGTGGCAGGTAACCAAAATGTCTGGATCATATAGGGAAGAGCTTTCTGGAAAAGGACAGCCCAGCCCCAGAGCTGGAGAGTTCAGGGTAGAGGGTGGGATATGCCAGCTATATCTTGTAATAGGTAGGGACTGAGGGATCCTGGGAGAACCTGGCAGCCAGGTCTACTATGATATGTTAAATAGGAACCTCAGCTATTTGTCTGGAGGTTTGAAACCAAACAGGTATATGTGCCCTTTATTGTAGAATGGTGTCCTTTGAGCAAAACAGTAGCCATCTTCTTCATTAGATCAGCTGTGCCTGATTGCAAACCTCAATCTTGATCAGCCCTGTGGACTGATGACATTGTGAGAAGCAAAGTTAAATGCTGGAGGCTATTTATTTTCCCACTCCCCTAAACAAATTTGTTTGACCCATATGCATGAATGTGCTTGATCACATGTAGGTGGGAGGTACATGGGTAGGAAATACATCAGGATATATGCCTGCCTCTAATTGGACCTGATGGGAAATACAGTGGCCTTGTGGCTTTTTTAAAGTCCCTGCAAAGCATGACTCATGGCCATTTTCTCAAAATCTGGAGATGGACCTAACCAGAGAGTCCATCAACCTGGTCAGTATCAATTAAAGCTTGCTTTAAATTTGGCTTTAAACTATGGTAGTGGTCTTATTCTCCCCTGTGGGATTAACAACATTCCCTCATGGGTGTGGGGGAAGCCACTGGACTCTTAAGTATCCAGCTGCCCCTCCAAGTCATCTGCATACAATTCCATTTCAATTACACATGGCTTCAGGGTCTTGGAGAGGGGCTACAGGGTATAGGCTGAGGGAGCTCCATCTATGTGGCTACAGGGAAGCCATCATCCATGGTGGATGGTGACTTTCCTTGGCAGTTGCTTTTGGTTGACCCACAGTCCTGCCAGTAAACCCTCACATGTGTTCTCTATATAAGGCTAATAAACTCATTGGCTCCTCAGGGTGAAGTTTGGTAGAATCCTAATTTGGTTTGCCATTTGGGATCTTAGAAGAAGGGAGTAAATGTTTATCTCTCCCTGAGGCTCAATCCACAGTTCACAGTCCTGGAAGATAATACTTCCTTGGCTGTTTTGATCACTTTGAAGCTTTTGATCATCTTTTCTGCCACCTGCATGGGCAATCCCAGCATTCCCTGGTAGTGTGAGCCACTGTGTTCTATATAGTTTCAGGAGCCATGAGTGTGTTGGGATCATCCCAGGCTTCCTAGGCAG
Organism: Cricetulus griseus; assembly: GCF_003668045.3. NCBI lineage: Eukaryota > Metazoa > Chordata > Mammalia > Rodentia > Cricetidae > Cricetulus > Cricetulus griseus. Next base: position 202,082,785 of record NC_048596.1, on the reverse strand, counting down.
GGTGCAGGCCTCTGTTTTCATCTTGATAAATTCTTCCTAATCAACCACAAAATTCACCCCACCCTGAACCACTTCCTGCCTGTGCCCTTGGCCATGTCCTGGAGCTATTTTGGAATCTGGACTTTTTCTTTTCTACAGGAGCAGCTTGTCCTGGTGGACTGTGACATGACTTAGCCTAGTTATTGATCTGTGGCTAGAGAGAGGGTGGCTAAGAACTCCAGAGGGACATTTATTGCACCACAGGACAGACTTCTCTGGCCCAGCTTCAGAAGAGTGACAACTTCTGGGAGTCCCATGGCTCAGGGGAGAGAGGAGATTTATGACTTTCCAGTTCCCATATCATTTCTCAGGATCCAGGCTTTCCCCAAAGTGTCCTGGCCTTGGTGTGGTTGGCCAGCCCATTTTCGGAGAACTATAACTTTTCTAGAATGTTCTTGTGATTACAATCTGGGCCTAGCCCTCAGTTTCCTGCATCCTCTTCCTGCCAAATCACCCCCTCTTTCCACACCACTGACTCTATGCTTCTGTTCTAGCCCTTCACTTACTCAGAGCTGTAGGTCTTTTATCATTTTCCCCAAAGCTTCAGCTCCCCTAAAACAGCAGTCATCCAACAAATTTTCCCATTCTTCCTCCCTGTACTTCTCAAAGACATAAAACATTAACCATTGCAATTCCTTCTGGTGGTGTATTAACCTCTGAACAGAGTTCTAACAATCTGTGTGCTGTGTTGGGCTAAGGAATTATGGGTGCTATACCTATAACTCCAACAAGGTCCTCACTCTTGGCTGGCCAGAGGGCGACCCACTTTCCTGACAATCTGAATGCATTTCAGGTCAAGTTCTTCCAGGGAGCAGACCTGAGCCAGAGGACTACAATGCACAAAGGAGGTGGAATGGCTCATCAGAGCACCATTTGTGGAGAAAAGAGAGGGAATCGGGGTATAACAGAGACTGGTTTAGGCATTCTCCCCCCACCCTCACCCCCACCCTCTGCTCCATGTATATGTCTGTGTGTGTGGGGGGGTACAGGTATGGGTGTGAGTGTGGTTGTATGTTTAAGATTGAGATTGGATGCAAAATTCAATCTCACTCCATCATAGTTTTTGAGACAGGATCCCTCACCAAACCTGGTGCTCACTGATTCAGCTAGACTGGCTGGTCCTGGAGCCTCCTACTTCCTCCTCCCCAGCACTGGAATTACAGGTGCACACTACCACACCCAGCTTATTTTTGCCTGGGCGGTGGGGAATCAATTCCTCTGTCCTCATGATTGTGTGGAAGGCACTTTGTGTGGAAGCTGACTGAGCCAGCTTCAGAGCCAAGAGGTTCAGGCGGTTTGAAACACAAAAGTTGGCTTTATCAAGTGCTGCTGGGCTTCTGAAGCTGACCCAGCCCTTCAGAGATGCCCTGCGCTGGGTCTGCAGGCGGAACCTTATATCCATGTGTGAGCAGTTACTGAGTGCAGGCTGCTTTGAAAAAGGAACCTGACACTCCTCTTAAAGGGTTACCGGGGCCCCCAACATTTCTTACAGAAGCCTTGATGATCCTCTATACTATTTTTAAACACATTCTTCTCCCTGAATAGACTGTGAACAATTTGAGGGCCAAATACATCATTTTTTTCATTTTGTAATTGCCCAAAGTTAATGTGTCACCTAAGGATGACCTCAGTGAACAGAGAGTGAATGAAGGGAGAGGAACCAATTTGTCTGAACACAGCTGCTTGATTCAGCCTGGGCTCCCTGGGAAGAGAGACTGTGTGGACACTTCCAGAAGGAAAGTTTGCTGGGAATGTCAGTGTGAATGGCTGGAGTGGAGAGGAGGAGGGGAGAGCTGCAGATGGGCAGAACTGTACTTAGCACATGCACAGAAAAAGCCTCAGCCCATCCATGGGAGCCGAGGACATCCAGAGTGGTCCTGCTTGTTGACTCCTTGTTAGGTAGCACTGGGTGCACCCTGGTTTTGAGAGAAGACAACCTGGGGTAGAGCAATGAGACTGTCAACTCTCCATAGCAGCTCAAGCAAGCAACTGGTGCAGCAGTCATCCAGGGAGACCTGGATAGCCTGGCAGCAGGCACCACACTGCCCAGTGCTAGTAGAATCCAGTGCTCAGAGGCAAATCTGCATGAAAGCCTTTCTGGGGGACATTACAAAAGGCAAAGTGTGGGTCAGCTGTTTTTACTTGGGCTTTGTGTCTCCTCCCTGCAAGCTGTATGGCTTAGGTCAGAGTTACTTCTGTTGGGATAACTGTTCCCTGGGGAAATGGAAACACATCTACCCTTTCTCATAAAGTCCTAACAATGAGCACAAGTTCACTCTGGAGAAGCGGTAAGTTTAGTAGGCTTACTTACAGAGCATGGGTGAGGGGTTACCAGGAAGAACATAAGTGACCCAAAGCAGCAGTGTAAAGCCTCCACCCAGCATGGCGAATTCCCAATAACCATACCGAAGGAGCCCTCTTTCTCTAGTCTCCTCCAGCCTCTTTACTCTAGCCCTTGCCTGAGCCCCCAAGGCTGCATGCAATTAGGGTGGAATTACAAACAGATGGCTGGGAGGAGTATGTAGTTATTTATGTGAAGGTCCAATGACCCTCTTTGCCCTTCTACAAGGGAATATCAACAGTCCACAGGCCCTATAGTGACTGGCTCTCCAAAGCAGCCACAGCTGATCTGCTGAACATGGTGGCTGTCTTGGTGGGATTACCACATCCTATTAAATCTTCCTAGACTTGTTTCTTCATCCATGATGAGAAGTGTTTCTCTTCAAACACCAGACAAGCCACGACACACTTAGTTAACAAGGAAATGGGGTCAGGGTGGGCAGTCCACTGCACTTGGGATTGCCCGAGGCCAGTGACAGTATGCTGTTTCTTAGCCTGCCCAAGGTCCTCCAGTTTTCCGCTGGAAATGAAGTCCAGTTATCTTTGCAGAATACTGAGAAATTGATGGCTGTATTCTGAGTTCATAGGACCCCGATCTTGTAGTCTGACAGTGGTTGTCTTAGTCAGGGTTTCTGTTGCTGTGATGAAACACCAAAGCAACTTGGGAAGGAAAGGGTTTATTTGGCTTACCCTTCCACAACATTGTTCAAATCAGCACAAAAACTCAAACACGGCAGGAACCTGGAGGCAGAAACTGATGCAGAGGTCATGGAGGGGAGCTACTTACTGGCTTGCTTCCCTTAGCTTCGTCATTCTGCTTTCTTATAGAACTCAGGACCAACAGCCAAAGGATTACACCACCAACAATGGGCTGGGCCCTCCCCCATCAATCACTAATTAGGAAAATGCCTTAGAGCTGGATTATATGGAGATATTTTCTCAATTGAGGAGCCCTCCTTTCAGGCAACCCTAGCTTGTGTCAAGTTGACATAAGACCAGCCAGCACAGCGGTCAATAAGAAATCCTCACGGAAGAACATGGTATCGTTCTTCAGCTCATACATGGTTAGTGACCCGCTGCCAATGGCTGCAACAGAACACCCACTGCTGCAAAGCTATCTTTGTGCTTCAAACCTCCACGTCAGAGCAGGAGGCTTCCTGAAGGGAAGAGATCAGGATCCTGGGGGGAAATGAGGTTTTCGGGTTTTGATGTAAACTATTTTCTCTCTGTGTGTATATGTGTGTGTTCATGTACATAGAGTCCATATGTGTGTGGGTCTGCATGCACTTGCATGTAGTAGCTAGAGGTCAACATCCGGTGTCATTCCACACCTTGTTTTTTTGAGACAGCATCTCTCAATGGCTTGGAGCTTGCCATGATTGAAAGGCAGACGTGCATGTGAGTCCCAGGGATCTGCCTGTCTGTGCCTTCCCAACATTTCAATTACAAGTGCCCTCCCCTGCTCCTGGGATTTTTTTTTTTAATACAGGTTCTGGAAATTAAACTTCTGAGGGTACAGTGAAACCACTGAACTAGACCACTCTGTGGGTGGAAAGAAACATTTATTTGGGAAATTCAACTTGCTGAGACTGTCTGGAGTGGAAGGCAGAGAAAACAGCAAATGATGGAAAGAGCCTTGGCAGTTTTATGAGAGCAGGCTGTAGTGGGAGGGAGCCTATAAGCCAGAACTGTCTAGAAGTTAGAGTACTGGAAGGGGCATGGGGGCTAGGACAGCCTGGGACTTTGTTCTGTTGCTACTTGTTTGAGTTGATAAGGAACTAGATGCCCCATTGCCAGAGGTGATGTAGGGACAGATAAGAGAAGTAATGGCTTTTTCCTCACAAACAGAAACCTAATTCACAAAGTTCCTGAGGAATGATGAGTTTAGGCTTTTGTTTCTCTGATAACAAGCCTTCTGCTTACCCAGTCAGAGTCCATCCTGAGCTGAGCCCAGACTGGCTTTCAGGACATTGTCAGCCGCACTGCCATGTTGGGAACCTGCTTTGGACCTAACAGAATTCAGGTCCTCATGCTTTCGTGACAAGCACTTTATCAGCTGGGCTACTTTCCCAGCCCAAGCTCATTTACTTTCTACCCATTGAAAATGTGTTTAGAATTCTTGTCTATTGTGGCTATGCTACTGTGAGAGATTATCTTAGGAGAGAAATCGAAAACAAAGTTCAGAATGTAGCCTTGAGGAAGCAAAAACAGAAGAAATGGCTGGTAAAGCAGGCTCAGGCACTCACTCTGGCTGACCTAACTAGAGACAAGTGGTGGTGGAAACAGGAATGAAATTGACTGTGTGGTCGTACTAAGAAGGGACAGAGGACCAAGGTCCCATACCCTAACTTAACAGTACAGTAAAAAACTTTGAGATTCTACAAAGGAGACAAAGACAGAAGTCAAGGCTAACACAGCTGGGGCTCTTGGTTAGGCCACAGTTTGGTACCTGATTAGCTCAGGATGGCTGTGGGGAGCCTCACCAGTGATAAGAAAGGAATCTCATTCAGCATACCACAGAAATGCCTGCATACCCACCTTTGGTGCTACACCAGTCACAAGAGCCAAGACCTGGAAACAGCTAGATGCCCATCCGAAAAAATGCCAGATGTTAATAGAGTGGCATTTTATTCAAACAAAGAGAATAACAAAATCATGTCAATTGTAAGAAAATGGATGGAACTGGAGATTGATTATCATATTAAATTAAATAAGCTCAACTCAGAAAGATAAACACCATTTGCTTTTTGGTTTTCCTTTTATATATGGAACACACACACACACCCAATGTTAGACCAACACTCCTTAAATGGTTAACATACCTTCCTAAAATAGAACTGGAACCTGAGCAAAGCAGACAGGCAGTGTGGAGTCCCAGAAGCCAAGCTCTGGGACTGGCTTCTGGGACTCCATGTTTAGGGGCTTATTGACATCTGCAGCCAGTGAAGAGGCAGGACACTCAGCCAAAGTGGCCTCTAGGTCCCTGTGGCTGCTGCTGCTGCTATCCCCACAGTGTTTGAAATAAAACCACTCAAAGGCTTCCATCTCCCTCCTCTCCCTCCCCTCCCTTTCCTCTTCTTTCTGTGTGACTGTGTGTACATGTCTGCTTGTCTGTGTATCTGTGTCCGTGTCTCTCTCTGTATGTGTATGTATGTCTTTCTGTGTGTATGTTCATGTGTGTATGTATGTGCCGTGTCTGTGTGTCTCTCTCTGTATGGGTCTGTGTATGCACTTTGTCCATGTGTGTATGGAGGCCAGAGATTGCCTTCTCATGTCTTCTCCAGCTGAGTTTTTGAGACAGGGTCTCTCACTGAGCCCAGAGTTCGCTGATTTGGCTATGCTGGCTGGCCAGTGAGCACTGGGTATCTATTGGTCTCTGCCTTCCAATGCTGAGATTACAAGTCTGAGCCACAATGGCCAGCCTTCTTACACAGGTTCTAGGGATCCAAACCTAAGCTCCTATGCTTGCTTGTACAGCAAGCACTTTGCCACCGATCCATTTCCCAAGCCTCTTCAATGACTTCTTACCACGTCTTTAAGTTATGACCCACAATTCTCCTGCGTCCTAAATGAGAATTCCCAGACACTCAACATGGACTTGGGGAGCTCTCAGCACCAACATGACAAAATGGCAAGTGGCTTTGAAGAGTATCAGAGGCTTTCTCTTAAATTAAAATCACCTGTATTTCTTGACAAGTCCCAGGCAGGGCTTCGACACATCCCGGAAGGAGGTGAACAACTGTCACCTCTGAGACTAATGATGCCCAAACTTTGCTTAAAGTGTCTGAAAGGAGCTGGATAAACAGCTCCTTCAAACAGACAGATTCCCCTGGGGAAGTGACAAGATAGTGAAGATAGTGAAGTCCATCAGACTGTTCTCTGGAGTCTCACTGACTCAATTACAGCCTCGCTGGGAGACTATTGCTGACAGCTCTGCTGAGGCAAGGGCTCACATCTCACCTGCAGGAACAGGAAGCGATGATGAAAGCTGATTTACCGACTTTCCCCAGTGCTGGGATCACAGGTGTATTCTGTACGCCTCTACATCGGCTGTATGCAGCATTGGGCTTCATATATTCTAGGGCAGCGCACCAACTTAGCTACACGCCCATCCTGCTGTGTATTACTCCATGTGATGTATCATACTTGCAAACACACACATGCCTCGATTCTATCTCTTCTTTTTGTATCTATAAAATGTTCCTTGTCAGGTTGGGGGTGGGGAGATTACCCCAATAGATTTTTCTGTGACCAATATGTATATAAGATAGTTATTACAGAGTTAATCCCTGGGATGGTTCATTTTAAATGTCCACTTTTCACCCCAACCTAAACTCACCTAGGAAGGCCACCTGGATGGAGGATTGGCAAGATATAGATTGGCCTACAGGGCATGCCTGTGGAGGATTGTTAATTCAGGTGGGAAAACCCACCCTGAAGATAGGTGAAATTTGATGGTCTGAGACCTGAACTGTGTAAGAGTGAAGAAGTTGGTTTAGCAAAAGCAGCAAAGAAGCAGGCAACATGGGCACATTTGTCTTTCTCGTTATGGATATGGTGTCCTGCCTTGATTCTACCAGCTCTCCCCTCCCCATTCATGGACTATAACCAATTGTCAGCCAAATAATCCCTTTCTTCCCTGAGTTGCTTTTGGTCAGGGTGTTTTAGCACAGCAACAGGATGAAGTTAGAGCAATCCCAACAATCCCTTAGCTTTTCTTTCTGGAAAATGCTAACGTTTAACAATCTTTCTCAAGGTCCACAGCATCAGTCAGCATCCATGGCCCCAGGCCAAGTCCAGTCTGTCACTCATTCTTAAGTGGCCCATGAACATTTTTAAGGGGTCGAAGAAAAACCAGGAAAGAACAATAGTTCACAGTGCTTGGAAATTCTATAGAATTTAACTTTTATGTTCTCCAAATAGTCTTCTTGGCTCATGGCCATACTGTGTCCCTGAGATTTCTGGAGAATACAGTTTTTGCTATGGAGTGGGGTTGAAGAGGTCTCAGAATGCATCAAGCCCAGTGTGCTTACTTTCTGGCTTTTTACCCAATGCTTGCCAATCATGGCATGAAACCTGCCCCATTGTTGCTGACTGAATTCAGACTTTCCTTTGCAGGTCCCAGCCCACCCTACAAGAGCCCTGACATTATGGCCACCCTATAAGAAAAGCACAGTTCTCTTAGTACAGTCTGGATCTAGTTTGCTTTTATAGATAAATAGCACTTTGTTAATAGCATTTGACCACTGTATTTATTTTATAATGAGAGCTATTGAATTCCCTTGAAAAGAGGTTCTCACCATCTAATTTCTTTTGAGGGGACAATTAGACCTGTGTACAATGAGCTGCTGAAAGTCAGAGTGTGACTATTATCAGCAGGGAAAGGTTTTCCTTCTAAATGTTAAAACAGTCTCCTCTAATTAGTGAATTATTATAGAAAACCAAACAAAGAACAACACTGCCATTCTTGGCTTACATGTGGCCATTGTTACATCCAACAGACCCCAAAGAGCTTCAGACACTGGGCAGAATAGCAACGAACTTACCACCTCAGCTCAGGAAGAGCACAAAATTTAGAACAGTAGCAATGATATTGGATATATTTCTTCATTTTAATTCTCTGAACTGTTTTCTGGGAAGAAGAGGATGTGGGGAAGGAAGGACAGCCTGGACCAGAGTAACAGCTAGCCCAGGACAAAGAGGGAGGCTTGCTTTTGTCCATCTCAACTCTACTCAAGCTCAGAATCTATATAAAAACCTTCTCCAGGGGCTTAGGAATTGCATTTCAGGAGACACAGATTCAGCTTACTCCATGTGAGTAAATAAATGTTTCAAACACGGAAGAAAAGTGGATGCTTGTGTGGCCATGAACTCCCACTGTACCACAAAGCTCTGAAAAGCCTCTGGAGGAAGTGTCAGCTGGAGTTGAGAAAGATCAGTTGCAGTGTGACTGTGTGGATGTCCGTACAGTTAATGTGTCCTTAGGACAAGTCTCATATCCCATAAAAGGTGTCTCAAGTCTCTGGGTCACTACCTTGTGGTACAGGAAGTCAGGGATGCAAGTGATGGAAACACAGTAGTCAGGTGACAGCTTGAGGCCTGGGTCCCCTTCCCCCAACAGACTACTGACTCGAAACTTCATTTAGCCTAATTCATGTAAGAGTACAACATGACCAAGAAAAACTAGCTACGGTGACATCCAGAAATCAAATCTGGTTGAAGGGATCAAGCAGCACTGAGAGATCTGGGAAGGTTTCCTGCAAGCAGAATAGAACCCTCCCTGTTCAGGGTGAGGACCTCATAGGGAAGATGCTGGTTCCTGGTCACTGGCACTGGGACTAGACCAGCAAAGAAAGAAGGAATCTCTTTGACTAAAGAGACAGTCTGTGTTCTTTAAAAAGTTTACCTTGTAACTGGGGAAAGCAAATGGATACTCCTGAGACAATTAAGAAGAAGAAAAGAAAAAACCAAACAACAATGTTCTAGCTTGTTCTATCCTAAGTGTTGAAGAACCTCATGAAACGTATACCTATCTTAGTTTCTTTTCCTGATACTGTGATAAAATACTCTGACAAAGTCGATGGTAGTGGCTCAGGCCTTTAATCCTGGCACTCAGGAGGCAAAAGCAGCTGGATCTCTGTGAGTTTGAGGCCAACCTGGTCTACAGAGTGAGTTCCAGGACAGCAAGGCTACAGAGAAATCCTGTTTTGAAATAATAACAAAAAGAGAAAAGAAAAAAAGAAAGTCCCCTTAGCAAGCCCTTTACAATTATTGCCTTTTTCTCCATATATTTTTAATTAATTAGCTTTGTGATTATGAGACAGGCCTCATGCAGCCCAGTCTGATCTTAATTCCTGATCCTCCTGTTTCTGCCTCCTTAGTGTTTCACCTGATATTTTAATTAAATATTTCATTTTGGGGGTTAGTGAGATGATGGGGATGACCAGAGTTCCATTCCCAAGACCCACATGGCAGAAGAGAGTCAACTCCTGAAGTTGTCCTCTGCCTTCATACCTACATCATGGCATGCACAGCCATGCAACTGGCGGGGAGGGGGGGACACACGGATGGAGGGGAGTAGGAGAGAGCTCACTCTTTACTTTAAGCCCCATAATCTGAGTCTAGGGAGCCCCTCTTTGTAAATTCCACATCCCTAGGTTCATCCCTCCATGACAAAGAGGAAACAGAGCTTTCATCTTGGGACATGTACACATGCACTCAGTATGTGAACAATGGAAAGTGAAAATTCTCCATTATATGGTACATTCTAGACCTCAGGCTCAGGCCCTCATTTGTTGCTGAGAGCTGGGAAATTCCAGCCATACCAACAAGATGCCAGGGCTTTTTCTTATCAGTCACTCAGCATGGTGCTTAAGGAATGATATTCCATTAGTCTCTAGTTTGCTTCTCAAATCTCTGCATGAACCATAGTTCCCACAGGGTCCGTTCCTATCACTTTAACCAAATCTCTCCCCCACCTGCTTAATTGCTGCTCCCTGGCAAAAGTGCTACTGCCTGCTGCCACTTCCTAAACACTTTATGAAATCAAAGTTGAGCTGATGGCAATCAAAGTTAAGCTGATGGCTCTGCTAACATACCTACTTTTGTATTGGCTGTGGAAAAATTGATCTCAGAGAAGACCCTATCTGGCTGGCCAAAATATTAGCTTTGCTACTGAAGATCAGGATCCTTGAAATATTGAGCCTAAGTGGGGAATTCTGGAGAGAGAATGTGACCCCTTTGCACTGCAAATTGTCTTAGCTCAGACTAGGCTTTATTGACCCAGTCATGATCTAGAACTCTTTTAGGGGAAGGGTGTAGAATATTGGATCCTAATATCTAGCTTAATGTGGGTTTGTTTTATCAGCCTGGAGTTATAGCCTCTTTTTAAAATTTTTTTCTTTTAAATTTTATGTCTGTGTGTGAGTTCAGGTGCCCCAGAAGGCTAGAAGAGGGCATCAGATGCCCTGAGGCTGGAGTTACAGGTAGTTGTGAGCCACCCAACCCTGTAGGAACCAAACTTTGGAAGAGCACAAGTGCTCTTAACATCTGAGCCATCTCTCCAGCCCCATAGTCTTCCTAATGGGATTTCCTATTACAACCTGGCATGTAACTCATGGAAGGACTTGAAAAATGTGACAGATGACAGTGGGAGGAATTCTTGGATTGCTGGAGCCTGGAATCTCACAGCCACTCATGGGATGTGCAGGCAAGTTCAGCCTTCTATCTCTGTTTGGGGTCACTTAGCCTGAGAAATGTTCCTATGTGTAAAAGTCAAAGCATACTTAGTGGCAGCTACCAAGATGGTAGAACCCAGAGGCAGAACATAACACGAGCCATGGATGAGGACAAGAGAGCTGACCACTCAGGAACAGGGGAACCTGATGTACTTTCAGGAGCTGTTTAACCCTCCATGGCTTCCCTGCCATCTTCTTTGCCCACCCCCCTCTCTGCCATTCATCCTCATTTCTCTGTGTGTTCAGATCTAACACAGGTAATAAATCATCCATGTTTGAAGACCCCAGAGGGAGTCATACAATTCCTTGGTCCCAATGTCAGAGTGCAAGAAAAATGTCAAGGGATATCTTCAAGGATGTCAAAAAATTCTAGGTCTAGGTGTCTTTGACCTCTGTTCTGGCTGGAGCTGCAGAGGACACACTGAGAAGTGCTCTAGAAGGTTCTGGAAGAAGGGAGTCTACATCAGAGAGAGACTAGCAGAGCAAGTTAGTAGCTTCTTAGGAAAGTTTCCATAGGGCTATGAATTTGCATGGCATCTACCCTAGTCCAGTTTGTGGCTGTCCCCTATATGGTGGTAAGTTTGCCCTGTAGTTCTCATAAACACAAGGATGTGCCCTTCTTCACTCACCCCTCCCTCTCCCTGTAAGATTAGGTTATGAACCTGATATCCTTTCTCAATGAGGTTAGAAGTCCCTGAAATGATCTGTAGGATGAAAATCTCTCCATCATTCTGCTCTTGGCTGATATTCCACTGAGTTTTGTCCTGGAGTAACACGGAACACTGTTATAGGGAATGCTTATGGTCCACAGAGTGGCCACCCCAGGCCAGAGCTTGCTTCTGCTGTCAAAACTGTTGGATTGGCTTCATGGCTCATGTCCACACAGACAAGAGCCCATGGGCATTCAGCCCATGCCGGATGAGTCAGGAATGAATGGAGGTCCCCTTCCCATCTTGTTCCCCCCCTAGAACCTGTCATTGCCATGTGGCCTGTGTGCCACCTCCTTGGTCATTCAATATTTTATGAATGACACCTTCCAAGATTTGCTGGCACACCCTGCGACCTCCTGCCTCCATGACATCCTGATGTACTCTCGGGGACAGGCACCGCACACTGAGTCAGTCCAGATGGCCTTGGCTCCCTCTGCCAGCTCCATACCTTGCCAAGCCAGACAAACACAGCCTTTTGACCTCACAGAAGTAGGATGGCTCTGTGTTTTATCTCCCTGTAAACACATACGTGGCCCCACCTGGTCATTGCCAACCTCTGCTGTTGGTATGCCAGCTGGGGCCCTGGCATCCCTCACCTTCTCAGGGCTTACCATCCTGTGGAAGGACTCCTCCCCTCTCAGTCCTGACTAGATCATAGAAAAGCATGCCTTCTAGTGGTCAGCTGAAGCCCTCAAGGCCTCTGAAACCACAGAGTACTGGAACTATACCATACCAGGTGAGGACACAGGTACAACAGAAAAAAAGGAAGGGGTCCTGCCTTCCCCAGTGCTAATGACTCCTGGGAGTAGCACTCTACTCAAAGAAAGAGGGCCCTGGCCTCTGAAATACATGACTTCGAGATGCAGCCTCCCCAAAGGGCTACAGTGCATCCCAAAGAGAGGGCACCCACTCAGTTACACACATCTACCAGGCAGGGGCATGTGTCAGAAATTGCCCTCCCTTTCTGTTCCTGTGTATGCATGTGTGTGCACGGGGCATCATGGGCATCCTGTCTTTACCTCCTCAGCACTGAGGTAATAAACATACCACAGATTTTTTTCTTTTTTGAAACTTGGATTCTGCAGATTGAAACCAAGTCCTTGTGTTTTCCTCCAATCTCAGAATCCCTGGCTCTTGTTCTCTACAGGCTTAAAGTGAGTCACTACAGCTCAGTGGTGTTGCTGATGCTGGGTACAAGTTCACAGTAGCACATATGTGTATTCACAGTAGCATATACGTCAAAGCTACGGAATTGTTTTTGCTGTCTCTTTGATTGAAGGAGCATGTGGCTCAAAGTGTCTGGGAACTAGCGGTGAGGAGCAGGGCTCTGGTGTCGTGCTCTCCGGGGAGGCTTGCTCTGCTGCTATCTGTCCTGGGTCCTAGAGCAAGGTGCTCAGATTAGGTTGATGCCATTTCCTCCTCCACAGAGTGACCTTGACTGAAGCCCTCCCTCATGAGGCTGCTGAGAGGACAAAACAAGGCTGTGCAGGGCCCAAGATGGAAGGCCGGCACAAACACCAGCTGTCCTTTTGTCACTGTGTGGAGTCAATGCTTTGCCAAGGGGTAAAGCTGAAGCCCCTGCATTGCTCCTGAGCTCAAGGGGAGTCATGGATATTCTTCATGCACCTGTCCTCTCTGCTTCTTCCCTACCCCTGAATCTCTTTAGAATTTATTCTGGAAGGGAGAATCTGAAAGAGTACCAGTGTCTCGTGTATCTTCTCTGGCCAAGGCTACTTACAGGATTGGTGAGTAGGCTGAGGCCTGCTGGTTTGTAGAATACAAAGGGAAGACACACTTTGTCTAACTCTGCCAAGGCCCCTGCCTATGCCCTGTCCACAACCCATTCGTCCTGGGATCCTCCCTCCCCAAGCAGCATTTTTGGAAGGAACACTAACAGATTTCTACAGAGCCACTCTGAAGCCAGCAGAGGGAGAAGTCAAGGCCTTCAAGGAAGACCAGAGCAGCTCTATAGGAATCCAGTCAGAAGCACTGTGACCTTGCTAACCAGAGAAAACTGAGACCTCTGAAATTTCTGCTGTTGTAGTTGTTTTTCCCAAATGGAATCATGCTCTGCTGGAAGAAGAGAGGCTGGCCCAGAAGATTCCAGAAGCCAAAGAGACAAACAAGGTTTGGGAGACTTGGAGAGTTCCAAGATATGCAAAGCCCCTCCATGTGCTACAAAAGCAGTCAATGGCTGCTAGGGGAAAGGAGGACACACACACACACACACACACACACACACACACACACACACACACACACACACACACACACACGGAGCTGACTGCAAGTTAGAGAGCTCCTGGGATGCAACTTGCATGCACTGTTACAATTCTGGGGTGGGCTTTTCTGTGATGCCCCTTCCTCTGAGTCAACATGTTCCTATAGTCCCTTACCCACACTCTTGTAAGTAAGCACAATAAACTATTGCTTCACAAAGCTAGGCAAAGATGGAATAGTTTCTTTGGTCTGTTGTCTGTGCCCCGTCTGGGGTGAATAGATGTGTGTACGCATCTCCTCAGGAAGAGTTACACAATAGATTTGGGGAATGATTCTGTGTAGATTTCCTGGTAAAGGAGATGCACGCTGACGCCTGGAGGTGGAGAAAAGAACAATGAACTGAACAGAGACGCATGGCCCTTGTCAAGATAAAGCTGGTAAGGGAGTGAGAAGGATGGAGGAGTCTTTACCAGTGCACCAGAGGAGAGAGATAGGGACGGAAAGGCAGGGCCACTAATCAGTCTGGACAGGAAATTAATGATGGGCCTGAAATGGCTGAGATACCAGCCTCATTCTTCAAGCCCCATTTTGCTGTCATTAGCTTTCGAGAAGGATGGGAAAGGAGCTGTGGAAACCTCTGTGAAGCAACTAACTTTGTGCTTTCTCCTCTGCAAGCTGTTTTCATATTTCAATTTTGTGTTCCCGGGACTGGGGAGGCCTGGGCACACTGCTCTGGGCACACTGCTCTTGGCAGCATTGGTGATTCTGTGAGGGAGAACTCTATCTTCATAGATTTGACTGTAATTCCTACAGCAACCTGAGCCTGTAAAACCCTTTAGCCCAGCTCTTCATTTTCGCAGTTGACCTTTCCTGGAGGCCAACAGCTGCACATCATCTTTGTAATCAGGCTTAGAGACCTGAATTCTCAGTCTTAAGAATATGGAGAAGTCATATCTGTAACATCTGGGCCTCTTGTAACTGCCATATAGGAATCTGGTTTTGGAATTATCCTAACATAGAGTTAAGATGTTGAATTTACAGAAGTCACTGTGTGTGCCAATCATGGAGTCAGAGGAGGAAAGGGGAGCATCCGGTTTGATTTCTTTCTTTTTTGACTTTAACGCTATGTCTTGGTACTGTGGTTTGAAAGTGCAGCCTCCCCACAGGATCATGTATTTGAACACTTGGTCACCAGTTGGTGGTGCTGTTTTAGGAAGTGGGCCTACCGAGAGAACATGGGTTGTTGGGCAGCTCTACCCTGGGCCCATTTCTAACCTAATACCTCTCTCTATCTCCCTCCCTCCCTTCCTCCCTTCCTCCCTCCCTCCCTCCCTCCCTCCCTTTAAGCTGCTTCTTGCCTCGGATTTTCACAGCCATGAGGGAAGTGTCCACTGCAGACCCCCTGTGCTGACCCACAGGCCTTCTTGCTCTTTTCCATCTTTATGTATCTGCACCCCACATTGAGTATCTCAGCTTCTAACATCTCCTAAGACCCATACAACTAGGAAGATGCTACAGAGCATATCCTGATTCAGGATTTTGAATATTTATTAGCAAAGAAGTCCAAAACGACAGCCAAAGTGAGAGATGCATTTGTATTCCTAGCAAGGAGACACATCACCCCATATAACTTGGCACACGGCATCAGCTTGCTCTACAGCAGGGTCAGCAGCTACTCAAGACAATGGTCATCAGAGGCCAGCTCCAGCTGACCCTCTCAAACCAACACTGGAACTAAGCCTGGCATTTCATAAGACTCAGAGCAAGAGGGGAACTATCATTTTCTTCCTTGCATATCCCCAGATCCCCCAAGGGCTTCTAGTACAGTGCTCTAGTAAGAGAAAATCCAATCAGATCGCTGTTGAGTGATTGTTGAGTTGATGCATGTAGTTGTACGATGGCGTTAAAATGTTAATGATATTCAAAATAGGTGTCCTGATGTGAATACATAAATCATCTCATTTCTAGTTTATAGACACTGAATTTTGGTCCTTTCCCTTCAACTGTCTCTCTCCTCATGGGTGTATTCTTCACAGACAAGAAATGAAATTGTCTTAAACCACCAAGGATGGAGCCAGTCATCTAGCCAATCAGCTAGCAATGTGAGAAGTTCTGAGAACTAGGACCTAGAAATCAATGCTGCTGTAAGGGAAAAAATACGGAACAATGGCCCCATGGCTGAGTGTCAGCTGGAAGGAAACAGAGGGACCAGGAGTAGGGTGGCCTAGAGTTAAGGTGGGTTAGGGTTAGAGTTAAGGTGAATTAGGATTAAGGTGAATTAGGGTTGTAGCTGGGTCATTAGTGAGCTCCGTTGCGATGGCAAATATTCTATGAAGACATGCTTCCTATGCTCCTATATCATCTGTTCACATTCCTTTCAGTTAATATGCAAGCCTGACGGCACAGCATTTGAACAATGATAGCATTTGGATCTTCCAGCAAAGCTAACAGTACTGTACCTAGAAGCACTGCCAATTGAAGGGCTTATTCTGCTTCTTAAATATACTTCTTGAAACACAGCCACTGGATTTGCATAATGCATACTTTGCAAATAACTTTTGAATATTTATTTTGTTTGTTAAAAAAAAGAAGGAAGTTAGGGACTCCAGATAATAAGCAATAAGCCAATCAATGGCTGCTTAGTCTTCCAAGTTAGAGATTTGGTTTGTGATACGGATCCAGTCACCAAGTTTTCAGACTGGCATCTCATCTAAGCATGGTGACACTGAGATGAACTTGATGGTCCTCCCTGCTAGTTCAGGCCTTCAGTGAGGCTGCTCATCCTGGAGCTGACTGAAGGCAGTTGGTAAGAAACTATTACACTGTCATAGGAACAAGAAGTTCAGGCCAGGGAGCCTTTGGTTTGTGGAGAAAGTCATGACACCCATTGTCCGAAAATCAGAGTAGACAACAAAGTCTGGGCAGTCCTGTGTGCCTACCATGTCTTCCATCTTTTGTGTTCTGAAGCTTTGACATCTGACTCTGGAGAGATTGCCGTTTCTGGAAAAGAACAGACAACTTGATGTCCAATGTTAATTTACAAGCCCATCTTTAATTAAACCTTTTTTTTTTTTTTTGGTTTTTTGAGACTGTGTTTCTCTGTGTAGCTTTGAAGCCTATCCTGGCACTTGCTCTTGAGACCAGGCTGGCCTCAAACTCACAGAGATCTGCCTGCCTCTGCCTCCCGAGTGCTGGGGTTAAAGGTGTGCACCATTACAGCCCACCTAATTAAACCTTTCTTAATAATTAAACTTTCTTTAGATATTAACTAGTTTCAAGCTATCCTATCATAGAAACTGGGTCCATGGCTGATCCAGGAACCTCTCCCACAGTACCTCTGGCCTGCCAGTCTGGAGAGTTGCTGTGAATGGAAGCTTTATCATGTTGTACTTAGTCTGGTCCATATTGCATATTTCACAGGTGGTGGCAGACAACTTATATTAGGAATCATAACCCACTGGACCCTGAGGAACTGCAAAGAATCCTGGAAGAGACTGAGTCTCACCACTCAGAGCTCCTGGACTTCACTGACTGGGAAGTGTTATGGTTTGAATGTCTCCCCTGTACTCCCAAGGCTCTTCTCTTCAGCGTTGGTCTCCAGCTGGTGGATCCAATCACTGATATGATTGGCTTGTGAGACTCTGACCTAACCAATGGACTCATCCCCTTTGGAGTCATAATTTGATGGTACTGTTGGGAAGTAAGTCTAGCACTAGTTAGAGGAGGTAGGTCACTGAGGTAAGTCCCTAGGGGCTAGATCATCCCAGGCCCCTGTACCATGCAGGGAGTAGGTTGAATGAATGCTTGAGCACAGCCTCTAGGGTGGACAACTGGAGTTTGAAGTCACTTGCTACCTACTAGCCATGTGACTTCGAGCAAGGTGCTCAGTCACTTCATGCCTCTCATCCCTACTCATGCAATAGGCACTTTTTAGGATAGATGGAGGGTAATACATATTAGTATGCATATAGCTTTTAGAGCAGAGTTGCATTACAGGGACTGTGAGTAATTCCACTCCTAGTGTTTTCTAGAAATAGGGTGCCGATCACTGGTTTATTTACTTACTCTACAAGCATGGTGGGAGCTCTGACCATCTGCCGGGTGTGCTGCTCCACACTCAGTAAACCAGCAAAACAGTGGTGTGACTAAGGGTTTGTAAACAAGAATTTCCACGCCATATTGTTCGTGACAAGATAAACTTGGGAACAACCCGAATGTCTCCAAGTAAGAGACTAGTGAAATTATGCTGCAACTGTAAAGGGGAATAAAGTGTTGACTCTAAAGGGCTGAAATAGAAAAAGCTTCTAAATGCACTGAAATGTGAAAAGATATTTATAATGCTGT
Organism: Cricetulus griseus; assembly: GCF_003668045.3. Classification (NCBI taxonomy): domain Eukaryota; kingdom Metazoa; phylum Chordata; class Mammalia; order Rodentia; family Cricetidae; genus Cricetulus; species Cricetulus griseus. The sequence goes on along the minus strand of NC_048596.1, from coordinate 202,064,895 downwards.
CACTTGCCCCAGGGCCTTTGCATTTTCTGTTCTTTTTGCCTGGAAAACTTGACATGGCAATTGCTCAACAAATGATTGCTGAATGAATAAGCTTAACTGGGGGAAAAATCAATTGTAAAACAATACAAATTATGATTTTATTTTCTAGATACATAAATAGTAGATAAAATTGAGAATGATACCAAATATTACAATGGTTATGATTGCTTAATCAGGCTTTAGATGGTATTGGCTCTTTCTTTTTGCTCATTTAGATTGTCTAGTTTTGATCTAATAACCAAACTTATTTTTAATGGGCAATTTACTTTTCAATGAGTATTCTATGCATAAAAAATCAAATGCAGTTCACCTTCTACATAAAAACAATAATCCAGTTGCCACACAAGCCTGAAGACCCAAGTTCAATCCCCAGGAACCTGTATAAAAAGGCCATATGCAGCTGGCCTTTAATCCCAGCACGCAGGAGGCAGAGGCATACAGATTGCTGAATTCAAGGCCAGCCTGGCCTACAGAGTGAGTTCGAGGACAGCTAGTGCTATACAGAGAAACCTTGCCTTGAAAAACAAAGCAACAACAAAATAAAGCAAAAAGACCAGTTGCAGTGGTGCACATCTGTAATCCCAGCACTCCTAAAGTGAGAGACATGAGGGAGCTAGAAGAATGTTCCAGGAGCTCATGGTTCATTAGCCTGAACTACACAACTCATCAACAGAAAAAAAAAAAAAAAGAGAGATATCATGTCTCAAAATAATGCTACCCCCCACACAAATGATAACAAATAAAATAAATAATGATAGTTAAGAAGCCAGAAAAATAGTGTATTAATATTAATACCTGTCAGTCTCTGTGCCAGGCACCAGCCAAGTTGGGCTGTATGTGAGATTTTTGTTAAGAGTTGCCATGACTGGAGCAAGAAACCCTTATGATTTGATTTGGGTCTATGGTTCGTTCTCTCTCTCTCTCTCTCTCTCTCTCTCTCTCTCTCTCTCTCTCTCTCTGTGTGTGATGTGTGTGTGTGTGTGTGTGTGTGTGGTGTGTGTGTGAGAGAGAGAGAGAGAGAGAGAGAGAGAGAGAGAGAGAGAGAGAGAGAGAGAGAATCTGTCTTTCTGTCTGGCTTCATCATTTAGCATGATGACATTTTTATATTTCATCTATCCACCAGGGATCTTTATGGTTGAATAATATTCCACCATATATACCAATGACATCTCACTTACACTGTGCTGTTGTCTGCTGGACCAGTGGGTTGCATCTACCATGGTACTCCTAGGAACCACACTTCTGGGAACTTAGGTATATAGATTGAGTCCCTCCTTCCTGCTTTGGAAGATGAAGACCCAGATGTGGCCTGTGGGATCCTGTAGAAATGCTGATCCACTTTTTGAGGCACTGACATGGTTTTCCACAGTGGCCAGAGTCCCATAGACTCAGAAGGAACCATCACAGTGCATTATACTTTGACATCGCTTTCTTCCTAATTCCACCTTCCTGTCCTCCCCTTTTAGTGCCTGTACCTCTCTTTCCCTTACAGAAAGTCTCAGAGGATAAAATAATGAACACTTTCAGGAGCCCAAGTCCAGGCTAAGAGTCTCTTGTGATGCCCCTGAATAAAGGGGCAGGCGCCCTTGGTACCCATGGTGTGGGGCTGAGGTTCCAGCCAGACTCCATGATCAGTCACTGCTTTGCTTTCTCTGGGGAAACCTCAGCCTCTCATTCTTCCCTCCTCTGTAAGATGCCTTTGCATTCTGGCTTCCAGACCATAAGTGGATCTACTACATGAGCATACTCAGAGAATAGAATGTTATGCCACAGGTTTGAGTTTTAGTAAAATGCTCCTTTGGGCAAGCTGTGTCATCTCACTTTCACAACAGATTGTGTCCATCAGGGACAGCAGGGTAGGGACACGCCACAGCTTCTTGCATCCTGTACTCCCTGCTTTCAGGGACAAATATGTCTTTCCCTTTTGTAGGAGTTAGCCCCTCTATGGTATGTGAGCAGACACTGTTACCAAGGCTTCATGGAAGATGCTGGCAAAGCAGAAATCAGATAACAGCGATAGAGTTGAGAGCTTGAATCTCATGGACTGGGGTTCCTTAGTCATCAGTGCCTCTTTTCTTTCCTCACCAAGACATGAAGGCATCTTCTTCTCAGGGATGAAGCATCCCAGTCCATACAAGGCTGGGTGGCCCCTTCATCACAGAAGCTGAAGAACTGGTTCTAAGTGAACTTAAAAGATGGACTGGGAGATCCCCCACAGTCCACCCCAGAAGGTCCCAGGCCTGTTAATGATTTCCTCATCGATGCTTACTCTCCAAATGATCTCTGGAATGTGTGTATCCGTCAGGGGGGGTGTGAATAGACAGCCTGCTACTCCATCACTAGATCCACATCAGCAAAGAAGCAGAGTTGCAGGAGCCATGGCTCCACAGCCTTGTGTGTGGTTCTTCAGACTTGACACCTGTGATAAATCACATGCATGCTCCACTGTCCTTCCCTTCCAGGAGGGGACCATATGACAGCAGGGCAAGGGAAAAGCACGGGCTTACACAGCCGCACTCCTGGATACCTGCTTTTCATCATTGTCCTGGTGTGGCCTTCAAGGCCCCAAAGAGTGAACCTGACAGAATGGGTGAGGTGGCTATAATTTATAGATCTCCCTACCCCGGCCTATCCCATCCTACTGATTCCCAGCTTCTTTAGTAGATACCCGGCTTCATTCATAGCTGGAAAACAGATACCAGAACCAGACAAATGGCAGTTAGAAGAAAAATGAATTCCACCATCTTAAATTCAGTGTTCAATGTCTTTGAAGAGAGACTAGCAGTAGACATTACACACAATGGTGTGTAAGGACTTAAATATGAGTGCTGGAATTCCCCTTTCCACTGTATTTGTGTGGTGTGTGTGTGTGTGTGTGTGTGTGTGTGTGTGTGTGTGTGTGTGTACTCGATTGTGCACACATGTGCATGCATGGGTATATCATAAGCAGAGGTCAACTCTAGCTGTTGTTTCTCAGGCTCTAATCACCTTGTTTTTGAGGCAGGGTCTCTCATTGGCTTGAAACTCACCAAGCAAACTAGACTAGCTGGCCAGCAAGTCCCAGGGATCCATATGTCTCTACCTCCCCAGAATTGGGATTGCAAATGTATGTTGGCAGGTCTAGCTTTAAAAAACAAAACAAAACATGGACTCTGAAGGTCAAGTTCAGGTCTCACATTTGCAAAGTGAATATATTTGCTGGCTGAGTCATCTCTGGAAGTCTTGAAAGTAGACCTGGTATAGAATGATGAACAAGGACTTAAATCCAAGTCCTGGAACCCCTTTTCCACTGTATTATATTACACAGAGCATAACTCTGTGGCAGCCTTCGTAGCCAATGTGAAGGCTCCTGACTGCAAATGTCTCTGCCCTCTTATTAAACTCCACCATTGGATTCATAATATCAGGGTTCTAGCACACCCAAGGTGGCAGGTGGTCTTGCTGCTGGCAGCCAGGCAGCTACGGAGCCAGACCGTGCCTGACAACCCCATCTCATTTCCTTTGCCTCCTTCCTGAACTCAACAAAATGAACAGGAATGTCACCACTATTTATGTTTTATAAATGCTAATGCCACAGTATGTTGCCTGAGATGTAAAACAAATGTGCTTGCCAGTGATAACGCATTCATTTAATTTAGATGCTAAATACACAATGAATAATGCCATCAACAAGGTGGGATGAGGGAAATGAGCCCGTAACTCCTCACACCGTTCAAGGAGGAAGCCACAGGAAAGTATTAAGGCTTCTGGTAGGATTACCATGCTTGAGAGAAGCAGAAAGCCATGATTTCCTTTGAGGATATCATTTGTCCCTATTATAGTTAATAACTTCAATTAGAGACCTCAGGTTCATTCAGAGAATCACTGTTCCATCTCCTGTTTTTGTACAAGGATGATGACCATAAGCTTTCATGTGAATTCGTAGGTGTTTTGAAATAGTGGTAGGCATTAGTGGTCATCAGTCCAACAGCTGTTACAGATGAGGGGCCAGAAGGAGAAGTCATGAAATACCCATTCCTGTAAGACAAAGGGAACCATGGTAGTGCCCTCATTTGATTTCCATTGCTGTGATAAATATCATAGCCAAAACCAACTCGAGGAGGAAATTTTATTTGGTTTATACTTCCGGACTGGAATCCAGCACTGAGGGAAGTCAGGGCAAGAACTACTTGCTTCCCTGACTTTCCCAGCCTGTTTTCTTATACAAAAAATAACCACTTGCCCAGGAGTACCACTACCCACAGTGAACTAGGCCCTCCTACATCAGCCAATCAAGAAAATGCCCCTTAGACATGCCCATAGGCCATTCTCATCAAGACAGTCACCCAACTGAGACTCCCTCAGGTAACTATGGGATGTGTCAATTTGACAACTAAGAGGCACAGCAATACTACACATTTTAGGAAACTGTGTCTAGAAAATAGACTAACTTTGTGGCGTGTATATCATAAAGGATAGGGAATCATTAAGGAAGATATCACAGTCATTTTACCTGTTGCTCATATTGAAAGAAAGGCTTATTTTAGTTCCCAGTTCAAGGAAACATAGTTCATTATGGTCGTTAGTTATAATGGCAGGAGTGGGATGGCTGGCCACATTGCATCAAGAGTCAGGAACCAGAAAGAGGTCAGGAAGTGGGTCTGTATTATAAAACCTCAAGGTCCACCCCCAGTGACCCACTTCCTTTAGTAGGAATCTACTTCCTGAAGGTTGCACAGGCTTCCAAAACAGTGCCACCAGCTGGGGAACCAAGTGTCAAAAAAAAAAAAAATGAGCCTATGGGGGTCATTTCACATTTGAACTTCAACAGAAGATGATTTTTAGTCAAGCTTCATCTGAAAGGATGTCTCTGTGTGGTAGCACTCACAGTCTGCTCTCCCTTGCCTCTCCCAACTAACCAGTACATACAGTTCCCAATTGGACAACATCTATGGAACTCTAATAGAAGGAAGGTGTAAGTCTGAGATTGGCGATGGGTGAAAAAGAAAACAACGTTAAGTCCTGTACAGGCCTTTCTGGCCTCCTGATATTACCTGCCACACAGATTGCCTCCTGTGGTGCTCCAGGGCAGCTGAGGAGGTTGTTGCATGCTTTGGAAAGCTGGTTGTATGGATGCTGGCTGCCCTAGGTGGTCTTCTAGTAGTCCTAGAGAGTCCAAGGATCTGTTTCCCAGAACATTTTTTCCTGTTCCAAATAGGGTTTGAATAGCTCAGGTCTACATGAGGTGATGGAGCTCTGAAGCCAAGCTCTGAGGGGTCACCCCAAGACATAGTTCGGGGGAGCACCCCAATACACAACTCTGGGAGTTGCTCTAAGGAGATTACTCTGAGACCCAGCTTGCCTGGCATGGAGTGTGTGTGTGTGTGTGTGTGTGTGTGTGTATGTGTGTGTGTGTTTTCCCTGAGTGTCCATAGTTAGCTATCTGAAATTTAATTAGGGCTTAAGCATGCTCATCACTTTAGCAAAGTTGAACTGCTAAGTTCCCTGTGAAGTCACGTACAAAATAAGGCTCTAAGCTGACTGGATTTAAATCTTTCATTATTTTCAGTGATCGTGGGCATGTTGGGATGACAGTCAGGTGGGAGGTGAGTGACTAACCTTGTTGAGAGAATTGGGACACATGGTTACCCCAGAAGGCTTCCTTCTGTCCGTCTTGATTCCTTCAGTAAGGTTCAGTTGACCATTCTCTTTGTTAATTTCCACCCAAAGAGTCCAGTGAGGTGCTGTGGGTACCAGGTGACCTGTCCTAACAGAGGTGGGATACATTAAACACTTAGCATCCCACAAATATGCAGACCTTCACTCTACAAATGAGATTTCTCTATCTATCAGCTTACCATCTGATAGGGCCTTCTCTTAAAACCAACAGATGAAATGTCCTGAAAGCATTTCAAGCCAGTTACCTCAGTGAGGCCATGCTTTTTCCACCCACACAGGTGGGCACAGCAGGATTTCCAGGAGCAGGTGGAAACTGGGCTGATGGCAATTGGGTTTCCAGGAGGTCAGTCCTGTGCTGTGTTGGGCCTTTCACCCAATGAGCGTGTCTCTGGCATTCCTGGAAATCCTCAGACCTAACAAGTGACTGTCTCGCCTTGCTAAGTCAGCCCTCTTCAGTTGAAGCATAAGGCAGGCTACAGTTAGCATCAGAAGTGGCTGTGGGAATAGAGGCCAAGACAAATGGGAATCTGGGGTTGGTTAGCTAGAGATCCAGCCAATATTAGAAGCTGAGACAATGTGTGGGATATAACGGTGGCAGACTAGTTTAAGCTATTGTCTGTGCTCATTGAAAGTGGTGAGCTACAAAAGGCCAGCCTCCTGTTATTAGGCCAATAGGACGGCATGATGAGTATAGAACTCGTTGGTCTAGGAGATGGCTCAGTTAGTAAAGCGATTGACTTGCCAATGTGAGGACCTAAGTTCAGATCCCCAGGACCTACATAAAAAACTAGGTGTGGTGGCACTTGCCTATAATTCCAGCAATGGCAAGATGGGAGGCAAAGATGGGGGAATCACTGAGGTGCGGGGTCCAGATAGCTTAGCCTACTTGAAGTCCCAGTTCAACAAAAGACCCTACCTCAAAGGATAGAAGGCACCTGAGGGCCAACACCTGAGGTTGTTCTCTGACTATCACATACTTTGTGTGCACACTCACACGCGCACACACACAAACGTCAGAACTTATGCTGCCTGTCCACCTTCGTCTCTGGAAAGCCTGATGCAGAAAACAGACATCTCTCAACTAAAGGAGGAATTGGTAGGTGCACCCCAAGATAGCCCTGCAGACCATCACCCGCGTATCTCCATTCCCATGCCCCTAATGTCCACACTTGCTTCCATACCCACTCACTAGTGTACACACCCAGACCTCCTAATGTCTACACCTCCATCATTAGTGTACAACCCTAACCCCTAGTGCCTATGCACTTACCTGGAACTCCCTAAGCAACCTCTCCCCTAGAAGGAAGATTGTATTTAGGGACTTCTAATGAATGGAATCTGGTGAAAAGACTTACTGTCACTTCCTGGCTCCAGTTGTAAATATACTGTGGCTCCTTTTTCTGTGTGATTCTTGTCTTTGCTTGGATGACTGACCTGGATCAAGCCATATGACCTGTTAGCCCTGTGGAGAGGCTTGTGTGGTTGGATTTCAGGGCCGGCTGACAATCACATCATTTCTGCTCTAGGAGCCGGGTTTCAGTGAGAAAATGATGGGTTGGAATAACCCTACTTCCTGCCCAGATGAAACCAGAGTTCAGCAGATAGTGTAGCTGAAACTTCATGAAAGAATCAGAGACTGTGGCTAGTCTACCCTTGTATTCATAGAAAAGCTATGAGATGCTTAAATTAAACATATTTTCATTTAAGCCACTAATTTAGGATAATTTGTTTCAACATGACTCTTTCAGATTCGTGAGAACTAAGGCATTTCTTTGGCAGTCCTAATTTTTTTTTACATTTTAGCATTAAGGAAGGAGTGGCTAAAGGTCGGAGTCAGAATGTGACTTTGCAGGGAAGCCCTCAAGAAGCCAAGGAGACAAAATAAGTCACCTCCCCTGCCCACTCTGGTGTTTTCTCGAGGGCTAGGCACCTGAGCAAAACAGCTGCCCAGGGCAGAAGAGCAATCATAAAAACAAGATATCTATGCAGTGGTCTTATTGGCAAGAGAGACAAACAGGTTCAAAGACACAAGTTCTTCTTAAGGGCCCTGAAAGAGGTTTAACATTAAATAAAGAAAAGTATACTTAAGCTAAGCAGTTCTGGTCAAGGTGTGGTCCTGTCAGTCACTATCAGTCCCATTACCCTCTCAGCTCCAGTCAGTTGTACAAAGTGGTCTGTTAGGTTGTCAGAACTGTGTGACCTCTCTTCCTGGGAGAAAAATCCTCCTTCTAGCTGGCACTAGGCTTCACCCTTTTCCTTTTCCAACATGAATATTGCTGGGAAAATTCTATCTCTTTGGAGGTAGGCATTGTCTTAACAGATAGACACATGGGGAGCACATTGTCTCTCCTCGGAATGTCTTTACTCTGGCGGATGGTTACATTGTCACTATGGATAGCTTTCATTGGCTGTAATCCACCTCCATAAAGGCCCCTTGCAAGGCTGCTGCTGCTCTGGCCTCTGCTTGAACCCTTGGGTGGGGTGAGGGCTCCACCCATCCCCTCCCTCCCCAGTAATGTCTAAATACATGCAGACTATCATTTTTTACCTTGTGAAGAAGGGGTCCCTGCCACGTGGAGTGTGCTTAGCAAAATCTGCAAGCCAACTGCGAATCCACAGGATGTTTATGATATCTTTATAGATTAAAAACCACAAGCCAGTACACCATGTGTCTCCACTCATGTGTGTGCACACTTTGTGTTTATGGGCATACCTTCGTAGTAAAGTGCCCAAGGCTTGCATGGAAGATGTGGACACTTTGCCGGGTGTCCTGGCTAATAGCTTGCCTCGTCATTCCCTGCCCGACCACCCACAGAAGCTTCAGTACCAGTGTGTAAAATGTATTCAAGTGCCAGATGAACTCTGAATGGTGGAGATTGACACTGCTGCTTAGTGGGAGGGATTTTTCAAGTTGAATTTGACATACACAGACTTTAATCCTGGCTCCCCACCTTCCACAGCCTCACTTAGCATTCCCGTGTCTCAGCTTTCTTTATAAAAGGAAGTAAATAAGCCTGCCTTCCGAGTGTGACTGACTGGATTAAATAGGAAATTAATGTGGCCATTCTTTGTGACTATCAAGCTGCTTTGTTCGGGTATTCCTCACCTGCCTACTCAATGTCTCTGCATAAAGTGCTGGAAACAGCCATCAGGATGGAAGACAGACATGCAACAGTTAATTGCACTGTGTGTAGTTTGGTTGATTCTGAAGTCTCTCCATGTCTGTCTGTCTATCTCTTTTTTCCTTCCTCTCTCCCTCCCTCCCTCCCTCTCTCCCTCCCTCCTTCCCTCCCTTCTTCCCTCTCTCCCTCCCTTTCTCTCTCCTCCCCTTCCTCCTCCCCGCCTCGCCTCTCTTTATGTGCATATGATATGTGTATGCATGTAGGGGATGCCACAGCATACATGTGGGGGTCAGAGGACAGCCTTGGGTGTTGGTCCTCACTCTCCACCTTGTCTGAGGTAGGATCTCTTGTTTCACTGCTATACATCCCAGGCTAGCTGGCCTTTGACTTTTCAAGGGTTCTCCGGTCTCCACTTTCTATTTATCCTTAAGAGCGCTGGGATTACGGAGTGGTGTTACCATGTCTGGCTTTATGTGGTGCCAGGGTCCTAGACTCAGGTCCTCACTCAACCTTATGCATTAACCACCAAACCACTCCCCTCACCCAGTTCTGAAATCTTTATGGAGAGGCCCTTCCAGGTCCAGTCCAGAAGCAGGGAAAGCTTCAGGCTGAGCCAAGGAGGAAGAACACAACATTCCAAGCAGAGGAAGCTGGATACCTTTGACCCGGAACCTCATCCTCACTGGCACTGGCACCAATGATGCAATGGGAAACCACCAATTGAGGTTTTTAACAGATTTACTTTTTCAAAGAAGTTTTAGCTTCAAGTAGAAAATATGGAGAGTTACCATATACCCTTGGCCCCTCTGCACACACATAGCCACCCATAGTATCGACAACTCTCAGCAGAGAGGTTTATGTGTAGTTACTAATGGGTCCATATGATCATGTCATGATCTCCCCAGACCCCTAGTGTACATCAGAGTTCATGCCTGGCATTGTACTCTCTGAGATGTTTGATAAATGTGTGAAAGTATGCATCATCACTGTGTCACTCAATGGCATCTTCCTCTTAAGGCTGACACTAGTGAGGGGAGAGATGGGCTCAGAATTGCATTAAGATCTGTGACAGCCACAAGGAAGGTTGCAAAGAGCCATTTGGGAAGTTGTCCTAAAGTAGAGAAACTGCAGAGGTTTGTGTTAAAAGCATAGGGGGGCAGGGAGAAAATCAAGAAAGGAGATTAAGAGGGGAGCTAAGCACCCCAAAGGGTCTCAAGAGGTGAGAGCAGCAGGAAGGTGAGTGGCAATCCCAGAGGGAACTATCTGGCCTTGCTCCAGGTGTAATTTACTGAGCCCCAGGTCCCTAGTGAGACAGTTCAAACAGTGTTCCCAGGTCCACGACTTCATTTCAGGAGTTGCCTCTGTGTCACACCCTGGCTTCCTGGATGCCTGTTTTGCCTGTGGTTACTTGGCACATGTGACCCCATCCTTGCACCCACAGGCACACCCTCCAGGCTGATGCTGAGGCACACGGGATGTGTGGCACACTCACTTCTCACTTTGTCTTTCACCTTCCTCCCCTAGGCCAAGGACAGTGGCTTCAGGAGTGATTTTCCCACCCACCTGTGCTTTAGTTTGCACAGAAAGCAAGGATGACTGGTAAAGTGTATCCAGAGGAGGAAGCAAAGGGCAACACTGTGGCTCACACCCATGGTCCCAGAACTGGGAAGGCTGAGACAGGAAAATCCTGAGTTAGGGGCCAACCTAGGCCACTTAGGGAGACACTGTGTCAAAACAAAACAAAGCAACAAATAAACACAGCTAAAAGAAAAACAAGGAGAGGAGGCTGTGGTGGAGGAAGACTGAGGGAGTAGGATCCCAAGACAGGAAACATTTCACCTCAAATTTCAGGTTTTGTAAGAAAAAAAAAAAGGAAAAACAAACTCCAACTTGGACAGATTGATGTTTGGCAACAAATAAAAAGCTTTAGAACAGTCTGCAGAGTTATCAAAACTCCACACCTGTCCACAGTCCCTATTCATCTCCAGAAAAAGAAATGTGTTTAGGAAATGTGCAAAACTTGGCTTTGGGGAGAGAGTCTTGTGTTTGACAAGTGATTATGGGGCGTTTACAAATGTAAACGGCATGAAGCCTTCCAATCTGCTCCTTATTAGTGTTCCTGAACTTGAACCCCCGCCAGGGGCCTCCTCCCTCCTCCCTCCTCTATTCTTTTTCCCTTTCCTCTCCGCTCAGACCTCCCATCTCTCCTCCCCTTTCCCTTCTCTTTCACTTTCTGTTCCTTCCCTTCCAATCCTCCCCTCCTCGCTTTTTTCTCTTTCTCTCTCCTTTCATCTCTTACTTTCCTTTTCTGTCAATGTGACAGCATTTTGATGTTTTTCCCTACTTGAAAATATTCAACTTCTCTTATTTATTTATTTATTTTATTTATTTATTTGCTTGGCTTGCTCCCATAGCCATGTGTCTGTATGTGAGTGCATACAAACAGAGGTGATAAAAAGACACTGGGTGTCCCCTCTGTCACTCTCCATTTATTCCTTTGAGGCAGGGACTCTCCTTAAACCCTGTAGCCTATGTTTTCTCAATTGTTTTGTTAGCGGGCAATCTCAAGAGATCCTCCAGTCTCCACCTACTTTAGAGCCTGGGTTTCAGGTATGCAGGAATGTTCATCTTGTTATGCAGGTGCCAGGATTCAAATTCCAATCTTCACGGTTGCATGGCAGACACTCTTGACTGCTCAGCCAGCTCTCCAGCCCCCTGGCTTCTTGTTCTCATTCAAGACTCCAAAGATGTCAAATAAGGGCTTCTGCAGAGGGATCAACCTTGAGGCACAGCAGTCTCAAGGGAATCAATCACCATGTGGATCTAGGAACTGAACCTAGATCCTCTGCCAGAGCAGACAGTACCCTTAACCTTAACTGCTGAGCCACTCCTCCAGCCCCGTGTCTCTTTTTTATTTTTTTGGACTTGTTTTTTGTGCGTGTGTGCTGGAGTTGGGACCCCTTGCCTTGGACATTGGACATGCTAGGCAAGCCACCAGTTGATCCACACCCTAGGTCATTGTTTTGTTTGTTTGTTTGTTTTTTCTGTATCCCAAATTGAAATGTGTTTTCTGCCTTAGGTCACTCAATGAAAAAGTTCTGGCAGTGGACTTCCCAGTGGAGAAGTGTATTCTATTCATGCAGTCAGGGATGGCTAAGTAAGTCTTTGAGTGTCTGTATAAGCAGACTGCCTGCTCATTAGGCTAGCAGACACGTGTGCTTGTAATTCCTTAGAACTCATTCAATAATTCCCCATTCCAGTGTTCCAGGTCTAATTTTAGTTCATGTCTTAGTAAAGAAAACAGCAGTCACTATGCTAAGTGTCTGTAAATATAATGGGACAGGGACCTCCCCAGAGAAATCATCCACCAGGGAGGGGACCAAGTCATTACTGCCCCCAAAGAAAGAACAGAACCACCAGCTGATTGTGACAATCAAGTCCTCAATGGTCCCAGTGTCCTGTTGTCTTCACAGAGCTCTTGGTGAGTAAGTGTCCAGGCCAAGTCACACAGTGAAACACACAAGGGTAAGAAGGATGTCATCGTTGCAGCAAGCTAAGCCTGGCCTAGGAAGAAGCCAGAGTCCAGAGTGCAGGGTGTGACATCAAAGAGCACACATGGTGCCCTGAACTGGGGCTGCTCTGCCCTTGGCAGCTGTGGTTCTTACTTCATAAGTGAAAAGAGGGAAGGAAAACTCGCACTTCTTAAACCATGGTTTTCTGAGTGGAGCCTGAAGGTGCTAATTCTGGCCCCAGGCCACAGGGACCCTCCCACAGTGCTCCCTCTGCTTCTGAACCCCTTCTGTGGACTTCTCACATCACTGCCTGTGGGTGTGCGAATGGTCTCTTTGTTTTAAAACCATCAGAATTCGCTCTTCCTGTAAGGGACCTGAGGTAACCTGTGAAGATGGTTCGCTACTCTCTCAATCCAGAAAATCCTACAAAATCATGCAAGTCAAGAGATTCAAATCTCCGGGTTCACTTTAAGAATACCCATGAAACTGCCCAAGTCATCAAGGGTATGCATATCCAAAAAGCCACCAAATACCTGAAAGATGTCACATTGAAGAAGCAATGTGCGCCATTCCGGCGATACAATGGTGGAGTCGGCAGGTGCGCCCAAGCCAAACAGTGGGGCTGGACACAGGGTCGGTGGCCGAAGAAGAATGCTGAATTTTTGCTGCACGTGCTTAAAAATGCAGAGAGTAATGCTGAGCTTAAGTGTCTAGACGTAGATTCTCTGGTCATTGAACACATCCAGGTGAACAAAGCACCTAAGATATATCCACAAATTTACAGAGCTCAGAGCTGGATTAACCCATACACGAGCTCCCCTTGCCACATCGAGATGATCCTCACAGAAAAGGAACAGATTGTTCCAAAGCCAGAAGAGGAGGTTGCACAGAAGAAAAAGATATCCCAGAAGAAACTGAAGAAACCAAAACGTATGGCACAGGAATAAATTCAGCACGAAAGAAATGTAGATACAAGAAAAAAAAAATCAGAATTCTACTGATGCCACAAAGCCAGAGATCCTCTGAGTTCTTTGTAAGCGAAGCACTTCTAACTCTTGCTTAAACTTCATAGTTCCTTTTAATTGGACTATTTTCCAGGTCACTTCCCCATCTCCTTATGAAGGGACGGCTCCCCATTTCGGCAGCCATGACAGTAACACGTGCTTGCCATGACCTTGTCCTAATCACTAGAAGTCAGATGCCTGCCTCGTAGCAAGGCACCAATCAGAAGTTAGCTGTCAGCGCTATGCTTTACGGCTCTGGGGGTGCTTTATGGACAAGTGCACAGCAATGACGTGCAGAGCATAGCAACCACCCTGGGAGGGCCTATGGGCCATAACAACCAGTTGGCCAATCAACACAGGGCTAGCTCTCCAAGCCTGGAGGCACACCAATCCTGAGCCTGTGTGTACCCCTAGACACTCCCCTTACGCTGCCCTATAAGATCTCTCTGCAGCCAGTTCCAGCTGTCTTTGTTAGCCATCTGCCAAGGCGGGTGTGTGAAAGACCCAAGCTAACATGGGGTTAGCTTGTTAAACAACAATAAAGCCTCATGCAGTTTGCAGCAAGTTTTCAAATCTGCCTGGTGATTGGGGTGACCGTGGTCCTGGGCTGGGACCCTGGGGGCCTGAGTTTTCCGGGGGTCTAACACTTACAAAGATATTAGCATAAGATTAAGGAAACACCTAGTCTGGGGATAGTGGCGTTGGTAGAGTACATGTCTAGCACGCATGAAGCTCTGGGTCCCATTCCCATTGTTGCATAAAATGGACCTGGTGGTGACTGCAATCTCAACCTTGGGGAGGCTGAGGCAAGAGGAATTCAAGGGCGGTCATCCTTCACTATACAGTGAAGTTTGACTGACCCCAGCTGGGAGATATGCAAGCCTGTTTAAAAAGAGGAAGGGGAACAGAGAGGAGGCGAGGTGGAAGTATGCAAAGCAAGAAAAGGATCAAAGTGAAGAAAAGAAAAAGAAGACAAAAGGGGGAGGGGGACATGATTGTCTCTGTGACCAAACCCCAGTTAGCTCCCTGAGAGCCCTGACCCACTGAGCTTGTCTTTGCCTTATAAAGACATGAACAAACACTGTCATCATATCGTCTCACAGCTCAGGATGAGCCTGCCTTTGAACATGCCTGCCCAAGAAAACCCAAGGCCACACTGAAGAATGGGCCGTTTATTCCAGACACACTGTACAGGGTCCTGAGGGCAGGAGCCTGGCTGTGATACTCAAACAGAGTTTACCGGGACTCCTTCCACTTTGTTGTTTTTTGTTGTTGTTTTGTTTTGTTTTTTTTCACTTCCCTGACTCTTCTGAGTCCCACTGTCCCCTCCCTATCCTTCTAAGACACCAAGTTCCTTTTGCAGTCCTGGCAGTCCAGTTCAGGCCGGATGTTCCACCACTGCACAGTACACAGTACAGCAGGTTTGACACCAGTCTTTTATGCCTATCCTTGCCACTGTGGCTTGGCTACAGTGCCTCACAGGGCAAGAACAAATACAATGAGGGGGATCACCTGATGCTAAATGAGTCTCTTGCCTGATATATTACGCCAAGACACCATCACTCATTTATCTGTATCAGGTGAGCTTAGCTTCCCTCTAAAGAATAGAACGAAGTCTAGTGCCTTCCTCCTGCATGATTCTGAGCCACTGTGCCCACCCCTCACCCACAATGGGGACCAGTGGTCTAAAGTGTTTCAAGGTGAAGCGTCCCCTTGTGTTTGAACATTTGGTCCTCACCTGGTAGTGCTACTTGAGGGACACTGTAGAATCTTCTAGACTTAAACACTGGCTGGTAGGTATAAGATCATGGGTACTGGGCTTGTGGGCAATAGCCTGGTCCCACTTCCCACCCAAGTCTCTCCTTCCTGATTATCACTTTGATGTAGATAGATGCCTTCACTGTCAGCTGTTCCCCGATGGACTCTGTTGGATGTTTGGTCACAAAGACAAGAAAGTAATGCAAGCCAGGTCCATTGGGGAAGCAGAACTTCATACCCCACAGTCCAGGCCTCCTGGGATGCAGGTCCAGGAGGATGATTCAGACCTCACCCCTTGGCCTTGGCCCAGAGATGCCAGCCCCAACGTGGGCACTACAATGTACTGCAGATGGCATTCCCATCTGACAGGCAGGCCTTTCTCGGATGCCCTGGCACTATGCCCAGGAGATAAAGACGCAAGCAGGACAGATTCAAGCCACTCTTTCTTCTTAAAATAAGCAATTCATTTTTCAGGGAGCGAGAGCTATTTTTAAGTGCATTTGCTCCTTGGCAGCTGTTTCCAAAATGGCTTCACCATTCTAAGAAGCCATGATTCATCCCTGGGCTAGGCAAGGGCTGGGGACATGGAAATTCCAGCGGGAGTTATAAATGTCACAGCTCATGCTGGAGGCTCCCCAGCCCCTCTGGGAACCCAGAGAGAGTGTCTGCAAATGCCATGGCCTTGGAGAAACAAGAGCCAGCATTCAGCTGGTTGTTGGTCAATTGTTCTTGCCTTGCCAAGTGTGGGAATCACACAGCAGCAACCTGAAGCCATGAAGTCTTGGGATTGTCCTCTAGCCTGCTGGTCACCAGGTCTCTGCAGCTGGGTTCTACCATGTCCTCGTTTCTACATCTGATTTTATTATTACTTTCCTTTTCCTGATGGAAATATTCTAGAAAACAGTAGAAGAGCTGTAAAATTTTTTGAGTTTTGCCATTATTTTCATATTTGGTATAAAATATTTCAGCAAAAAACTAAGGAAAGGGAAAGCATCAGACAACTGTGTAGTCCTCTTCATTTTCCAAGTCCACTGTTGCTTTCTTTTGTCTTATTTCCCTGAGGAAACAAAGCCTTGAACATGCTAGGCAAACACTCCACAACCAAGCCACATTCCACTCTACCTTTTATCATTTAAACTTTTTAAATGTTATTTTTAATTATGCTCACATGTGTGTTCACATGACTGCAGGTGCCTATAGAGACGAGAAGAGGGTATTGGATTCTCTAGAGCTGGAGTTACAGGGGATTGTGAACTGCTGACATGGGTGCTAGGAAGCAAACTGGGGTCCTGTGGAAGAACAGTACATGTTCTTAATTGCTGAGCCTCTAGTTCCCCATATCTCACTTTTAAATATAGGAACTCCTCATCATCACAGATCTTAAGACAGATAAGGTAACCACGACTTACAGTTCATTATATATACTTCTGGAAAGTTCCAAGCACACATCACCTATGCATACATTTGCATATCTATCTTCTCACTTAAACCTTCCTGTTGAATTGTATGACGGGCACCGACTCCTGTGTTTCCAGTTAGAGGGCTTCCCTTTCTATTTCTTTTCACCTTGATGACCAAACTGCAGGGAGCATGAGGGTTGATTTGTTGCCCCTTATTAATGGAAGCTCCCATGAACATTTAGATACTGTTTCACCATAACCCCACCAATGTTCCCACCAGCATGGACAATTGTGTTTTGTACATTTCTTTCTGATTGTGTGTAGACAGGGTCTCATGTAGTGAAACATGGCCTTGAACTCTTTATGTAGCTGTGGAGAACCTTGGTCTTCTGATGCTCTTGCCTCTACCTCCCTAGTCTAGAGGATTGCAGGCATGCCCCACTGTACCTGACTCTCATCTCAGCTACTTCTGTGTGCACAGGTCAAAGGACTTCACACCATTTGGCAACCGTCGCCAGCAAGCATCTTTAACACCATTTTCAAATCTCTGATGTCTTATCCCCACCCTGGGCAAGGCCAGAGTACTGGATCCACAGCCAGCCAAAAGTTGGCTTGTTTCCTAGGGCTGTGAACTTTTCCGACGCTCACTTAGGATCTTTCAGAGTGTGGCCCTGGCAGGAGCCAGATGAGTGTTTTTTTGGAGAAGAGAATGAAACTCATAATAAGTCAGGTTTAACAACAATCTCCTTCATCCTGCCACAGCCCTGGAGAACTTTTCTGCATGTAAATTTTACCCAAACAGCCCCTGCAGCTGCTGAGCAATTCCATTAAATCTAACTTGTAACAGGCACATCTAGGTTGGCCTTCCCAGCACCTTTAGACGTTGCGTACCGTGGGTTCCCGATGCTGTTCTCAGAAATGCATCATGTCAGAACCCTTGGAATTGTGTGGAATTCCCCGAGGAGGATTTCCTAGGTTGTTCTGCTTTGTTTTCTAGTTACCATTTTAATCCCTTGTTATGAAGTTTTTTAGAAAGCATCAAGGCCTTCCTTTCAGGGAAATGAACAAAAGTACAATATATTTTTAAGGGGAAATTAAGAACGTCCGGTCTGAAATTAGAAGTATTTATCTAGGCTTATGGTTGGAAAATAAACTTAGAAATTGTGAAGCTGGTTTAAGGTCCATAAGTGTCTTGAGACACCAACTTGAAGCAAGAAGAAGAGAGAGATGAGGGAAATGAGGCTGTCAAATGCAGGGGATGAAGGGTGCAGTGGCCAGGTGATGCTAAACTGGCCAAGAGTCCTCCAAATGAACAGGACATGATGGGGAAGGACCAGGAGCAGGATGGGGGGGGGGGTCTGGAGGCATCAGTCATGATCCAGTGCAGAGAACAGAGTGCTTGCAGGGAGAAGAGCAGTAGTTTGTTCCCTTGGGTCATTCTGTGGCAATTTTGGGATGACCCAGATGCTCTTTGGTGACACCTGCAAACAAGCAAAAAAAAAAAAAAAAAAAGAAAAAAAAAAAAAAAAAAAAAAAGAAAAAGAAAAAGAAAAGAAAGAAAGAAAGAAAGAAAATGACCCCACCTTCTTCTGCCTCTGAAGCAGCTCCCATTGTCCTGGGAAGTTAAGCAGTTATGCCGAGTGACTCACAGGCATGCAGATATGTGTACACATGTGTACACACACATCTATATGTTCACAGATATGTATGTACCATAGATGGTGGGGGCGTGTGTGGAAAGTGATACAAAAAGATGAAGTGAAAATGTACAAACAAGCACATGTTCTTTTATCTCACTGGGACAGTCTTCAAGCCCTGCCATCTACAAAGGAAAGTGTTCCATGCCACTACTAACGATGAGCCAAGGGAGACCAGTGGACCTGAGGTCCACTGCAGAGGGCAGACTGTGAGTGGGAAAGTATTCATCCCCATCAGATTCTTTGTAATTGCTGTTTTAACTTTTAGCAGGGTGGACACTTATATTCCATCCAGTGAGAATGATGGAAGTGGAGGGGGGGGGTTTCAAACTCAGGACATGTGTTTCAAACTCAGGAGTGTGAGCATGTTCTTGTGGGGGCTGGGCCTTGCCTATGTTGTCTTTTCCAGACTTGGCTCAGGGTTGGGATCCCCAGGAGGCTGAGGACAACAGAACCAGACAACAGATCCCTTGTTCTAGGCTAGTGTGGGGAGCAGAGTCATGGTGACAGTTCCTAGTGGCCAAAGCAGGGCCTGCCATCCCTGTCAATGGCTGAATACTCCAGTGCAGCCATTAGGAACACAGGCTCCCCCAAGAGTTAGACTGGTCAAAATAAAAACCCGGTGCACTGAGTGGAAATAACCAAAAAAATTAGAAAAAGAATAGCATAAAACAGTGGTTCTCCCAATCACAAAAAGACAAACATGATATGTACTCACTCTTATGTGGATTTTAGACATAGAGTAAGGGATTACCAGCCTACAATCCACACTGCCAGAGATACTAGTAAACAAGGAAGACCCTTAAAAGAGACAAACTTTGTCCCCTGGAAAAGGGAAAAGGGTCACCATCCCCTGAGCAAATTGAGAACATGGGAAGAGAGGGGAGGAAGCTACAAGAGTGAGAAGGGAAGAAAAGGAAGGATGCAGAGGTCATGAGGAAGCAGAAATTTTGAGTCAGGTGTAGATTAGAGGAAAGGACATATGACAGGTAGGATTTTAGTTGGGGGGGGTGGTACAGAAGGAAGGGAGGGAGAAGGGAACTGGGATTGTCATGTAATTCAATCTTGTTTGTAATTCAAATATATAAAAAAAAGAAAAAAAACAGTGGTTCTCAATCTGTGGGTCTTGACCCCTTTGAGGGGGGAATCAAGTGATCCTTTCACAGGGGGTCTCATATCGGCTATCCTGGATATCAGATATTTATAATTCATAACAGTAGCAAAATTAGAGTTATGAAGTAGCAATGAAATAAATTTATGGTTGGGGGTAGATCACCACAACATGAGGAACGATGATGGGGGAGGTCCTTCTGTGTATATGTTTGTCTTATTGGTTGATAAATAAAGCACTGTTGGCTAATAGGAAAGCAAGATAGGTGGGGCTAGGAGTCGGGGAGGATTCTGGGAAATGTAGTAAAGAGGAGGGTCACCATATGATCCCGGGAAAGAGAGGACACATGCCACTGGCGTCCTCTATAAGTCTTTATAAAATATATAGATTAATGGTTATGGTTGATACTTAAGACAGAGCTAGCAAATAATAAATCCTAGTCATTGGTCAGCAGCATTGTAATTAATATTAATCTCTGTGTGTTATTTGGGGGCCGTAATGTCGCGGCGGAACTCAGGCGGCTGGCGGAAAGAGTTATCATTACAAATGGTGCCCAACCATATTAAAGGGTCACAGCATTAGGAAGGTTGAGAACCACTGCCATAAAGATTGGGAGAAAATATTCACAAATTTTGTATCTGGTAATAATTTAGCATTCACAGACCAGTGAGATGGTTAATAGGTAAGGGAGCCTATTGCCAAACCTGGGGACCTGGGTCTAATCCCTGGGCAACCAGATGATGGAAGAAGAGAACCCCTGAAGGTTGTCCTCTGCCACACATGCGTGTGATACATGAGTGTCTACATGTATGCATACACACAATAAATAAACAAAAAATAAAACTTAAAAAGAAAAAGATGACTTAATTAAAAAAATGAGTAGTGGGCTTGAGAGACCTTTACCAAAAATAGATGTATAAAAATAGCCAATAAGAGACTCAGCATGTCAGTCACTGAATCTACACACATCAAAACCATGATGAGTCTTACAAGCTAGGATTACTAAAACCAAACAAAACAGAATGTTGGCATGGATACACAGAGAGAACAGGGATACTTCTATGCTCCTGGGGATAATGTGAAATGACATAGCAGCCATGGAAGACAATGTATCAGCTGGCCTCAAAAGTTAAACAGAGGGCTTAGGAAGATGGCTCGTTTAGTAAAGCATGTACTGTGCAAGCATGAGAACCTGTGTTCAGACCTTCCTCCCACATATAAACCCAGGCATAGTAGTGTGCATATTTATGTAACCCCAGTGCTAGGGGCAGGCACAGAAATGTCCCTGGGTCTCCTGGCCAGACAATCTAGCTAAAACAGTGAGTTCCAGGTTCAGTGAAGGGACCTTGTCTCAAAAACTTAGGTGGAGAGTGATAGATAAAGATACACAAAGTTGACCTCTGGCTTGCACAAATGAAAGAGAATGTGCACAAGCACATTCACACATATCACACACACACACACACACACACACACACACACACACACACACACATACACCACATGCACACTCATACCCATACATATGCACAGCATACTTACTCCCCAATACAGGAGGAATATAAACCTAGGATTTCCATCTGACTATAGAATTAATTCCCAAAGTACATATGTTAAAAGGTTAAAAATGGAGTGAAACAAGCACATGTTGACACATTTCTATAAGCACTGTTCACAAGTGGCACAAAGCAGAACTGGCTTACTGTCCATCAAAACATCAATAAAGACATTATACACACACAATGAACTGTCATTTGGTCATTAATGAAATGTACCAATGCAAGCTACAAGGCAGATAGATGAATGTCCAAAAAACGCATGATGAATGACAGTATCTAGGTTCATAATTTCCCACATTACATGATTCCTTATATTAAATACACATAATGTCCAATAAAGACTGACTTAAAGAGTCAAAACATATATTTTTGTGGCTGTTGGCCAGGAGATTGTATGTTAGTTATAGGATTCACTGGTGCATGATGAAATGCATAGAACTAACTACACAGAGTAGGTGGTGGCACCCTGTTGTGAATATATGAGATACCACTGGATCATCCACTTTCAAGTGATTAATTGTATATGAATTTATTTTATATGAATTCTATCTCAAAGCTAATCTTTAGAAAAGAAAAATACCATTCTCAGTAGCTGTACTGGCTAGTTTTGTGTCACCTTAATGCAAACTAGAGTCATCAGAGAGGAAGGAGCCTCAGTTGAGGAAAACTCTCCATGACATCCATCCGTAAGGCATTTTCTCAATTAGTGATCAATGGCAAAGGTCCAGTCCATGGTAGGTGGTGCCATCCCAGGGCTGGTAGACCTGGGTTCTATAAGAAGGTAGGCTGAGCAAGCCAGGAGAAGCAAGGCAATAAGTGCTACCCTGCCATGGCCCCTGCATTAGCTTCTGCCTCCAGGTTCCTGCCCTGTTTGAATTCCTGTACTGACTCCCTTTGGTGATGAACAGCAATGCTGAAGTGTAATAATAAACCTTTTCCTCCCCAACTTGCTTTTTTGGTCCTGGTATTTCATTGCAGCAATAGAAACCCTAACTAAGATATATACATTTGTGTATATACAACTAATAAGAAGAAAATAACACCATCACAGTTAGCCAGTAAATGTCAACATCATCTACCTAGAGAATGCAGATACATCTGGTTATATTTGGGAAGCATAATTTTCCTACTGTCCTAGTTAATAATTCTGATTTCCTGATAACACTCTCTGTAACTTGGTCTGGAAGCAGACATCCCACCTAGACATCTATAGGTCTGTGAATGCAAAAATAATTCAAAATAACTATGCAAACCAGGGAAAACTACATAAAACCATCGCCATATGTCCTTCCATATCTGGTGTCTTTTGTGAGTTTAGAGTTTTTATCTTCTTCTTTGTTCTCTCTCAACTTCATGGCATGAAAACACATTATCTATGGAGAAATTATCTATGGAATTATCTATAGAAAAAAATTATCTATGGAGAAAACCCTTAGTTTGCTGTCAGTGGGTTATCAAGAAACAGAATGATGGGGCCAGGGAGATGGCTCAGCAGGTAAAATGCTTGCTGCATAAGCATCAGGACCTGAGTTCTCATCTCTAACACCCAGAGAAAAGCTGGGCACAGCAGCGCATGCCTGCACTCCCTGCACTGAGAAGCTGAGACAGGAAAACACAGGAAACTCTCTGCCCAGCCTGCCAGGCTCAGGGAAGATGCTCTGTCTTAAAAATAAATAAATAAATTGGAAAAAGATTGTGGAAAACATCTCTGACCTACACACAGAGGGGGAGGGGAGGCAGAGGAAGAAGAGGAGGAGGAGGAGGAGAAGGAAAAGAGGAAAAGAAGAAGAAGAAGAAGAAGAAGAAGAAGAAGAAGAAGAAGAAGAAGAAGAAGAAGAAGAAGAAGAAGAAGAAGAAGAAGAAGAAGGCGGTGCTGGGAGGCAGGATTCTGGACATGCCTTTGGGCACTCAAGTCTTTGGCATTGTCTTCATTGCTTTTTCTGTTGCTGTGGTAAGATATTCTGATGAGGCAATTTAAAGAAGAAAAGGTTTCCTTTGGCTACAGATGAAGGTTCAGGCCACTGTGTCAGGGAAGTGAAGACTTGAGGAACTTGGATGAGGTCACATGGCATCCACAGTCAGCAAGAGAAGAGCAATGAAGGCAGGTGCTCAGCCAGCTGTCTCCTTTTTGTGCAGCCAGGACCCAGCCCAAGGAATGATGCCACCCACTTTGAGTGTGGGTCTTCCTACCACAGTTTGCATAGCTAACAGAATTCCCAACAGGCCCGGCCCCAAGGTGTCTCCAAGGCTGCCCTGCTACTCTGCTCTCTCAGGACTTACGTGTGAGTGTCAAAGAAAGACACACACACACACACACACACACACACACACACACACACACACGAGAGAGAGAGAGAGAGAGAGAGAGAGAGAGAGAGAGAGAGAGAGAGAGATAGAGAGAGAGAGAGAGAGAGAGAGAGAGAGAGAGAGGGAGGAGGGAGGGAGGGAGGGAGGGAGGAGGGAGGGAGGGAGGGAGGAGGGAAAGGAAAGAGTTGTTAGGATTATAGCGGTGGGAGATGGTCTGAGGGAACCAGACCATTGGCTCACTCAGGAAGAAAGGTGGGATCCTGGAGAAGACCCTCCTGACCTGGGTTTGGGGGAACATTTCATCATGGCTTGGGAAGGCAAGGTCCGGGGGTTGACACCCGTAAGGACGCTGCAGGGACAAAGCAGGACTACTCCAGGAATAGGAGTTCCGAAAGGATCTGCACACGTGGCTCTGAACCATGCTTGGATCTTCAGTGATGACATCCCCTCTGCCTCCATGTCTCCATCAACCCACAGATTCCCCTGAGCCTACGTGACCCAAGGCCATCCCTGTCTGCTCATGGTTACAGAAGAACCAATAAAACCCTGCCATTCCCTGCATGGAACTGGAGATGTTGGCAGAAATGTTATTTTCTATTTTTTATGACTCTCTAAGATAAAAAGTCTTTCCCAGCGAGGTACTATTATTCTTGGACAGTCCTCTATTTTTAAAATTTGGGCCAGATCATGACTCTTGCTTTGGAGTTAGGTCAGTGAAGCTCCTCCCCAGCCCACACTATTTATAAAATCTGTCTGCACTGAACGTGCGCTGGACAGGAATTTTTTTCTGGGGTTATCTTGTCACCGTGGACAAAAGCTCTATGTCCTGACTCTTGATGTTGGTTGGTTTATTGGGTTTCCAGCCATATTTAAAAGCTGACTTTCTGGCCTTTCATCCTAGAATGTTTTTGTAACAGAAGTCAGGATGAGAGAGAGAGAGAGAGAGAGAGAGAGAGAGAGAGAGAGAGAGAGAGAGAGAGAAAGAGTTTTGAAAAACAAAATGAACAGGCAGTTCATCTCAATATGGTTAGACTGATATCAAATAAATTCACATTTTTATGGAGTGGAATTCGATTATAAACAGGAACAGATCCATCTGTCCAAAGCCCTTCCAAAATGTAATTAAACCACACTGCGCCTAATGGCTGGTGGTTGATCCAGATATTTGGCGAAAGGGTCACATCCTCCTGGGATGTCACAGCTCAGCCACAGCTTCCTCCTCATTATTAGGACTGGTTCTATGGCAACAATTAGGAGTGATTAGGATTAGCAAACAAGCAGATAAACAGCCTCTGGCTTTGTAAGTTCCATTAGTAATGGCGGTTGTCTCAAGCCAGCACCCTGGAAGGTAGAGAAGTTTCTTTGCTGAAGTAACAGGAAACACAAGACAATTTGGAAGGAAGGCTCTTCCCTGTGAGTGTGGAGAGTACTTCTGGGGGATGTTCCAGTCTACAGAGGGAACCCACCAGGAATTCCATAAGGTCAGAAAAGAAATCAGGGTTTGCTTCTGGGGGAAACATGGATCCTGGAACTCATATGACTGCTGGCTCCATTTGCCTCCTGAAGGAATTAATCTGGAAACACGGTTCCCTGATGTCCAAGAAGAGGAAAGCCCGGACCAAGCTTTAGAGTTGGAGGCATGTGCATCAGGAGTGGAGCCTTCCTTCCCCATAAGTCTACTAATTCTAATTTCTCTATCCTCCTGTGACTTCCCTCTTTGAAGTATTCTGAGCCAAACATCCTACCCAGAACTGGATAAATGTACAATCCAGGCCCTATACACTCCATTCCCTCAGCTCCTATAGTTGTCACCTGTCTGCCAGGCCTCTCGGGACTGAGCCCAGCTTACTAGCACCTCTTATTAACTACTGGAAATCTCCCCAATGTCCTCCCGTATTCAATTTCTTGTGCTGGGTCAACAAAAAAGCAGGGACTGAGTTCCTGCCCCTCTGAAGCCCCATGGCCAAGTCACCAGGTCCTTGAGGACTTGGATTCATTCCACTCTTCACAAGCCAAGGCACCACATGGCATGGGGCTCACAGTGAAGCCTTCATTCCTCACACCCCTGTCCCTCAGGGTTCTGGCTCTTTGCCCATGATGCTCTGCAGTGGGCAGTGACTCAGACCTGGGAAGAAAATTGCTTAGATGGCCAAGAGAAGAAAGATCAGGCCAATGTCTCCACAGGGTTCTCGGAAGACCCACTGCACCCTCCCCCCTTCATCCTCCTCTTTCACTACCCCAGGGTTACCACCAATTCCAGGCATGGCTGGTAATCACAGAAGGCCAAAGGCAACATCCACTCTTCTCAGTGAAGTAATTGAGTCAGAGTTGCAGGAATGCTCACCCTGACCCACTTCTGGGATATACAGGGGTTAAAACAACAGCTGCCGGGTGGTTCCAGCCCTATAGTCTCCCCTTAGGAGAAAAAGAGTGGCACTGAGTGAGGTCTGAGGGACCATCTCCCTCCTCAGGCTATGATATTCTAAGTCACTGCTGTGAGGTAATAGCTGATTCTGGCTGGCCCTGGGGCCATGTTTTCCTGGCATTACATTTCTTGTGACTGGACTCAACTCAGACATTGCTCTTTCAGCCCATGTGGGGCCCAGATGTAGACGTCTGCAGGGAATTTTTTGTTTGTCAGGGGTTCTTTCAGTGATGCCAGTGTGTTATTTATAAATGTTCCTCCCACTCCACGATAAGGTGATGGGTGGCTGGAGAATTAGGATCAGAGCTTGTGAAGGAGTCGAGCTGACTCAAGCTCAACAGTGAGGAAATAAGAGAAGACTGAAAAGCATTCTGGGGCCTTGGCAAAAGGTAGTGGAAGAGAAGCAGGAGACACAAGGCCAGTGTGGGAAGATCTATGGCTGGTCAGTCATCTGCATGGCCAGCTTCAATGGGAGTTTAGAGACAGGAAGAGAAAAAACTCTCTCTGACCCATCATGGATATCACCAGTCCTTATTCTAATGGCAACAGTGCTAACAACAGTAACAGCCACTGTGCCTCCTGGCTCCTCAGAGGGCCATTTTTTTTTCCCTGAGGGTCTCTTCTGGCTTCTCAGGCCACCAAGGTTCTCTGTCTCCTTTGACCATTCTCCATCCCTACCAAGGGCTCAGCAAGAGTGTGGGGCTTATAGAAACAGTGGTTCTTAAAGAAGCATGCCCTGGCATCCAAGCTGGAGTAGCTATTGGTTTCTAACCACTTATATAGGGAGAGGGTGTTCCCATGTCACTCCAACTCTAAATAACAAGCCAAAATGCTTATTTTATTTTGTGCATGTACGTGTGCCAGTGGGTATTCACATGTTTGCAGGTATGGGAGGGGACACATGTATTTGCAGGTATTCACACACATATGTGTGTGTGCCAGTGGGTATTCATATGTTTGCAGGTATGAGTGCATGTACGGGGGGCACATGTGTTTGCAGGTATGCACACACATCTGTATGTGAATGAGTGCCTATGTGTGCTGGCCTAGGCTGTCGACAGTAGCCTCCTGAGCAGGCTCCCCTTTCATCCTCAGCCTTCCTTCTGTCTGAACTGGATTCAACAGGCAGTATAATGCTTTAAAACATAATTCAAACCATGTTTTGCTTCTGCTCAGAGCATTCCAACAGCTCCTGGTTCAACTCAGAGTGAAAACAGAGCTCCTAAAAATCTGGAGTCCTGCCTCATCCTGCCTCCTGCTCTCCCCCACTGCCTGTCCCTTCATACCCTGCTCTTTGACCTCTGACAGTGCCTCCCCCTCCCCCGCCTTAATTTGTCTGATATCCAGCCTGGGCTTCCACACACTCAGCCCATCTGGTCTCCTCCATGGTGCCTCCTACCCTATCTGCATGGCCTGCCCTACATCTCCTCTACAAATTTGCCCAACTCTTCCTTTGTCTCCAGACTTACAGTGACTGTCCTATTCAGAACATGTCTTCCCTCTCTTGCAGCATCTCTGCATCCTCTTGACAGACTCTTTACTTCCCTGGGCATCATCCCTAACCATGTCAGTGCCTCACTTAGGACACAGGCTATTTCTGTGAAGGCACACTCTCTAAGAGAGCAGAGGTCTTGGGTTATGTTTTGTTCATTGCTGAATCCTAAGCCATTAGTGTCAACCCTAGCAAGGATTTAACATATGTTCTCTGAGTCTGTTAACTACTGATCATCTTTAACACATGTAGGAACTGGGGGTTAGTGGAATAGGTCCCTTGCCTGAAGCCATTGAGGTCCAGTCCAAGTGGACATCTATTTGGTCTCCCAAGTTGAGCCCATTGGATTAGCCTTCCACATAGAGATTGCTGGAATCCCACAGCCGGAAAACACTTTATAGTCTTACAGTTCATTCCCTCACTAAAGTTTTCTCAGGTGGGCAAGGTTCTTTATAATTCAGGCTTTAGACTGTTTGTAGCTAGCCCCCCATGGAGAGAAATTTTACCCTAACTTAAGCATCCAGGCACTAGGCTGGAGTATAGCCTGGCTTAATACTTGTGCAGGTGGATGCCTTGACAAGGGAAGTATACAGACTGTATTAACATGCTGTCTTTGGAGATCCTGAACCTGTGGCCCAGGACCAAATATGCAGGGCCTGTGCACACAGGAAGTGCTTCAAGTATCTCCCTCCACCAGACTGTGCTCCTGGAGCACTTAGGGCCTTGGGCTGTACTTGTCCACACCCCGGCCCCCACCCATAGTGTGCTTCTCATAAATTATTCTTTCTGACTCCAGCAGAAGCCATGGGTTTAGGATTAGGTGGATGACATCATTGCCTGAAACTGGAGGAGGAAAAGGTCAATTTTCATCTGCTAAATGTCAAGCAACCAGCATGATAGATTGCTTTTACTGACTTGCCCAAATCAATAGGTTGTTAAGCCATCTTGTTGATGCTGATTTAATCAATGTCTTTGTAGTGGAAGGGAAGAAGGCAGATTATAACACCAAATGTTTAAGCCCTAAGTGTCAGGTTCCCAGGCTTATTTGGTCCTTGTTCATCATCAGCTCCCCTTCCATCCTCAGTGAGCCCAGTGGCAAGCACTCTTACTTCCTCAAGCTCCCATGGGAGGACAATGAGCTTCCAAAAAGTTACATGGCCCACCCAAGATCATCCAGGTAGTGACTGGTCCACCGATGTGCTACTTGCCTGAAAAAGCTATCAGACAAGACCCCACCCTGTCTAGGAGGAGGCCTGTGGCCTTCTAGAAAGAGCAGAACCAGAAAGGCAGCTTTGAGAGACCCTGATAACAGCAGGCCAACCTTAGAGTATATTTGCTTGGCTGTCCAGACGTTTGCCTTTGTTGCGAAGGGACAAAAATGAGTCTGGAAGTCACCGCAATGCTGCAGGAGTGTTATGGGGTTTTACGCTTTGAGGTTGGGGTGGGGGCGTTGGAAGAGCTGCGGGGTACCTAGCCCAGCTGGTGTGTATCTGCAGATATTTATTCCTTTGCCTCTGTCACACTCACTGAAGCCCCTGAGCTTTAAACTTGAAAGGTTCCTCAAAGGGCACCATCCTCTCAGAAGCCTGGACCCAAAGATGCCTCCTGCCTCTCCTCCCCCTGGTTCTCAGTGTCCTGGATGGGTGAAGGGATTATCTTTGCTCTTCACAGCTGTGGCCCCATTCGTGCAGCTCTGGGACTATCTTGGCATTTAGCACCTGCCCCTCGTCATGCTCTCCAGATGCCTGGCTATTTTGAGCACAGTAAGCACTTTGATTTCCCTTTTTCTTGAACACTATTTTTGTTTCAACAGGCTGAGGAGTCAATTCCTCTTCCAGGGTCTTGGATATCTCTCCCTTGATGAAGGGGGCAGCCACAAAGAAACTTAGGGGATAAATAATCTAATGAATGAAAACATAGTTCAGGTACCATTTCAACTTCTTAGGCAGTCTGATGAGAGAGGAAGAGGCGACTTTTTTTTTTTTTTTTTTTTTCAGATGAGGCCAATCTTGGTGGTCTGGAGGCTGGAGGTCTGGAGGTCTGGAGGCCTGGAGGCCTGGAGGCCTGAAGGCCTGGTATGCCCACCCTACAGGAGGCTGCTTTGAACTGTGTAAAGCAGCCCAGCCTCCTCTGCAAGAAACACCTCCATGAGACACTCCATAGTCAGCTCCAAGGCTGAGGCCAGGAACAACAGAGATATGGTGGGACTTGCGGCACCTGTGGGTGGGAGAGCTGGATGTTGATAATTGACTAAAGACCAAAGACATAGGTTTTGATTGGCATTTGGTAGTCCTAGATTGGCTGACTTCACTTTCAAATAGAGATCAAAGTTTATCATTATTTGGTAGTTGAAAATCACAACAAAACCCAGCAACAAATAGAAGAATCAAAGTGGTTATCATAGAAAAAAATGAAAATTTTTCTGTACTTCAGCTTATTTTACAATTTTGCCTACATTCACTTACGCTTGAGAAAGCTGGACGCTGGTAAGTAGAACACAAAAGTTTTGATTCCTGGGTCTTTCCAAGGTCACCTTTACCTGGGCTTTGTCTCAGCATCTGTCACTATCCAGGTGACTCTGCACAAGTTCATTCATCTCTGTGCCTCAGTTTCCCTCTTGTTGTTGGACAGGATTGGTAGAGTTGAATGATGCGATGGGGGATGGATTTAGGGTTTCCATGGAAACACAACTCTGTATTTTCAAGATTAGGTTTGACTGAAAACATCTGGGGTCCTACTTAATTTTGACACTTTTGTACATTTCTTCTAAGAAAGACGAGAAGAGCCGTGGTGGACAGGGCCATGCTGATTAGCAATGCCCCCTTCTGGAGTCAGCAAACCACTTTATTGTGGACAGAGGGGACTGGTTGGAATTAGGAGGTCTACAAAACATGAAAAGAGGCAATTGGTCTCGCCTTAGGAATATTCTCTGATACATCTAAGCACTTCTTGTCAGAAGCACTGGAATAAGATTCTGATGGTTTAAATATGTCCAGCAAAGGCTTCAGTATAGAAAACAAAAGAACACTTGAAACACAGCCACCCTGCCCCCAGACTGATGTTCCCAGAAATGTTATGCTCACCCCAGAGGCCAGACTCCCAGGAGCTAGGTCTGCCAAGTTCCCCAAACACCTTGGAGAGCCAGATATTTGCTGCCCTGTTAGGCAGTCATATGGGCCCATATCCTGTTCTATGGGCCCCTTTCTTTGGGGTATCACCAATACAATTCTTATAGACTAGTGAGGCTTTGTTCCTTTATAGTATGACCAGTGTTTCATACAGAGAAAGGGGTTGGTGTGATGGTTAATCTTTGTTTTCAACCCAACAGGGCTTAGAATCGCCATAGAAACACTGCATTTTCTAGATTAGGTTAGTAGAGATGGGATGGGCCACCCTAAATGCCAATGTCACCATGCCATGGGCTGGAATCCAAACTGAATAACAAGGAGAAAGTGAGCCGAGCACCAGCGTTCCCCTCTCTCTGCTTTCTGACTAAGAATGCAATAAGCTGCCTCATACTCAAGTCGCCATGCCTTGCTTCCCCTCTCCCTGCCCTCCATGATGGACTGTAACCATGAACTGTGAGCCAAAATCAACTCTTTCCCATTAGGTTGTTTTTCTCAGGTATTTATTACAGCAATGAAAAAAGTTGTACAGTTATTCAAACCTTCTCTGCCTGGATGCCTGATCTTGAAGAGTCAGCCTGCCTTAAGTTTCCTAGTTTATTTGTGTTTGTGTGTGTACACGTGTGTGTGTGTGTGTGTGTGTGTGTGTGTGTGTGTGTGTGTGTGTGTGTGTGTGTGCATGTGTACCACATGTTTACAAATATCCACAAAAGCCAGGGTCATTGGGTTCCCCTGGAGCTGGAGTTACAGATGGTTGTAACTTCCTGGTGTGAGTTTCAGGGTCTTAACCTGGGTCTTTTTACCGATGAGCCATCCCTCCAGCCCTTGTCACACATTATTTCATAGTTACTTCAAGCATTGTCTTCTTGGGATTCTACAAGTCCTTCTTTGTTTGTTTGTTCATTTGCTTGCTTTCTTTGGGAGCTTTTGAGATGGGGTCTTGCTATGTAGTCCTGACTGGCCTGATATTCACAATGAGTCCCAAGCTTCCTGCCTCGACTTCCTAAATACTGGGATTACAGGTGTGGGCCACAGTGCCTGGTTCTCTGTATGACTTGAGTGAGATTAAACTTCTTTGCTTGATTTCAGGTTCATCTTACTGACTAACTTTACCTAACATAATTGTGCAACATACTAAATACTTAAGAATAAAGCTTCATGCCCCAACATATAGTCATGGCACAAGAGAGTGCTCCTTACATCTTGGACATTTACAGAAGCACTGTTGGAACTAACACAGTTGGCTCCTGGGATCACACACAGACAAGAAGCCACCAATAGTCAGTGTTGGTACTATACCTTTGTGTTTTGATGGCTATGATCCCCTCTCCTCACCTACCCTACCCTCAGTCTGACTGTAGTTACAGATCTTATTTGGGATAACTTGAAGAGGAAAAAGTAAAGGGATCTGTCAAATGGGAAAATTAGAAGCAGATGGCTGCACACACACATCCAACATCCCAGGCCACTGGAGGGCCAACCACACTGTGGCTCAGAAAGTCAACATCTTTGCTCTTGGATGTAAGGCAAACCTTGAAGTCATAACCTCCCTATGAGTGTGTCTTAAATAAGTATCCAAGCCCAAGCCTCCCCTGGAACCTCCCCCATCCATGGCCTGGTCCTCCTGTCCATTTTCCCCAGCAGACAGACCCCTTGAGGATATCTCATGGAGAAAACAGTTGGCTCAGTATTGACCATGACCTTCCTTTGGGTGACTTCTGAGAGAATCGGCTTGAAGGGAGAGGAAAGGGGGTAAATCTGTGTGCAGAGGAGCTTTCTGGATGCTCTGCAACCACAGACACCTCCTTGGCATCCAAGTACCCAGCCTGAAGTCATGGTACCAGTGGCAGGCCCATTTCTCCATGTTATACTTCAGGACCAGATGCCAGATGACTAAGGCTCATAAGATAGTCCAAAAAGCCAAGAATGAAGAAGATTGCAACACCCAGAGAAACTGAGAGACTGGAGAAAATAGATTAATAACAGGAGCAGGAAAATAGATAAATAAATAAACCAGGTGTGGAGGTGCATAGCTCAAGTCCCAGAACTCAGGTGGTGAGGCAGAAGGTGAACTAAAGAGTATACAGTATTCTTCACTTACAGGGCTTACTCAAAGCCAGCCTGGGATACATGAGTCCTGTCAAAAACAAAACAAAAAAAGAACAAAAATATATGTCCTTGCCAGGGATTTCATGAGTCACTGTGTTTGGGAATGAGGGTGGGGGGTGGGGTGGGGGATGTGATCAGAAGATGAGAAAGCTTCACAGTTTAGTTTAAAATGACAGCCAAGAAAGAAAAGTGCAGCATAAGGGTTGCAGAGATTGTCAACATAAGTCCCAGAATGTAGACCAAAATTATCCAGAGAGAACAGAAGAAAAGATTTGAGAATACAAAGACCACTCAATCCATCCTTGCTCCATAGAGACATAGCCAAGAAAGTCAGCTTTTCCTCCATCAGCAAAATGCACTGGGAATGTACCTAAGCAGATGAGAGACAAAACCTCCCAATGCCAGTCACGTGATGAAAAAGTCAGAGCCTAGGAATATCACTGGTGAGCTCCTGGGACAGGAGGATGGGGAGATGGAAATGAGCCAAAGTTGTCTAGATAGGGTCAGGTAGTCATCAAACTCCACAGGAAGCAGCTGACACATAGTATAGTGTCAGGAACATGACCCAAGCTACAGCATGATTTTAGCAAGTCAGACATACCAGGGGACAAAGGCCATGTGAACATCCTGCAGGCCTGATAGCAAATGGTGCTGGAAATACAGAGATGAGTCCATAAGATGTTAGAATGGCCTCAGAGAGCAGCTGATCTGCCGAAGCCCAGCTCCAAAAATCAAGTGTCTATGGGGGGAGTCCCCCAGAGTGGAGAGGGTAACCTAGTGTCTGTCACCTCCCTGGGAGTATGAGTCTCATAAGCACTAATGAGAAGGGCACCTTTCCTTCATTCAGCCTCAAGGCAATGATGCTAGAGGAGGTGAGAGGCCTTTCCCAAGGCCATCAGGCTGGGGACAGATACAGAAGACAAGAGGTCAGACAGGCTGAGGATGAGCAGCACAGTGCACTGCAGTTTCAGGTCCCTCGATGACTCTGTCCCCAAGACCAACCCTGAGAGTTCAGGGCTTTTCACTTTCAAATTCGCTTATGTAACTCATATTTACTGAGCAGCCTCTGTGCCAGTAGTGTCCTCAGTACGGAAAATTAAGTAGTGAACAAGACAAAATCCCTGTCCTCTTAGTTAGAAGGAGAAATTCCAGGTAATTATCTAAAGAATACAAGAAAAAATGTTAGCTAAAATTCCAAAAATGAAGAAGTCCCACACAATAGCTTATGCCTATAATCCCAGCACTCAGGAGGTGGAAGAAGAAATGTCAGAAATTCAAGGTCATCCTCAGCTATCAAGTGAGTTTGAGGCCACCCTGGGATAAATGGAACTGTATCTCAAAAACAAACAAAGGAATAAAAGATCTTTTTATAAAGTGGAGAAGGAGGGGGTGGGTGGGGGTGTGGCTTAGTGGTGGAGCAGTTGTCTACCAAGTATGAGTCAGTCTCCAGCACATCACAAACATAGGCAAAAGGAGGGGGAGGGGAGGAGAGGAGAGGGGAGAGGGAGCAGAGTGAAGGGAAGGGAAGGATGGCCTAGGAAGAGGAAGAGGAGGTGGAAAGGGAGGAGGGGAGAGAACAGAGAAGGATGGTTGGGAAGGATGAGCGGAAGGGGAGTGAGGAACTGGAAGATAAGATGAACTGCAAGTGTGGAGGAAAACATTCTGAAAGAGCAGGGAGAAAGTGGAAAGAAGCAGAAAACACCGAGGCACAGGGACAATCAAAGCCCAGCGAGACAATCTGGGGTCAAACTGTGGTTTTAGGTCCTGTCTGTCCCTGAGTGGCAGAAGCCACATTTCTTAACCCCTTATGTATTCAAAATACATTTTCTTTGGAGAAAGAGCTTGTTGGACCATAGTATCTCCATAATCTGGTCACATCCTGAGCATCTGGTAACAAACTGCCTCCCAGGACTGAGTGCCATTTGATCCTACCCACCCGCTCCAAGTTCCATGCCTTTCAATTAGTAGCAGGAATTGCTGCACTTACACCAGTGACCCCAACATGGCCTCTGCCCTTGCCATGTAGTTGTTTCTTTTAGATTCCAGTGTTGGGGGATGTGCGGAGGGGTAGTAATACCACCGGGCAGATAATACAAGATCATAACTGAAAGGGGAAAATTAATAAAAGTCTAAAATCCAGACTCCAAAGCCCAAAAAGAAAACTCTGAGTTCCCAAAAGGTGGCTCAGCAGACAAGGTTAAACAAAGGTCCACAGGACTCAAGCCCTTAGACCAGATATCACACCCTAGAATGGTGTCCACATTCCTCTGGTCCAAAGAGGATCAGATAGTTATCAATTGTAGAAGTCCCCAGCCCAGGAGACTGCAGCATCCTGCTTAATTGTACCTTGCCTGAAGCATACAATCTTTGCTCTGTCCTGTGTAACCACGGAAGTTCTGTAATCTTAGGGCTTCCAGCCCTACAATTTTCCCTTATAAAAACACTCCTCAGTCGAAAGTGGTCACTCCATTTGTTCCCGAACGAATGGGGTCCTTGTGCAGCTCATATCCTTGAGTCAATAAAAAATCCTTTGTCCTTGCATTCAGTGAGTCGTCTCCTTGTTGGCGGGTTCTTTGGGGGTTCCGAATTCTGGGCACAACAATAACAAGCACTAAACCCTCCTGTTGACGGAGATATAAGGAAGTACCCTCTGAGGAAGAGGAGGGATCCGGGAGCTGGAACCCTATGTGCAAGGATGCTGACATCGCCCCCAACTCAGTAATCCTGCTTGAGCTTTTCCACATACACAGGCCAGACAATGTGACAAAGTGGCTTTTGCTGAGCTTGACTATTTAATGCCATGTGGCCTATGAACAACACAGAGACCCACTGGGAGCCAGCATGTTTCTGAGTAGTTTTTCCAAAGAGTAGCAGAGGGAGTAAGACTTCAAAATCATCTTTTAAATGTTGTCTCCAGCTTGGAGTTTCTGGAATGGGGAGATATAAAATCCCAACTGACTTTATGGATTAATGGAAATTATAGTCATAAGACATCAGCCCAGCCCAGCGGTGACTCACACTTGTCTAGAATCCCAGCACTTGGGAGACTGGAGTAGGAGAGAAGCTAGACTGAGCTACATAGTTCCAGGCCAGCTTAAGCTATAGAGTAAGACTCTGTCTCAAAAATAAATAAAGAAAGAATAAATTTATTTTAAAAGAAAACAGAATGCCAGGCCTAAGAAGAATGGGCACTACTGTGTGAATAGAGAAGTGGATAGGTGGCAGGGAAGGCGCGAGGAATGCTGACCTGTGGGGACTCCATCTCTGGCTCTTTCTGATCCAGATGGGGGTTCTAGGAAGAAGTGGAGCAGGTCACCTTTCATGCACATGGTGCACATACATTCACACACTCAGGTGCACACACACACATGCTAAAATAGATGAATAAATAAATCATTTTAAAAGAAGGAAGTCTGGACACTCAGAATGACAAAAGACAAGCCGAACTATAGTCAGAGTGATAACATAATGTATGATATGACATAACCTGGTGATTGGCTTGGGGTCAAAGCAGCATAGCTATTTAGCTGGAAAAGATTCTTCTAGAAAATTATTCTAGAACAACTGTGGGGGTGGAGCACAGACAAGTACTTTCCAGAGGATCCAATGCTCTCTTCTGCCTCTGTGGGCACTGCACATGTGTGGTATACACACATACAAGCAAAGCATCCACACATGTAAAAAAAAAAATGAGCAAGCCCCAGATAAGGAGACCAAGTTTCCTTACATAGATGACACAGGACCTGTAGCCAGAATATGCTAAATTCCAGTAAAATCACAAAAATAGGAAAGAGTGTGGTGATTTGAATGAGCTCATTTTTTGTATGCTTGGTACCCAGTTAGTAGAGTTATTTGGGAAGGATTAGGTGGTGTGGCTTTGTTGGAGGAGGGTTTGTGACACTGGAGCACTGGAGGTGGGTTTTGAGGTTTCAAAAAGCTCACACAGTTCTCTCCCTCCCTCCCTCCCTCCCTCCTCCCTCCCTCCTCCCTCCCTCCCTCCCTCCCTCTCTCTCTCTCTCTCCTCTCTCCTCTCTCCTCTCTCTCTCTCTCTCTCTCTCTCTCTCTCTCTCTCTCCCCTGTGGTTGTATCTCCAGATGTGACTTCTCAGCTCCAGCTCCAGTGTTCTGCCTACCTGCTTGCTTGCTGCCTGTCTGCCTGCCTGCTTCCTGATGCCTGCCTGCTACCTGCCATGATAGTCTTCATCTGTGAGCTCCAAATCAAACATTTTCTTTTATAAGTTACATTGATCATTGGTGCTTTGTCATGGCAATAGAAAAGTAACTAAGACACTCGGCATTCTCCTTCCACACAAGGAAATAATGAGCTAATGATTTATTAAATTAAAGGGTGGTGAGATGGCCAAAAATAGAGGGCTTATTTAGCATGTGCAATACTCTGGCCCCATAGGGCAAATTCCTGGGAGAGTCAACTTGAAATGAAAATTAATTACATATTTTATAAATCTGTATACATTTAAGAGTTATGAACAAGTAACATCCCTAATATAGGTATAGATGTAAATCAATATAAAAAGCCATTTTAAAGGAAAAATGAGAAAATACAAAATCACAAAGGAAGGCATGTACTATCTCTTACTGGAGACATGTCAAAGACACATGGCCATTCTGATGAAGACTAAGAACAAAATTTAAATTTCCCAACATACTACAAGCTTTTCTCAGCACTGTCTGAACCTAATAAGATCTAGAACATTCTCACAGCCTTACCTAGTGCGCTTGATCAGGTACAACCACTGCTCTGCTCTCTCCTTCAGCCTGACCAGACTGGCAGTATCCCCACTGGCAGGCAGACAGCATAAAATAACTGGTTCTCGTTTACACATGGATATTACACTGGAAAGCTTGTTGGAAAATCATCTTGAAGCCCCCAACAGTGAACTGCAATGGGATGTTTGTGATCATCATACAGGAATCAGACTGCTGAAACAGAACAGCCTGGTGGTCAGGCTCACAGATCAGTGGAACTGTATCATGAGAGTAGCAACTAAAGTTAGCAAACATGGAAACTATTCCAGACATGTGACGACTCAGGGCTATAATGATTCTAATATGTTCCAGATGGTAGACTGGCTACTGGCAACATTCTTCTAGATTGACACAGTTTTATTGAACACTATCAGAATAATCAATAGGAAAGAATATTAAGACAATTGTGGGAGAAGACTCTTCTGTGACAGAAGTCATTCAGTAGCAAGCACATTAAGTGTAATCATACAGAAGTTTGGAGGTGGGGACCACACAGATCGCAGGCAGTGCTAGCTTTGTATGCCGGATCTTTATGGGTAGGACACTGCTAGTTAATAAACAATATTAACAAGTTAGTCATTGGGGGAACAAATTCAGTTAACATTCTTCCCATACCATACACTAGCAGAAGTTCGGGATGTAAATATTCAAAGGTGAGGACCATGCTATCAAATGTAAATGAAATACTTAACATTATCATTCATGCATAGAAGCAATTGAGAGGAAAAAAACCTCCCCGGAGAAGAGGCAGATGGAAAATTCTGGGTTTGTTTGATGATGATGACCTAGTGTTGATTGCTCATCAATTCAGAGATGAAAACAAGAGGGGGGGGTTCACTATGGAAAAGCTTCCTTTAAATAAGATTTTAATTGAAGTATAATGTTCCTATAGGAAGGTGTATGAATCGGTATGTGTGCAGCCATTAATCCCTCCAGAGCACAAAAATGATCTGTTTTCCAGCTCCTCCCACACACGCTGGATCTGACTGATTCCAAGCTTGGTGTGGACAGGGAGCTTTGCAGCGTCAATCACCTTGCTCCCTCAATGGTATGTAAGTCAATCACCTTGCTCCGTCAATAGTATGTTGGTGAAATTCCTCCACACTCCCATATAACAGAGAGTAGTTCCCTAAACTTCATGGTATTGTTTTACTCCTGATGGTTTTTGTCTTTTTGTAGGACTTGAGATTGAACCCAGGGCCTGATGCACAAAGGACAAGCCATCCATGGACTCAGCTGTACCCTCAATTCCCCTCGAAGCATAGATCCATTCAAGATAATGAAGACATAAACACAGCTGCACCTGTATTTTGGAATTCAGTCATGCGTTCACCCTTTGCAGGATTGCTGGTTGGTCAGAAGCGTATGCTGCATGCTTAGGCAAATGTGCTAAAAGTGATAGCCCAACCCTTCATGCAGCGTGCTGGTGTTTCTTGTTCCTTTACCCTCTTAGGGATGGGGTGGTATTGTGATTTTTCTCAATTAATAATCTAGTTGGTTATTTGGAAATTTATTAGCCTTTTCATTGCTGTAATAAACACCCATGAAAAGCAGTGCAAAAGAAGGGTTTATCTTAGGTCTTGGTTTCAGAGGGTTCTTTGCATCATGGCTATGAGGATTAAGCCAGACAGGCTGACAAGAAACCATTTGTCATGAGTTCAGTGGGTCATCCATAGGTGGATTTTTCTTCATTGTATTCCCTATTTCTCTTTGCACTGGAGTAAAATCCTGTCACAGGCTGGATATTCCAAAGGCCTAGCACTGCTCATTGTTGTTGGTGTCTGAAGAATAAATCAAGCATCTGGGTTAGAAAAAAACAATGTCTAGCAAAGGAACAAATTCAAGTGGAGGGAAAAGGTAGTGGGTGGGAAGAAGAGGGTAGTCTGGCATTCAGAAGTAATAACTCAGAAAATACAACTGTTAAGAATTTTCTAGTTTAAAGTACCCTTATGAGTGAGTGTGTGTGTGTGTGTGTGTGTGTGTGTGTGTGTGAGAGAGAGAGAGAGAGAGAGAGAGAGAGAGAGAGAGAGAGAGAGAGAGAATGTACATGAAATGACTATGGGGACATGGGAACCCTTCCCAGATTGCAGGCCATCTTATATATCTAATGGAGCCTTTGTATTTTTAAAGCAACTTCTGTGTGTCCTCACATACATGATGCTCTGTGAGAGATGGTCAAGGTAAAGCAATGTCTGAGGGTCTGGACCCCAGCACCAGCTGAACGATGCCAGCTCCCTCCCGACAGGGCCATCAGACCCAAAGGGGACACTGTGCCTCCCAAGCCCCTGTGCTCTGTCCCCTGTCATGTGTGGCTGAGGATGGAACAGGGCAATTGAAGGATCAGGGACAGAGGTCACAGTAAGCCAGGACAGCTGGGATGTTGAATCACCTTAGCCCTCCTCCCCTCCTCCATAAACACAACCAAATATGCCCCCCAACACACACACACACACACACACACACACACACACACGTGTAAATCTACTTGGGCCCATGCCTTCTTAGGGCACACCTGGTGTGGACAGCTTAAGGGGAACTGGGCAAGGACAGCCAGGCTCAGAGAGAAGAACGGCTCTCCCTGGGAACTGCAGCAGCAGTATAGAGACAGTGCTGAGTCACAGGGTGTCCTCTAGATTCAATGCAACCATTGCAATCACTAACTCACAACTGTGGCCTCCTGTGCTGGGCTCACACAAGACTGGCCCCAGCAACAATCAACCATGGAAGGCAGTCCTGACCCTTCACAGCTGAGTTACTGGTTCTTGGAAAATGCTGGGGAAAGTGCCTCCTCTTTCAGTCCCCTGGGGTGGCCATTCCTGTAGTATCTACAGCCAAGAAGCAAGAGAGATGAATGCTGACAGTCAGCTCGCTTTCTCCTTTTCTGCCTTTTTATTCAAGACAGGACCCCAGGCATTTCATCCCCTTTCAGTCACTTCTCTGGAAATACTCTCAGATACACAAATAGAGGTGTGTCTCCTAAGTACACCTAAAGCCAGTCATCACAGTTCATGAGAAAGAAAAGTCAGTGAAGTACAGGAGAGGGTCTTACAGCATAGAGCCATGCATCTTTATGTGAGGCCATGGAAAGTAGAGACCACAGAGGCAGGGCATGCAACCATGATTCCCTGTGACTGTGAGAGTCATCCTCCTGTAACTCCAGCACTCAGTACTTCACAGGAGCCCAATATATGCCTGTCAAACTGAAAATCACCAACCATAGGTCCGACCACAGCTCCTTTTCTACACTTGGACTTTACTGTGGCTGCTGTGTAATTCCCTGAAATGGTCAGATTCCTTTGAGTCTAACTATGCTTGACCTAGTCTCTTCTGTGGGAAGGAATTCTTCTCCCCACTAAGTTTGTTGTTTCTTGTTTTATCCTCTTAAATGTATCCTAGCTCCAGGAGTAGCCAGAGCTACTGCAGAAGAATGTAAAGAACTCCCTTCTTTGATTGTTTTCCTTTCTGAGTACTCTTGATGAAGGAGCCTGGCAAAGTTACTCAGACATCAGGATTCAAAGTGGATAGCACATCTATGAACAGAGGCCGTATAACAGGTGGACCACTGAGAAACAGTGAG
The DNA here is from genome assembly GCF_003668045.3 of Cricetulus griseus. Lineage (NCBI taxonomy): Eukaryota > Metazoa > Chordata > Mammalia > Rodentia > Cricetidae > Cricetulus > Cricetulus griseus. Next base: position 202,024,234 of record NC_048596.1, on the reverse strand, counting down.
GGAAAAGGGACAGCTCAAGTGTAAAGTGCAAGGATGGCGTGGATACAGGCAATGATCAATAGCAGACAGAACTTTTTTTTCTGTAGGGAAGGGTTTTGAGTCTTATCCAACCATTGATTTAGAAAGATGTTTTTAATTAATTTTGCTGGTATAAATATGTATTCATTGATGGACATCTAGGCTAATCTCATAACTTGGCTATTGTGAGTGGCCAGTAGTACTGGGTTTCACACAAAATTTCTTTCAAGCATATTGTGTACTTTGGACACATGTATCTATCTCTACATAAACACAGATAGCTTTATGTTTCTGAAAAAAATGAGAAAAAAATGTGTGATATCCACCTTTCTGAGTCTGGCTCATTTCCCTTAGGGTGATCTCTGTTACAGCCATTTTCCAGCAAACAGCATAATTGTGCTCTTCTTTATAGCTGAATAATAATAGTGTGTTCGGGGTATGCAGCACATGCCTGTAACACCAGCACAGAGAGGCAAATCACTGCAAGTTCAGAGCCAGCCACAGTTACACAGTGAGACCCTGTCTTAAACATAAAACAAAAATAAATGAACTGTATACATGTATATGCTTCTGTGTGCAAGTGTGTGTCTCATAATCTCACTATTGTGAACAGTGTTGCAAGAAAGATAATTTTGACTGTGAACTCAAAGTGTAAGAAATTAGAAGCAGAGAAACCATAAGAACCCTATTGTAACAGTTCACAATGACAAGAATCCAAAGTAGCCTTGGACAGAGGGGACAAGAGCCTTTATACTGGCCATTCTGAGAGCAGCAGGACTGGAAGGCTGACCGGCGTCAGGAAAAGCAGGGAGCTTCCAGCAGCAAGGAGCCAGAAGCAGCCGTGGAAGGAGATGATGCAGAGCTGCCCCAGATGGCAGGGAAGCTCAACAGAAGGAGGTCGGCTCCAACAGTGCAAGTCCTTCCCAGAGGCTCCCAAAGCGAGGTCAGGAAGATGCCGTTGGATTTGGCCAGTCCAGTGTGATGAGAGTTTTAATGATTAGGTGGAGGTGGGCAAGATGGCTCAGTGGGTAAGGGCACCTGTTGCCAAGTCTGTGACTGAGTCAGAACCTACATGGCAGAAGGAAAAGACTAACTGCCACAAGTTGTCCTTTTTGACTTCAGTCATGTGTTGCGGCATATGCAAGCCCCTGTGGTAGAATATTATTTTAAGGTGTGTGAATTTGTTTATGCTGCACTTGTTTAACTCTGTGAAGCTGTGATTCTTTGCCTGTCTAAAACACCTGATGGTCTAATAAAGAGCTGAACAGTTGGAAGGGAGGCAGGAGAAACGATAGGCGGGGCTGGCAGGTAGAGAGTATAAATAGAGGGAGAACTGAGGAGGAGAAGGAGCAAGGAGAGAACAAGGAGAGGAGGAGGAGGTCAGGGGCCAGCCACCCAGCCAGCCATGGAGTAAGATATGTAGAAGTAAGAAAGATAAAAGCCCAGAGGGAAAAGGTAGACAGGTTAATTTAAGAAAAGCTGGCTAGAAACATGCCAAGCTGCCAGGCGTCTTTAATCCCAGCACTCGGGAGGCAGAGGCAGGTGGATCTCTGTGAGTTCGAGACCAGCCTGGTCTACAAGAGCTAGTGCCAGGACAGCCTCCAAAGCCACAGAGAAACCCTGTCTCAAAAACCAAAACAAGAAAAAAGAAAGAAAGAAAGAAAGAAAGAAAGGAAGGAAGGAAGGAAGGAAGGAAGGAAGGAAGGAAGAAAAGAAAAGGAAAGAAAAGAAAAGAAAAGAAAAGAAAAGAAAAGAAAAGAAAAGAAAAGAAAAGAAAAGAAAAGAAACACACCAAGCTAAGGCTGGGCATTTATAACTAAGAATAAGCCTGTGTATGTGATTTACTTGGGAGATGGGTGGTAGGTCCCTCAAAAGAGCCAAAAAGCCAAAAGAGCAAAAACATTGCACAACAAACCCCCACGCTAAAAAAAGTTAAAATATAATAAAAGTTTAGAAAAGAGTGGGAGCAAAAATTACCATGAATGTATGGAGTCTATGCAGAGAGGCGCACTGGCTAGTACAGAATGCTTGCAAAATACCACAGAGGTGGCACAGCCACACTCCACTGTCCTCAGGAGTACTGTCGGTGTCGGTCAGTCCCTTCAGGCCTTATGTCCATCCATGGGGCCATTTTACTATGAGATTAGGGGATAAACACATGATTAACATTCCACTCAACCATAAACTGTGGTTCACAGCAAAACCATAAATTACATCCAACCACACACTTCTGCTGGCTCTCAGCCATGTCTGGAGAAGGACAGCTTTTACATAGTGTGTCTCTGCCAGTGTGTCTCCTGATTTGGGGACCCTTTCTGTAACTTGGAAAAAATCCTTCCTGCCTTAAGGAGAAGGGACTTCACCGTGACCAAGCGAGAAGAGACTTGCTTTCTCTTGCTAGCACAACAGAGTGGAAAACGGAGCTCAGGGAAGCTTGAGGGCACTCAGAGACCAAATTAATGGCAGTGATTTTCAGTTTCCCATGGTTGTCATAAGTTAATAAACGGTACGAGAAGAAAGAGTCTCAATAGGAGAGAAGGGTGCTGGGACTGGAATGAGAGTAGTTTAATTTGGCCTCAGTCTTCCCCACCCATCAGTCTTCTCTTCCCCAGGTGGATGATCAGAATCACACAGAGGTCCCTGCTCTTGATCAGGCCTGCAGAGTGTGCCTATCTATCTGCCCTGACCCTGGGCACAGGGCTGATGACTGTACCCTTGTCTATCCTCAGCCTGCTTCTTGCTAAGGGGACAGACACAGGGAAACTTCCCCAGAATGTTCAAGGAACAAGTTTCCCATGGTTTTAGGGATGACCTGAGGTCAAACTTACACCAGCACACTCTGCTGCACCTGTCCACGATCTGAAAGACCCCTGACCTTTCTGGGTATGAAACGGTCAGATGCTGCCACTCAAGACAAAGCCCTTGAAGGACACCTTTGACCTGCCCTGCAGACCCACAGCTCCTAGAGTCACCCTTCTGCTCAGCCTTAAAAGTTAAAACCTCACCTGGCAAGGCAGACATACAGCCACACCCTTAGCATTGACTCCTTTGCTTTGGGAATGGTGGTATGTCAGAAATTATTTTTCTGGGCATTGCATGACACCTGCCATCACACAAAGGCCATGTTAATCTTTTCTCCCATGGTTACAACATGTCCTTTGCCTCCCTCTGGCCTCACTGAATTTGCTCATCAGCTCCTCTTGTATTTTGAGAGCATGCACCGGCTTACTGTTATCTTCCAAGTTGGGGAGTTGTATGTTGGTATGTGGATATACACACATGTGCAGGGGATGCCAGAGGACAGCCTCAGCTGTCATTCCCCAGTCACTCTCCACCTTGTTTTTGAGACACTCATCAGGAAGACTAGACAACCTGCCCAGCAAGCTCCAGAGACCCGTCGTTGTCCTGCCCCCAACTCTGGAATTACAGGTCAGCTCTGGGTCATTACACCTGGTCCTCACTGACTGAACTATTATCCAAGCCCTCATCTTCAGTTTTTAAAAAACAGGACCTCAAACATCAGGAAAAGCTTCTCCCCATAGCGTTTATTAGCTAGCATGGTCCCTCCAGGTCTTCCTGTTCAGGTACCTGAGGAGACTGTGTTGCTCCGGGTAGTATCCACTGTTTTATCAAGGCAGAGAAAGATGGAGCCTGGGGTGTTACTTACTACAGGCTCCGGGGACAGCTGAGCCAGGCCTGTGCCCCTATCCTGCAGGAGCTGACACCCCACTGCAGGGAATACAGCCAGGCTTTAGAGCCACTCTGAGCTCCCCTAAGGAGCTGGGCTTGGTGAACAGGACCAACCACTGTCCTCTTCCTCTATAGAGGATGGGCAAATAATGAGGGAAGAAAAAGACATACAACTAGTATCACTTTCAGATGCAAGATATTTAAAAAATTAGGAAAAGGAATTCGTTGAGGTCTGGTGGGAGTGAAGGGAAAACACCAAGCAGAGGGTAGTGTTGAAATGCATTGTGGGGAACTACAGGGACCCGAGTCTGCAATGCTATCTGATGCAGGGGGGCACTTTTCGGGGCACGTTCAAAGGCAAGGAAGGCATCCCACAAGATTGTCACTGCAACACTGATTTTAAGAGCAGTATATTGGGAAAATTCAACATTCAGTTACATGAGAACATCTAAGTTACATCAGATCAATTTCATGAAATGTTACGTACGATAAAAACAACAATAACAGCATTCACACAGCAAACTGGAAATTCACACACCAAAAAGAATGAAAACTATGCTGGTGGGGGAACAAATGGCTCAGTGGGTGGAATGAAGTGCTTGCCTAGCATGCATGAAGCTCTGGGTTCAATCCCCAGTCCCATGTGAAACCCAAGAGTGGTGGTACATACCTGTAACTCTAGTACTCTGGAGATGGAGGCAAGAGGATCAGAAGTTCAAGGTCATCCTCCAACACATAATGAATTTGAGGCCAGCCTGAGAGACATGAGACCCTGCCTCAAAACAAACAAAATATATTGTCACAGTTCTGTAAAAATTCATTTTTGTGTGGATAAAAACTATATGTGTGTGTTATGTATGAATCTTTGTAAATAATTTCTTTTTACTTTTTTGTCATGAATAAAATAATACAGGAAAGAATAAAACATAACTAACTTGCTCAGAGTAAGCTAAGTGGCTATAGGTGTCTCTCCACATGTTAGGGTTCGTGTTTATCATGCAGATTTAAAACCAAGAGTTCCAGGAGTCAGCACTCATTTCATGAGCCTGGACAGGCTCATCCATACCACAAAGATGGGTTCTAATGGATTCAGGAAAATCATTCTGCCCTGGAAGTCAGTGTCTTAGTTAGGGGTTCTATTGCTATGATAAAGTCCATGACCAAAAGGAACTAGGGGAGGAAGGAGTTTTATCAGCTTACAACTCTTAGGTCACACTCCATCACTCAGGGGATACAGGGCAGGGACTAGAGGCAGAAATAGAAGCAGAAGCCACAGAGGAACACTGCTTACTGGCTTTCTCCTCTTAGCTTGCTCAACCTTTTTTCTTGTACAGCTCAGGGCCAGCACAGGCCATAATAGTTGTGTCCTCATACATCTATCATTAATCAAAAAAATGCACCATAGGTTTGCCCACAGGTCAATCTGGTGAGGGCATCTACTGAGCTTCCTTCTTCAAAGGGTCTAGGTTGTATTGAGTTGAGAAAACCAACCAGCACTGTCAAGGACCTTTCTGGGCTGTCGTCTGGGCTGTGTAGGTATTGGTCATAACATTTTCTCTACAGCAGGAAAGTGTGTGTGTGATGAGACATCTCAAAGCACACCTAGAAATGAACTGAGCACTGTCTCTGGAGGGAATATGGAAGGCAGAAAGCAGCTCCATGTCCTGCCACCTCTAGGTCCCATATCTTAATATGTCCATCATTGATGACTTGGCTATCTCTCCTCTCTCTCTCTCTCTCTCTCTCTCTCTCTCTCTCTCTCTCTCTCTCTCTCTCTCTCTGTGTGTGTGTGTGTGTGTGTGTGTGTGTGTGTGTCTCATAGCCAAGGCTGACCTTTAACTCCTGCTTCCATATCCCAAGCACTGAGATTATAGACATGCTCGACCATCCCTTGACATTTCCTCTATTTCATTTCTACTGAAAATGAAGGTCTATGGTAAGATGCTCCCTTCAACAGCTAATTCTGGCCAGTCAGTTGCAATGCTTTCCCATTTTCACTTTTGAGCTATCCACTTACAATGTTATCAAGCTCATGTTTCTTCCTTCCCAGTCCTGACTCACATATTTCTCACCTGAACCAGTCTGATTCTCCTATTGGTAGTTCCTGGGCGCTTGTCTAGTTCCCCATGTGTTGGGTCCACTTTTACTTTCAGCTCAGTCAAGGAGTCTAGGACAGGGTTTTCTGATTCATTGGCATCTGAATATATAAACACATGCATGATTTTTACAACATGGTTTTATTGCAAATACTAGGGTTCCTGTAAAGTCAACACAATTGATTATCTTGTCACAGATAGGTGAGACGAACCAATCTGAACCACTCCTATCATCTATACTCCAGAATACAAAATGACCCCAAGGAGCACCATGACTTGGATACCAGTTTTTATTTCACGTAACAAGCAGGACACTTAATAAAGCAATAACTTACATGACAAAATTCAACAATCAAATAAAGTGGTGGTATTAAAAATAAAGGTCAGTGCTGTACACAAGAGGGTGCTGACCAAAGTGTGTGTGGTTGCCATTGTCCACAGCATGTGTACATGTTGTCCATAGTAAATGGACTTGTTCTGAGAAGCACCACTTACATAGGAAGCTTCCAGGAAACCCACCCAGTATGAGGCTGAGAGTGTCAGCTCCTGGGATGATCTTTGGGGTGACCGGAAAAGACAGCGGATAGAGGTTGGGATTGCTGCTGCCAATCAGAACCCAGGCTTCACAGTGGGGTTTGCCGGGGTATGGGGTTCTGGGTTCAGTGTCTCTCACTCTCAGGCAGAATTCACAGGGAAGTCATGGGTTTTAGCTGGTGAATGAGTTTCATAGCTCAAAATGCAGAGAGGACATCAAAGGCACTTTAGGAAGGACATCAGTTAGGAGCAGCTGCCTGTGGTGGTCAGGATTCCCCATGGCCCTCCTTTGAAGCCAACTCTGGGTCTTAGGAAGGGGACTCTGCCTCCCTGAGGCCCATGAGCACCATCTGAAGAGTCTACCTCCTCAGGCTGAAGTGCCATTGCAGGACTGTCTGCGAAGGGCTCCGCCTGGTGCCCATCCACATGCATTCCTGGGGAGGGAGCCAGCCTCATTACTAAGGAAAGCAAAACTGGAATTGATTGTGACATATTAACCTCATTCAGGGAGTGATCAATACCACGAAGTTTCAAGAGCTAAACCTTGTAATGATGAGGTAATGATGATGCTCAATCTGGCCGCCCTCTGAGGTCCAGCTTTGCAGCAAGGTGGCTGTGTGCTACTTCCTCCCTTGCCGAACCTCACAGGGAAATCACACACTGCTTATGGACAGGTTATGAAATCAGTTCATCAATAGATGAGTCTATAAGGAAATATAGCAGAGTTATAAGATGTATGTGTGTACTGTTGCCATAAGGAAGAGTGAGATGGTGTCATGTGTTATAAAAAGGATAAGCTGTTACTTTCAACACATACCTTTGCTGGGGTCTTGATCATCTTGTAACAGTCTAAACTCAAGCCCCAACCTCCCTTGGTATTTGTATGTAGCTCTATAAAGACCTGTCTTGTCCTATAGTTTGGGGATCCACAGTTCCTGGATCTCCTGGGGCTCAAAAGGCTAATGAGAGAAAGGTTGTTATGAGAAGACAGTGTGGCCACAGGAAGCACCAGCATTTCAACGCCCAACCTGGATGGCACTCCAAGACAGGAGGATGACTAGAGATGTGGCATAACATGTGATTGAAGTGTCTCTCACCCGCCCAGACACTGATACCCATGTTTACCCCGGAGTCTCAGCTGTCCCTCCCTGTACTGAGGACTCCAGTGATTTCTCAGTCCCTTAAGCTTTCAAATGCATCATGACCTCACAGAATGTTACAGAGGTGTCTGAATAACATAAAACATTTGGGATAGCAATGACTGTCACAACCCTCATGCCTAGGAAGCAGCTTTTTTTAAAGTGTCAAAGTTAAGAACATTCTTGGCAATAGGGGTGATCCTGACTTCAAGTTTTGCTCCACAAGAATTAAGTCAATGATTTGGGGGGCTCTGGGACTCATGTGACTGGTTCACCAGACTTTCTGAGGCACAATTATAAATGATTCAGGGATTTGGTTACACTATCAAAACATTAAGTCTGGGAACAAACTAACATATTTCTTATTCAAATATGCAAAATGTGTCTTCAAACAGGCAAAGTGGTCCTCGGCATGGAAGGCTTGGAGAAGCACCAGGTGCCTTCCAGAAATGGCAGAGTGATTAGGAAGAGTTAAAAGCTGTAGACACATGGGCCCAAATGTAGGTAAGAGCATCTCCATTCCTATCCACAGAGAGACAGGCAGAGCACCTTAGAGAGAGAGGCCTCCTCGGGTAGACAAGTCAGACTCCACTAAGCTCAATGCCTGAGAATGTTAGGCTTGATCTCCAAGACACAAGGGTCAATCTAGAAGGTGCAGCATAATGTACCCCAAGAGTGCAGGGATGAGCAGGTTTGCATGGAGAATACAAAGTCCATTGGGCTTGAGGATATGGAAGGTGAATGGAAGAAGGCAGGCTGATGAGCCCTCACAGGGTGGCTAGCCGAGTTGTTCTGTGGCTCTCAAGCAGGAGTTATGTCAGGTTCTTATCAGACTTGTGTCTCTGAGGTATCCTCCTGTGGTAGTTTATTTTCACTATAAACTTGACTGGACTCAGAATTGCCTAGAATGCAAAGCTCTGAGCATGTCTGTAAGGGTGAAGGGTGTTTCCAAAGAGATTTAACTGAGGGAAAGCCCACAGCGAAAATGGGTGGCATCCTCACATGGACTGGGATTTTGTACTGAATCCAAAGGAGGAAGAAATTGAAGCACAGCATTTGTCTGGCTCTCCTTCCTGGCTGAGGATGCAGTGTGACCAGCTGCCTCATGTTCCTACTGCCATGCCTTCCCCACTGTGATAGACTGTAGCCTCAAACCAGGAGCCACAATGGGCCCTCCCTCCCTCCCTCCCTCCTCCCTCCCTCCCTTCCACCCTCCCTCCACAGGAAACTAGCTAACACACTTTCTTAGTACACCCCTTGAGCCCACTTGAACAACCTGCCTGCAGCTGCCTCAGCAGGAGCCTCAGCTGGGCCCAAGGAGCAATTCACAGGGACCTGAGTATGCCATTATAGAGCAGTGAGCTGCCTCTCTGAGTCCACACTGCCTCAGTGAACCCACATTGTTCTGTAGGCTCCACACTGTGACTCCTTGGAGTCAAAGGGAATAACAGTTTCAGTAGGAACTGGGGAGACAGGCGCCTGTCTCCACCTGTACCCATGCCCCGCCCTGCACTCCCACCTCCCAGGCCTGAATCTCAGAAAGACCTGGAGCTGCTGGCTGGGGGAGAGAGGCTTTCTGAGCTGTAGTCATGACTGGAGAACACAAAGGTGACACCTTGCCAAGGTACTGTGAAGGCGCCCCTGGCAATCTCCTAAGACAGCAGAGCCCCAGGGAAGTGGCCTGGGAAGCTAAGGATGCACACAGACTCTGAGGTTCCTGAGCTCTTGGCATTGGAGTGCCCATAGAAAGACACGCAGTGCAGTGGCCATCTCAGGTTTGGTTACTTTCAGAGGTTCTTGAATGGAGAAAGACGGCACTGCAGCAGAAAACAAAAATGGTAGTGAGAACAGAAACACACTCCAGGGAAATCCACCCAGTCAAGATGGAATGCCTATCACTAGAAGCTCCTATACTAGAAACTCCCATCATGCCATGGGACAGCAACCTCTGGTGACAATTAGGAGAAAAGGCATCAAGTCACTCTCCCAACTCAATCTGTGATAAAGCATGGGCCACTTTCCCACAGGAGAACAGCATGGGCTCTGTGTTTTGGAATTAGTCCAGGCACATGGGTAAATGCAGGGAGAGTGGCTGGACAAGAATAATACAGATGCTGTGGTGACCCACCTCCATGCTCCCAAACTCAATACTGCCAACATGTGGCCTATCCCCTCCCCAGCCCCCACTCCACACTGACGCCATGTGGCTTACCCCTTCCCCAGCTTCCACTTAATGCTCACACCTCAGGCCTGTGCTTCCTGAATACCAGCTGTCGAATGGGAAGCTGTGGCTTCTCCTCCTGTCTCCTTTGTTGGCTGGAGCTGCAGGATCATGGCCTGCAGTGTTTCCTTCACCATCTGGAGCTCCCCTTGGAGAGACTGTGGATGCTGTTAAGGAGCACACAAAGAGGAGGCCCCCATAGGGCCCGTGAGAGCAAGCCAGCCTTCAGAGAGCAGGAGAACTCTAGCAATTAAGTATTAATGTAAATTTTATACTTCCTCTTTTAAAAACCATCATGACTTCTGCCAGTTCTAAGAAAACAGCCAAAAAGAATGTAGCAAATGGTAACACAGGCTAGATAAGGGCTATCCCAAGAAACCGGTTCTCTAGACATTCAACAAAATACTTAACCAACAGTAGTCTTTCTGTTCCTACATAATCAGGTCCCCCACCTCTTCCTTCTGTGCCACTGTCAAAACTCTGAGTTGGATTGAATAAGCAAAAGAATACAATCTCATCCAGTAAAGACAATGGGAAAGGAGAAATAAGTTGATAGTTCCTAACTATGCCCAACTCTTCAGGTGAGATCAAGTCACCATGAAGTCAGACATGTAAGAAGCTGAGTTTGAGGATAGTGCAGAGACCTAAGAGGCCACAGGCCACCTGCACTGCAATGTTGTTCTCCTCGGGTTCAACGTCAAAACAGGTCCAAAGAGAGCCATGCCCTTGGGGTATAACTAATAAAACTTCTCCCAATCTTTTCAAAATAAGAAGCTTCATCGGATCTTGGGAAATATGCAAATGAGCCTTTCCCAAACCGAAATGCCAATCCACCCTGGAAAGTTTTCCATTTTTTTTTAATCTTCTGGAAGTTTCAGCAGATTTCATTTTTTGGATCATGTACATACACTACCAGGATGGTCCACCATGTGCACTTACACTTGAAGGAATAAGGGCAGTATAGTACAGGCAGAGCAAGAGAGGAAGGGATCCACTGAAACACCTTTATGTTTTGTTGTAAAAAGTGATTTTATCCTCCAGACCTCTGAAGAGGTCTACAAATCTTGGGGGGGAAGGGTCATATAACTTTATGCAAGCCAAAACGTGTGCCCCAAACTGCAGTGTGTCCCAGGATCTGGTCCCTTGTAAGGAGTGAGCAGTGTGCACAGTGGCCTTGAATCCTGAAACTGACTGGGGTCTGGTTACCTTTGACACTGGTCTGGGGTAACACAGCACTCTATTCTCTGCTAAGTGATGGCAGAGGCCCTTACAGAGAGAAATGAAGCCACACACTGGTGCTCAGAAAACTTCTGGGACCACAGTGAAAACTAAAAAGGCTGAGGACAGAGAAAAGCCACCAGAGGAAAAGCCTAATTTATAAAATTAACACATCAGTTTCACACATAATAATTTCCATTATTGCACCAAAGAATCAGTAAGATGGGCTCTGAGAAGGCAAGTCCCCTGGGAAGCCAGGAAAATCACATCATGTGTACTTAATTGTCCCATCTGTAAACTATAGAATCTCACAGCTTAGTCACAGAGGAAGGGCCTAAGGTGTGTGTGTGGGGGGGGGGAGTAGATGGAGAAGGAGGGAGGGGGAGAGAGAGAGAGCCTTTTGTGAGGTACCACAAGGTTTATGGCTGATTTCCCAGCACAGCGCCTGAAAACCTCATTTACAAAGCCTTTGGCATAAGAAACACTAATACAATTAAAATCATATTCATAGGGACTTGAGAGATGGCCCAGCAGCTGAGAGCATTTGCTGCTCTTGCAGAAGACTCCAGTTCAGTTCCCAGCACCTCCATCAGGTGGCCAGCAACTGCATGTACCTCCAGGACTCCAGGATCAGAGGATTGGACACCCTTTTCTGACCTCCACAGGTACCTGCACTCATGTGCACGTATCACCCCACCCCCCAACACACACACACACACACACACACACACACACACACACACACACATTTAAAAACAAAGCCCAAATCTTAAAAAAAAAAAAAAATCATGTTCCTATTTACAAAACTTCACCTTCTGGCTCTCAGCCATACATTGTGGAGGGATGGGGGAGCAAAACAGTTGATGTGTGCTGAAATCCAAAAGTCCAGAATAAAAATGGAACTAGGGATGGGGGTGGAAGGGTGGGAGCAGTCACAGAGCAGGTCTATGGAAGAATTTTGGAATAAATATTCCAGACATTACGATGGTGGCATCTTCCAGACAGAGGCCCTGGGAGGGAGATGTTTAAACCCCCCATGCCTCTGAGAAGCTAGCTCCCTGCAACTCAGAGAAAGCATTCGTGAATACTCCTCACTTTACACTGGAAGAAAGGAATAAGCAGACAGGAATTCTTTCTTTTCTTCTCTCATTCAATAGATTGGCAATAGCTTTGCTCCTACTGGGTATAGGGTGTATTTTCCCCAAAGCAGCCCAGAATTGGCTCTTGGTGGCGGGTTAAAAACCTGTGAGGGGAGCAGAGAACAAACATGTAGGCATGTAGATGGCATGTGGGCCATGCTGAAAGTTCCAGGGAGATGGTAACCCTGGCTCAGTACACTGGGTGCCCTAAAGAGGATGCAAGGAAGGGACAAGGCACACAGAGAATCATGAGGCACTCGTGGCAGCGGCTGTGACAGTGACAAAGGGAAGAGGACTCTGGATGGGAAAGGAGGTACTGATAATCGGTCTGAGCAAAGAACTGAGAAAACAGATTGCAGTGTGCCGAGAAAAAATGCAGGAAGGTGTGCATGGGAAGGGAAGAGGGGAGAGGATTCAGGCTTTGTTGTCTGTGTTCAGAGACTGTCTCTTACCATGATGGGCTGGCATCACAGAGCTGTACTACTAATCTGAGCTTGGGAATTCAACTTTGGACACAGTAAAGGAGAAATACGAAGTTAGTCAAGAGAAACATAGTGGGAAAGGGACTGAGTTGCTTTTCAGAGAAGGTCAAGGCTAGAGATGTGCACTTGAGGTCACACTAAACATGTATTTGAAAAGTATTTCTAGAATATTGCCCCATTGATATATAGAAAAACATTAAACTGTCCTTATGATCTAACCAAGATTATCTCCTCCTCTTCTTCCTTCCCACTCTCTTCTTTGCCCTTTCTCCCCTTCCCTCCCCTCCCTTTCCTTTCCCTACCCTATCCCTCCCTTCCTCCCTCCCACCCTCCCTCCCTCCCTTCCTTCCTTCCTTCCTTCCTTCCTTCCTTCCTTCCTTCCTTTTTTCTTTTCTTTTGACACAGGATCTCTTGTGTTCCCGGCCTTGAACTCACTATACACCAGAAGGTAACTCTGAATTTCTGATTCTCCTGCTTCTGACTCTGTGTATTAGCAGCACAGGTGCAAGCCACCTTGTAGAGTCTTATGAGTGTTGGGGATCAAACTCAGGACCTTGTGCATTCTAGCCAAGTACTTTACCAAGGTCTGGAAGGGCAGCCATTTGCAGAAAACTGAAGTCTTCCATGGAGTCTTATTTTATGTGATAGGAATGGAATGTTTTATCTTCACTGGGGTTTCCTAGTGGCCATTCTGATAGTTTAATCAAAAGTAGGTCTGATAGTTTAATCAAAAGTAGGTCTCGGGGCTGGGAGAGAGCTCAGTTGGTAAAACACTGGCTATGCAAGCATGAAGACCTGTGTTCTACCAGCCAGGCAAGATGGTATATGTCACCCCAGTGCCAGTGAAGTAGAGGCAGAGTGACCCCTGAAACTGGTTGGCCAGCCAGGCTAGCTGAACATCCCTTCCCCGCAATGCCCAGGATCAGTGAGAGGCCTTGTCCTAAAAAATAAAGTTGAACACTTTCTTATGTGTCTTTCAGCCATTTTAGATTCCTCTATTGAGAATTGTCTATTTAGTTCTATACCCCACTTTTTAATTGGATTGTTTGGTGTTTTGGGGACTAGCTTCTTGAGTTCTTTGTATATTTTGGAGATCAGCCCTCTGTCAGATGTGGGATTGGTGAGTATCTTTTCCCAGTCTGTCGGCTGCCATTTTGTCTTGCTGACTGTTTCCTTTGCTTTACAGAAGCTTCTCCGTTTCAGGAGGTCCCATTTATCAATTGTTGACCTCAGTGTCTGTGCTACTGGTGTAATGTTCAGGAAGTCGTCTCCTGTACCAATTAATTCAAGGTTATTTCACACTTTGTCTTGCAGAAAGTATGAGTCAGGGGAAGAATACATGATAACAAGAATGGAGATACCATAATAGAGGGAGACATTTTTGGTTTACAGAAAAATCAGGCACTAGGGAAATGTCTGGAGATCTACAAAGATGACACCAGCTAACTATCTTAGCAACGGAGGAGAGGCTACCTTAAATGCCCTCCCCTGATTATGAGATTGATGACTGACTTATATGCCATTCTATAGCCTTCATCTAGCAGCTGGTGGAAGTAGAAGCAGACACCCATAACTAATCACCAAAATGAACTGGAACCCAGATGCAGAGAAGGACCAGTGAAGAGCACAGAGGTCCAGAACAGGCTGGTGAAACCCACAGAAACAGCTGACCTGAACATCCGGGAACTCTTGCTCCCCAGACTGATAGCTGGAATACCAGCATGGGACTGATCCAGACCCCAGGAACATGGGTTTCTGTGAGGAAACCTCAGAAATCTATGGGACCTCCTGTAGAAGCCCAGTATTTATCCCTAGCATAGGTGTGGACTTTGGGATCCCATTCCATATAGAGGAATACTCCCTGAGCCAAGACATATGGGGGAGGGCCTAGGCCCTATTCCAAAGGATACGAAAGACTCTGATGACACCCTATGGAAGGCCTCACCATCCAGAGGGAGCAGAAAAGATATGTGACAGATAAGGTTTTAGTTGGTGGGGGGAGGGGAGGGGAGGACGGGTGGGAGAAGGGAACTGGGATTGTCATGTAAAACAATCTTGTTTCTAATTCAAATAAAAAAGTTGGAAAAAATAAAAATAAAGTTGAAAGCAATTGAAGAAGATATCTGATACCAACCTTTGACCTCCATGTGCACACAGACACAAAGATGTACAAATGCACATAGTAGGTCTTCAAGTCACCTGAACTGGTCTGTTTTTCACTGCTCTGTTTTCTTGGGGAAAGGGTGTTGGGAATTGAACCCATGGCTTTGTGTTGTAAGCAAGCACTGAGTTACATCCCCACTCTCCTTTTATAATTTGAGACAGGATCTTAGAAAGCTTCCAGGCTGACCTTGAACCTAAGATCCTCCTGCCTCATCTTCCCAAGTAGCTCAGAGTAAAAGCAACACACAATCCTCTGTAGCCATTGTGAATTATGGCAGAAAATCTGTATGGGAAGCCAGAGGCAAGATACCAGTCATTGAGGAAAGCCCTGTCTGGACATACCCAGGAAATAAGCAAGTATAGGAAATCACTTAACACCCAGGATTCCACTTGGCGTTGGTTGTACATACATCTCTCTTCTAACAATGCACCTGGCAACCTACAACTCTCACCTGCAAGTGCTATGCACATTCATCCTGAGAAGAATACACTCAGCAACCTATTCCCACCTAGGACACACACACACACACACACACACACACACACACACACACCTGCATGGAGCCATAGGCCCACCCATCTCTGAGCAATGAAATCAGTTTCTCACCTTCTTAACAACTGTTCCAGTAGTAAGGTAGGAGTACTGATCAGGCCTAGACTGCTTCTAGATGCACGTACAGTAAAGCAAACTGTATCCTCAGAGTGAACTTTTAAGGAGGAATCTCCTATTTTCCATCTTAAGTCTATGCATGATCTGATTTGCATATGATTAGCATCATTATACATTATGGGAAGGGAGTAAGAGAAATGGTTATATGACTTAAAATCTGTCAGTCAAAAGAGAGGACCACACAAACCATATTTTTAGTAACCAAATCCCCCTCCTGAACCCCATGACAGGAACCCTGAGAGGACAATCGGGGCCCTTGAGTATCTGGTCTCATGTTGTCCATTGTCATTCTTGAAAACATATTTTCTGACCTGTACTATTGCTTTTCTGTGGAGAAAATATCCTTGCTACATCCACAAATCTATACATACTTATTGCAGTGCTTTGAATAAGATTCCAAGAACCTGGAGACACTTGACCCAGATCCTGTCTACTGGTGACAAAAGGACCTGCTACATGCCCAGGGAGATTGTGTCACCAACCTCATGATAAGTTCCTACGGTGTCCCACTAGCATCAGGACCATCCTGGTCTGCACACATTGTCTGCTCCAACTTTTCCTACCCAGATCTCAGCAAGAAGCAGAGGGAAACACATGGTGGCCACCCCTGCATCAGCGGGGCATGCACCATGCTCAGAGAGCAGTCTGCCTGGCTCTCTACCCTCCCACTGTAAACTACTGAAGCTCTTCACAGACATCCTTCCTGCTCTTTAGTTTTAGAGGCAAAAGAACTTTTCCAAGGAGGCAGGGCAAGCACCCTCTCAGCTCTGTTACCTTGGCCTCTTCAGGCTACACACTGGAAAGTGGAACCAGAGAGGAGCCCTTTGGGGCTGTGGAGTTTATGCATGAGCCTGGATACATTTAGTCTCTGCATGCCATCAAGGCTAGCAAGACGAATCAATTGGGCACCTCGCATTCCAATGAGCAGAGAGAATAGGCTCCCAAGAGGGCTTCTGGACAGGAATGCAAATGCCATGTAAATAGACTCAGCCTGGTCCTTGCTCACCCATGACTCAGCAGAGGCTGGCAGAAATGCCTGGGGCTTTGGAAGATGCAGGATATGCTGTGCTTCCTTTCCTTCTATTGTGAGGTATGGGAGTGAAAGGAAAAAGAAAGGAGGGGGAAAAAATCCTGCCTAAAAATTCACTGAGCCTAAATGTATTCTGAACATGGAGGAGCAGTTACACAGACTCTAAAGGGTGTTCAGAATGGAACTGCTAATTAGAATCCAGAATCTGTGAAATCATACGGCAGGTTCAGACCACTGCTAATGGATCCCAGCATGCCTAGCTGTGAAGTCACATCCCTGTCCTGTCTCTAGAGGCATCAAGTGCCCCTCCCCACCGCCTGCTCTCCCAGTTAACTGCACAGTTCAGAGGCTCACAGTCACCTCAGCTGATGGTTTGGGGTGTTCACAATGCCTGTAACTGAGGAAGCCTGCCAGGATGACAAAGGAACAGCCTATCTGTTTCCTCTGTCCTCAGCTCTGCCAACCCAGCCTTCCTCTCCCACCGGGCAGACTGACACAAACAGGCTGTGCAAGAACTGTTCAGAAGGTTTAGAAGTCCCCACCATATTGCATGTCCCCAGCCCAACCCTCTGTGTATGACACACTGGCACACCACCTGCTTACTCCCACAGGCATGTAGCTTACGATAAGGACATACCCCAGGAAAGATGGACAACCATAGCATCTGGAACTCAAGTCCTCCAGAAAGGTGTCCCATGTGGGTTTACATCGGCACGTTCCCAGCGTAGACTTGGAGTAAACACCATCATCTCCTACCAAGGACCTACACAGTGGGTCCTGGCAGCATGCTTAATGGAATCAAGTGAGACACTGCCCTCCCTGCACTGCTCTTCTGTGTTATTGGTTGTAAGCTTTTTCTTTCAGCCACACTCAGCATTGTGCCTTTGATTGCAAATGAAAACACACAGCAGCCAGAGTTTGGCTAGGGGATTCCTGCAGCCTCTTTGGATGCCTTGATAAATTCTAATTTGAAACAACAGCTTTTGTTTGTTAGGGAGCCCCACAGAGCACTGTGAACTCAGCTTCCTGTCTTGGGTCCATTGTTAAACTCAAATCCAAGTGCTACTTTGCGATCCAAGTGCTACTTCCCGGAGCTTAAAGGCACATTCTGTATGTTGTTCTTGCTCAGTGACACAGGGCACAGCCTGGATCTCAGAGGAAAGCTGGGGGGTAAATAAGTGTTGTGGTGTAGTTGTTATCTAAGGAGGGGCTGATGTCATACCTAACCCAGTATTTCCTGCCCCTAGTGGGATGGTCTTCATTTTAAATGTCCTGGACAGGCTCAAGTGCTTGAACACTTGGTCTACAGCTGGTAGTGCTATGTGGTAGAGTTGTGGAAGTTTTAAGAGGCGGCTCCTGACTGGTATAAGTGGGTCACTGGAGATGAGTCTTGTGGGCCTTAATCCTTGTCCCCTGTCCCCTATCCCCTGTCCCCTACTTCTGGCCTGATCTCTCTGTTTCCTGAGCCACTAAAAATATAAGAAGCCACACCACAATCTCCCAATACCATGGGTGGTATCACAAGTTACTGTGCCTCCCCCCATGACAGTTTGGATCATGAGCCATGTTCCACTCAGCTGTCCCAGCAGACATACCCTACCCCCACCCCAGTCTTTGGCTCTATGTCATTGCCTGGCAATAATCACTATCCTATTTCATAAACAACATGTCCCCTAGAAGAAGTCTGTTACCTCCTTCTCCTGCTCCTGGACAACTATGCAGTAATAGAGTACATCCTGGAGCTGGAAGAGGCAGGGCGCTGTACAGAACGGAGTATTTTTAAAAATGTCGAAAGATGGCAGAAAGCATTCAAGGAACAGCCTGCTGAGTTAATAAGCAAGGGCAAAGATGTAAAGTTATCACAAGATATGCTGACTCCATTATTAGCCATACATCTGAATACTTCTAAGTGAGAACAATCTTTGGCTGTTCAAAGCTACTTAAGTATAAACATGGAGATAAAGTAAAATAGAAACTAAGGTTCTAAAAAGTCAGACAGTGAGGAACAAAGACCAAAAATGCTAAATTTCCCACAAACATCTAAAAGTCAGTATATCAAACAGAGAGGAATAGACAAGGGGGTGACTATAGCTACAAAGGGCCACTTGTGACTAATTAGCTGAGGGATTCAGGGTAAGCTAAGAATGCCTTTCCCCATCTGTGTCCCTGTGTAACTTTTTAACTGATACCTTGCTGGGACTTTGAATCACCTGGGAATGGACCTCAGTTGTGTGTGTGTGTGTGGGGGGGGGTGCTGTCTTGATTGTTAATTGAAATAGGAGGATCTAGCCTACTGTGGGTGGCACCTTTCTCTAGGCTAGACCCAGAGCTGTCCAAGAGAGCAGAATGCTAGCTGAGTAAGCAAGCTAAGACAAGTAAGTAAGCAAGGCAGCATGGGTGCATTTGTTTCTCTTTGCTTTTGACTGTGGATGTGATGTGAGTAGACCAGCCACTTGAGTTCATATCTGGACCTCCCCCAGTGATGGAATTTAATTAGGAAGTAAAAGCTAAATAAACCCTTTCAATTGTAATCCAAATAAAACCTAAGTTGCTTTTGGTCAGGGTGTTTTATTACACTAAGTAGAAATGAAGCTAGGACAGAACCCATTCACACTCTTTTAAAGAGCTCACCAGTGACAAATAGCATGCATACATCACCAGGGATGCGTGTTTCCCATTGAAATTAGGGACTCAGAACCGGCAAACACCAACACCATCACCCACCTCTGACAGGTGCAGAACATTTCCACTGTCACTATAAGTTACATATTTTCCCCATGTGACATGTGTGCCCTTTAAAAGGTTCCTCCCGACATCACAGCTCTCTCTCCTCTCTCTCTCTCTCTCTGCCTTCTGCTCTCTCTCTCATCCCTACTCCAAGATAACCTTTTTTCTCCTCCCGCCCCAATAAATCTCTTGTGTGAGATCTGTTGTGTGGTGTGGTCTCTTTGTAACATGCCTTGGCCTGGACCCACCAAGATACTTTGCTGCTAAACCCTAACACTCATTCTGTCAATAAATCCTAACACCACTGCATACACAATTGAGCCCCTGTGTCCTCTTGCCATCTGGCTTGGGCAGCTGGCTCTGATGTAGGTGTCTGTAGATGTGGCACTAGGAAACTGAGTTTGGTGTAAGAAATTGTCATTATCAGCACCAAGGATTATGTGAAGCTTAACCATGAGTATGTGTTAGACATCAGAAAGAAGGTACCCATAGTGGTGTTTGTTTTGATACCCCAGTACTTATGACTTGTAAAAGGCCAGACAAAGTACTTCAAAGAAGACCTTGAATATCTTAGTACTGAAGAGGACCTTAAGGAGGCGAGCCAGTAAAATTGCTTTGGTTCTTTCTTATTGTTCCCCCTGTGGTCACACAGTCCCATCTTTGAGCCTACCAAAATCTCCATTTTGCCTTGGTTTTGGCTATGTGCCTATCTGAACTCTGTGGCTAATACTTAGCAGCTGGGTTTAATAATTGAAAATATTGGATTATTTACAGAAACTAGAGGTGAAGTGCTCCATACAGAATTAACTCAGATCCAAGACGTACTGAACCACAAATAACAACGGCATCAATTCACCCCCATAAGCAGGGCCATGGGGAAGTGGTATGCATTTTTAGACTTTCATTTGCAAAGTAACTTCTGAAAAATGGAAAGGATATGAAAGAGAGCTTCATCGCGACTGTGGATAGCCTTGTGAAGTTGATCTTCGAGGTACAGGAGCCTCATGCCTATGGCTTCACATTTTTCTCCAACTTCAGCAGAAACGACATGAGATTCCTGGGTGAAGAATGAGAAAAGGATCATGAGTCAGCTGTGGGATGCTGGGGCTATGTGCACAGTCAGGACACACAGTCAGCTCTTCTGGTTTCTGCACTTCAGTGCAGGGTTCCCTGCAGGATGTACCCTTTCCTTGGAAGGCTGTTCTTGAGAACACAGGAGCCAAGTTCAAGTTGTAACTGAAGGATAAGCTGTGCACACATAGGTCCTGCCTTACCTGATTTGATTAAAGCCTGACTTTAGCATGGAGGCCCCGCAGATGGATTTATCCAAGGGAGCCTGAGTTTTCCAGCTGAATTCTTAGACAATTCCCAATATGATAGAAATGTCAGCAAAAGGGTCGGAGGTGTCACCAGGGAAACTGGGCTAATATAGAAGGACAGAGGAATATGTCTTTAAGGGCACAGGAGGTGAGCAGGGAACTGAACATTCATCTGCAAACCAGACGCAGCCCCTGAAAACCAGACTCCGAAGGGGAATTATTTATTTATTTACTTGTATTTATTCATTCGCTCTTATATGTGTATGCATATGAGAGTGTGCGTGCTCATGTGTGTATAGATACATATGCATGTGGGAGTATGCACACTCGTGTGTGTCCATGTGTACGGATGTCAGAGGACAAAATTCAGCTGTCGTTCTTCAGGTAGCATCTACCCTATTTTTTGTCTTTTGTTTTGTTGTGTTTTGGTTTGTTTTGGTTTGGTTTGGTTTCTGAGGCAGAGAGGTTGGCCTGGAGATCATTGACTAGGCCAGAGTGTACCCTGGGGAGTCACCTATCTCTCCACTTCCCCAGCTCTGGGATTATAAGCAGATGCCACCACACTTGACTTTTTATGTGAGTCCACCCCATTAAGGCAGTGACATAGTACTAGGGCCCCACTGGGCATCAGGCATGTGACAAGCATGGTTTAATGAACAAATAGATGGGTCTTAGCCCCCTCGTCTGTAGTGTTTCCCTTTCAAATGTGTGTCCCACACATGAGCAGGTGTCACCTCTGTCACTCTTTCACACAGAAGCACTAAACAATAGAGTCTAAAGGCTGCTGAGGCACCAGTTGGTCTAAAGTGTACTTTAGTTACCCCTCCTGACTCCCCCACAAAGTAGCCTGAATCACCACCTTTCCCCCCGTTCTTCCTAGGAGAACATGCTCGTTCCCCCTCCTCTAAATCCTTCTCTTCCTTCAGGCCCCACCCAAGCCCATCTTGTGGAGCAACAGTTAGGAAATGAGTTATGTCCCCTAAGAGCTGTGAACTCACACAAGGGCCATTGGCTGGACTTTCATCCTAGGGCCCCATGAGTAACACCTGGTCTATAGAAGGCCATGGATTCTTAAAAATAATCAACAAGGTCAAGAAAATGAGGAAAGTAGGCAACCCTAGAATAAAAAAAGCAAGCAAGAAACAGCTCAGAATTAAATATCAACCACAATATAAAGGTGATAATCTCTTAGCTAAGTGTGAAGACTTAAAAGAATTTTGAGAAGGAACTAAGGATTTTTTGTTGTTTTTTGTTTTTGTTTTTTCTGATTAAATGGCCAGGCTACTACAAAAACTGCAGCTAATATCTAATAATCACATAAAAGTGGTCAGGCCAAGTGGCACTGTTCCAAGTCCTTGGAGATCCTGCATAGTGTATTAGCCAGTATCAGAACCCAGGAATATCAATCAAATCCAGATACTCACCTTAACATTTGCTCCATTTGTTCATTCTGCAACACTTCACAGTTTATGTGTCCAATGACTGACAATTCTTTAATAAAACAGTGCTAATGGAAACTACAAATAACTAATGTAAATACTGGAGAAATCTCACACAATGCTAGCATTTGTATATACAAAAGAAAGGAAATTCCCCAGGCAATGTGGAGGATGCATGGATACCATTAGGGTTTGAGGCTCAAGGGATAGTTTGTGTGACTTTAATCATATCATTGAGGAAAGGATACATGAGAACAATAGATGGCCATGTATTTTATTGATCCTAAAAGTCATGGCATTGTCACGCAGACATGCAAGAGCAAAGGAGGGGACTTACACACAGTGAGGATAGCAGCCATGACTAGCAAACACCCTGATCATGCCCAAAATCAATGAGGAAAAGGAGGGGACATATGCAGAGGAATGATTGACAGTGGCCAGACCACAAGTCACATTTGGAGAAAAAACAAAACAAAACAGTATGAGTACTGACAATAGGAAAAGAAGGAACACAACACTCTGAGTAAATCAAACCAAACAACTCAATCTACACCCAAAAGTGAAAGTCAAATTGAACAAGCTAGAAATACAGCTTTACATTTCAGCCAAGCCATTCTGAAAACATTGTGCAGGCTTGACAGTATGGGTGTGAATTTGAGCAACCTCAGACCACACAGTAAGCCCTCTAGGTTGTCCCTATCCTGTGATTCAGTAATTCCACTTCCTGGAATCTATCAGAGAAACAATTTACATATTTAAATTGGAATTATTTCTATTAAGACTGTAATAAGCATGGGAAAAATCATACGGGTATGTGCACATGCCAAATAGAAATATAAGATTTGAAACCCACAAAGATTAAAGTATTATGAGCCCAGCAAAGTGCCAAAAATAGCCAGGCATAATGAGAATGGTTAGAGGCAAGTGATGTTTGTGTGTGTGTGTGTGTGTGTGCGCGCGCGCGCGCGTATGTGAAATACAGATCATTACCAGGTAAAATCCTCCAAAAGACATGCAACAGTGAATCTGACATACTTGATTATAATAAGGCCATGGCCCTTACTTCTGTCTGGCTCTGGGAGAAATGGCTCTTTGGTAAACACTTAGCCTGGCAAGAGATTTACATTATGAGAGGCAGGAGAAAGAAACATGGCCACTGTTTCCCATCCTTCACACCCACCTAGGCACATGTTGGCTGTCTGGAAGAGTATAAGGGTGATGCCCTGCCTCAGTGTGGTGCCCTCCTGTTGCTGAGTGTGCATGCTGCTGCTCAAGTGGAAGAGTGAGGTCTCCTGGGAAGCGTGGAGCCCTCAACACCAGGGCTGGCTTCTCCCTTCTCTAACCGGATCTTACCTAGAGCTGTTCTCTCCTGCTCAGGGGTTTCAGGATCTGCACCTCCTGGGGATGTCCCAACAGAAAGAAAAGGGCTTTACTTGAGAACCACATACCAGTTTCTTCTTTTGTACATTTCTTTTTGTTGTTAAAAATTCATCTATAGTTAAGAATAAGGAAGATAGAAGATATGAAGATGTTTGTCTCCTTCCCTTAAAATAAAGAAAACTTTTTTCTTAGGTTGTCCTTCAAGAAAACCCCGGAAACACTGAAAATCCCATGTTAGCAAAATGAATTATAACATGCATGTATTGACTGGAGGTCCCACACAGAGATCTAACTGCTGAGGTACAAGCCCCTCTGAAACTATTAAAGTATAGGCATCAATAAACAGCTGACACAGACATAGGTTCTGAGAGCATCCTGGGCTTCCCTATGAGAGCTCTAACTCCCAGGACAGAGTGTGACAGCTGGTAGGGTCTCAGGGACCACCTAGCATCATTCCTTCTTTTCCATGTAAGGAAAATGTCTCAAAGTATCAGATGACCTGGGCACCAAGACTAGTCTCTCCTATTCCACCTCTGGGAAACACAGAGTCTGAGTTCCTGGAGGGCTCAGCTCCTAAGAAGGCAGAAGGCAGGCCACTCCCTCCAGGGCCAGAGCTTACATGGACCAGAAGTGGCAGTATTTATGATGACAGTGTTGAGTCCAGCACCTCTGCTGTATCTGATAGAGGCAAAGAAAACCTGTATGAATGATACCTGATAATTAAAAATTATCACCACACCCCTCTTGCCCCTCTCAGAATTCCTGACTGAGTTGGACTTTCTAGGTATCAGCAGTTCTGAGGATAATTTAGTGTAAGTTGTATCAAAGGCCTTTGAAAACTGCCCTGTAAGCCCTCCTGTAATTTGCCCCTTGAGCAATCTTTTCAGCAATTCAATTTTTTTTTTCTTTTCTGGACACTCTGTCTGTCATTTACCCAGGGGGATAACTGTTTTTCCCTGTGGGTCAGAATGAACAAGTCTGCAGAAGGCAAACAGCCTCATGGCCCAGCTCTTTCCTGGGCCTGGCTCACACCCCCAGTTGGAAGATCTTTGTAATTCCTCTTCAAGGAATGAGTCCCTGAGGAAGCCCCACCCACACAAGCTCTGGTAATCTGTCTGCCTCCACCAGGCTACATACATCTCTGCTGCCCCAGAAGCTGATCCCTGCCTCCCTCAAAGAAGATCCAAGCCCATGCTTAAGCCCTTACCCTGGCCATTGCTAACAGATTTGATTCATCCCTGTAAGGCTAATGTGGGGAGACTTGGTCCCTATTCAGTAGGGCCTGATGGGCCCACTGAGGTCAGACCATCAGGTGCTGCCCTTAGAAGGGGCTGATGCCAGTGTCTGAGACTACTAGGAAGAATGTTTTAAAAGAACAAGCTTGAGACTCTCTGGTTTCAGGTCTTTCATTCTGATTTGTTCTGCATGCCACAATGCCACTTACTGTGAGGTGACAGAGCCACAGGGTCCCTCACCAGGGGCCAAACAATGGGGCTGTCTGACCCTGAACTTTTAGACTCACTGTAATCTAAATATCCCTTTCTTTATAAAGTTCCCAGCCTTAGGCACTTGGTGATGGCAATGGGATATAAGCTAATGTAGAAAGTCTTGAAAAAGTTTTGCTGTATCCTGGACAATGCTCTCAAGATGGTGGGCAGAGCCAGACAAAGAAGCCTTTTCCAAACATCAAATGTCTGCACCTCAATATAGACTATAATAACTTGTCTGGGGTAATCCCTCTGCCCTCTGGGGCAACTTCGAGCCTTGAATGACTAAAACAGCATTTTATGAACACACACATGTGCACATGCACACACACATGTACTTGTGTGTTGAAAATGAAAGGGGGCAGGTCCTTGTCTCTTACTTAGGGTTAATCCCATGGGGCAGGTCAGGTGCCTGGCTGGTGGCCACCCAGTGGAAGGCAGGTTCACCTTAAGATAGTGTACTTTTTTTCTTCCCAGAATTCCTGTCCCCTAGTGCAGCATTCTTGAGGTTCCATTGGGTCTGTAGCCTTTCTGAGTTAAGCTCTTTTGCTTTTCTCTGCCTTTTTCTTGTGGATGCTGTTTATTCTTGCTTCTCTTCTCCACTACTCCACCTACAAGATTTATAGCTTGCCTGTCTTGGGGTTTTCCTTTTAAATGTTAACAAATTGTCTATAGGCTTTCATTTGATTGCATTCTTTGTCCCTAAGCCTCTGTGATCTGTTCTTAATTTTTTTTTTTATTAATGAGACTAAGAACCCAATTTCTCCAGTTTCATATGATGGCTTTTCTGGGATGTCTATGGTGTCTGGTAAACACCTTGTAATTCTTTAATACAAAGAGAAAGCAATCCCTTTCTTGCACTTCTAGACAGCATCATGTGACATACATGCAAGCACACACACACACACACACACACACACACACACACACACACACATACACACACACAACTTCTTATTGGCATCAGAGGATGCCCTATAGCCTTACAGGCAGTCACTCCATGGGTGCAGCTCAGTAGAGCCAACATCATTGCAAACATCATTTGTAGGTCTCCTTGTGATCAAATCTGCAGGCCCATGATAGACCTGTTCAGCTGTGTTGAGTTAAAGCTGATGTCAGATTTCTGTACTGCTCTCCCAGCTCAAGGAGCATGATTTAAAAGAGAAAACAAGGCTCCCTTTGATGAGGAGGACATTCTCAAGACAACTTTATAAATCCACAGACCTAACACATGCACTTTAGATCCAATGGCTGGCATGATACTACCCACATGCACGTGGAACCATCAACACTCCATGGCCAGCATCTTTCAGGGCATTTTTTACTTGGTCACATCTCCCACAAGGATGGTTAAATCCTTGGATAGGACATTGGGATAAACCAACATTTAGAAGTTTTGGACTGGCATTCATATTCCAATGTCAGGGAATACCTAATAATGGTTGTTTTGATAAGCCTTTGGTAACAGTGTCAGGCTGTATCTAAAGAAGAGAATGTCTTGTGTATTATTGTCATTCTGAATCTATGGCACTTTAGAAAAGGAAGCCCACTGAAATCATCGATAGGTGGGGTGTGCTCTGTGTCTACTAGTAGGAAAGGCCCCGAGCCTCATGGGATGCATGGTTTTAGAAATGTCATCATCAGTGGAGAGCCACTGCAACACAGGCCATCCCTTTGGTTACACACTGGATTGATATTGTTTAAATAGCTAATTTCTCAACTTATCCTCAAAAGCCATTCAAAGGGAAGAGGCAGAATGAGGCATTTGAGTCAAACAACTGAACAAGAAAAATCATGTAACTAAATAATAAGTCAACTATCACAGGGCTTAATAGGTCAATGCTCATATAGGAAGTATGTTGACCTGGGATTGGATTTCAAGCTACTGCCAACTTCCACTGTTGTTGTGGGGTGATGGGAGGGTGACAGACAAGACGGAGACCACAATCTCTTGACTGAGCTGCCATCTTGGTTATTGTCCTTTCCCATAACTCAGCCAGCTCACCGGGACCTCTGTTTTCCTCAGCCATGTAATAAATAAGGTATCTGCAATGGCTACCTATTGCAACAACATCTCCTTCCTACAGTGAAAGTCACAGGCTACACAGTCAGAGAAAGACAGGTGACTAAGAAGTCTTCTCCAGTAGTTGCCAAGCCATCAGCATTTAGGGATTGCTGAGCTATGACACTATCGAAAACCCCCGCACTGCACACACATATACGCATACACACACATACAAACCCAAAAATTCGATTTGAGCCCCAGGATGTCTGCTCTGTTGCTAAGCCTCATTCCCTCTCCCACAGCTTGAGGTAAACCAGATTCGACTACCACCGTGGAAGAGCTTAGTGGACGCTAATGCCTTTCCTCGACTCACTATTACTGTCACAGCCTCTGGGCTGTTTTTCAGAATAGTTTCTTTGCAAATGCATTCCAAGAATGCTCTATGATCTATATCTTCCCTCCAAAACTACAGTCTTCATAAAGAATCATTACCTCAGACAAATGCCTGTCCGTCACACACAGAGTATCTCTCTCATCTATTTGAAACAGATTCTGTGATAAGCTTCACTTTCCACATCCATGCTGAGAGCTACAGTCACTGTGTAAATTCCATTAAGCAGAGAGACACACATTAGGACTCCAAGGGTGCATCTTTGTTATGCTGGAGAATAGAAATATTCATCTAAATTCCACATTGTATGGTCACACCCTGAGTGGGTGGGCTTCTCTTTTAAAAGCATCCAGATGTCTGAAGGGGCACAAGGCATCTGAAACATTTAGACCTCTTTAGGTCTGATCAAGGTGAGAGATGTCTTCAAGTACCCCGTGCTTGTTCAAAGCAGGCTTTGAGAAGCAAGTTCACTGACAAACATGTTCTGTTTTATTTAGTGTTAAACAGAACCAATTAACAGAACCAAAACCTTCAATAGCAGGAGAAATAGCCTGACTGCACAGCACAAATGGGCCTGTGTTTTCCAATGTACACAAAGAGCCAGGGAAACCGCCTTTTGTATGACAGAATTATCTAGGAGGGTTTGGGCTGGTTCCTTCAGCACTCTGGGATTGGACATCAAAGCTGAACAAAGCAGGGGCTGGAGACGTGACTCAGTTGGTAAAATGCCTGCTGTGAAAGCATGAAACCTGAGTTCTAGCCCAGTTGAGTTGGTATACACTATTCATCCCAGTGCTGGGAACCTGAGACCCACAAGTCCCTGGGATTCACTGACTAGCCAGTCTAGCCTACATGGCAAGTTCCAGGCCTGTGGTGATATATTATTTATGATTTAATAAAACTTGCCTAAGGGTTCAGAATGCAAAGGTAGCCAGAAGCCATAGAGGTCAGTCAGTGCTGATACACACCTTTAATCCCAGCAGCCACACTAATTAGCCATGAGCCAGGTGCTAGTGGCACATACCTTTAATCCCAGGACTCAAGAGACAAGCAGATGGATTTCTTTGCTAGTTCAAGGCCACACTGAGCTACATGAAATTGTTCTAGTCTAAAAGAGAAACAGTGTACACAAAGGTGATCTCAGCACTTGGGATCACACGCCTTTAATCCCAGCACTTGAGGTATATATAAGATAGGGGCAGATATTCAGTCTGGGGCATTTTGGTCTCCAGTCAAGTTCAGGCAATTAGTCTCCAGCCACATTGAGGGCAGGATCACTTCAGCCTGGGTAGAGGAAAGAGCTACTGGCTTGGATGATTTGCTTCTCTGATCTTTCAGTTTGAATGCCAATATCAATCACTGAGTTTTATTTTTCATGCTACACAGGCCAGCCCTTTTTTCTCTAAAAACATATACAGTCCCCAAGGAATGACACCAAAAATTTACCTCTAGCTTTTACACACACACACACACACACACACACACACACACACACACACCAAACAAAGAACCCAATAATTTTTAAAAGCCCATAAAAAAATGAAATTGAGTGGGCCAGATTTCAAACCTGCCAGCAAATAAGATGTACAGCATCTGACAGTGCCTAAATAATCTCCTTCTGTGAAGATTCAGAGGCTGGAAACAGTGAGAGCAAGCCACTAGGAGCCCTTTGTGTACAAAAGTACAGACAGGGGCTAGAGAGATGGCTCAGTGTTAAGAGTGCTTGCTGCTGCTCCAGAAAACCCGAGTTGAGCACTTACATGGATCAGTTCACAATTGCCTATTACTCCAGCTCCAGGGGACCTGACACATTCTTCTGGCTTCTGTGGACACCCCCATGTGTTTATGGCATACACATACATATAAATAAAAGCAAATCTTTTAAAACATTTTTCTAAAAGAAGAAAATTCAGACAGACCACAGCTGGGAACTCCTCCATGGGAATAAGCTCCAAGACATCTGTGGCTAAGGAGACAGACTAGCAGAGTAAAGCAGGCCTAAGAACACAGGACCAAATGTCACATATCACCCACGTGTACTATGAGTCTTAAAAACTTGCATTTCTGAGTGTTAAAAACAAACAAACAAACAAACAAACCCCATGTGACAATGAGAACATGGGAGTAACTTTTCAGAGACAAGACAGCCTAGATTCTGAATGTTGCCATCCAGAATGCACCTTCCTTTTTCCATAGCGTAATGGACACTTGCAGCTTGCTGGGAGATGATGGGAACATTGGCTAGTAGTAGGACGTGCCCCTCATGAGACACTGTAGTTTTCCCCAGATGGAGAAGAATATATAGCCATTTTTCTTTCTCAAACTGTTGCTCTAGCTCGTCAGCACCTGCCACCCACTTCTCTAGGAGAGATGAGGCCTGCTTTGCTATGAACAATGTCTCCCATAAATGCACGAAGAGGGGAAGGACCTAGTGGCTGGAAAACCCAGCCACCAGTGAAGACAGACTGAAAGGCATTAAACTTTTCATTGGAAAGGAAAGGGTAGCCCACCTGGAGTAGATGTAAAGGTTCCACTCAGCCAGGTCTCTTGCCTGATCCTAGCCTGGATAGTCAGTCCTGGCTTACAACTAGTCTATGAGGGACAAGAAAACCCTGTCCTTAACTGTCTTGGTCCTGCTGGAGAATTAGACATGGCCTGGGTGTGATGAAGGAAAGACTGTAAGTTCATTTCTAGAGACAGGAAACCCTGGGATAAAAATCTCTCAGCTGCTCAAAAGGCACCAGTGTGCATTTGTTAGTTGTTAGTAAAGCCTGTGCTGCCAATGTGTGAATGTGTCCCTGCCACCCTGTGGTGACTGTGACCACCCTGCTGTCTATCTAACCCCTTGGTCTTGGCCAGCAAATGACAAAGAGTTTCCATGGTGGAAGACTCCAGGAGCCCCAAGGTTGTTTTCTCAGAAGCACTGAGCTATGCTTAATTAATGGGAGAAGTGTAGAGATGAGTCCATCCTGGGCCCCGGAGCACAGAGAGCGATTCCACATTCTTCCAAAAGTACAGGAAGCAGACAGATCAGAGGAACCAACTTTCTTCCCTGGGGCAGGTGAAGGAGGCTGGCAGCAGGCAGGGACTTTAATTAACAGAAAAGGACCAGCAGGAGCCACTCGCTGGCTAGAGGAAGCCCTCCCTTACCCACCTGCTCCCTCCATCACACCCAGGGGCCAAGGCCAGGCTGGAAGGCAGAGAACTTGCTTTCTTATTGGTTGAATGGTTTTTAAACCTATTTATGCCAATTGTACTTAAAATCCTAATTATACAATTTAAATATGTTCCATATAAAACAGCACAATAATAGTGTAAAAACAAAGTTCTTATCTATGTTTTTAAAGTGAAAGACCTTGGAAAGATACAATAATATTAGAGAAATGGGGACAGGAGACTGAAGATGGCTGCTAATGCTTCCTAAGTGTTATGTCCACTTTAAAGATGATCCAATTGGAAACTGTGGGTGTCAGCTTGTAGGTAAGGCTTATGTAGGAAGGGCCCCTTGAAAGTTACTTGGCAGACCCCTCAAAAGACCTTAATTCTACACTGAGTGATCAGCAACTCAATGTGTGTGTTTTCAGTATCTGAAAAAGATGCTCGTTGCAGGTAGACATGGCCCATACAGGGGAAGGAATGCTACGGAGATGGTTCAAGGAGAATCAGAGCAGGCAGCATGGATACATCCCTGCTCAGCAGTTCTCCTTAAATCCACCCTGTGGTGCAAGCACAGTTAGTTCTCTGCATCTGTCTACACTGGGGAGCTCAGAATACCAGTTATAGTTAACTCAACAGAGAAAGGATTTGGCTTAGCTCCTGGGTTCAGACAATCGGTTTTCCAGAAGGTAACATGAACTCCTGAGACACAGAGGTATGGTCTAGTTTTCTGAGCTTCTACCAGCATTGGCTTTTCAGCTCTGCTTTCAGCATTCTAGAGTTTCTCCAACCCACACTTCCAAACTCTTCCACATTCATGCAGCAAACTAGTTCCAAAGTTTTTAGAGGCACAAAACCAAGGCTATTCACATCAATGACCCACTGACTCCCCATATCAATGTCCTGTATTGTGACTTTTCAGTGCTGCTCATACACCATGTAAGTAGATGAGGGGTTTAAGTAGGCTCATCAATTTGAGGATTCAATACTGGCTGCTTGTCTCCTAGTGCTTGGATAGATCTTGATGGCCATGGGTTTGCAGGGAAGAGAACCTTTCCACATTCTTGCATTGTGTCTTACATTCTTGTTTGTTGTTGTGAAAAAAAATGAGAGAAAGGCAACTAATGGGAGAAAGGGTTTATTTTACATCCTACATCAAGGTTATAGTCCATTATGATGTGGAAGTCACAGAGGCTGTGGTCACATCACACCCACAGTCAGCAAGCAAAGAACAATGAATGCATGGTACCTATGGTTCAGTTCCCTTTCTCTGCTTATACAGTCCACGGTTGTAGCCAGGGGTTGGTGTCACCCACTCACCATGGCTGAGGAAGACATGATGGAAGGGATGGGAAGCTGACACATTGCATCTCTAGTTGGCAGAGAATGAGCAGGAAGTAGGGTCAGGAACAGGAAGTACAACACCTCAAGGAGACTCACCTACCTAAATGTTCCAACCCACCCCCAAACAGCGCCACCCTCTAGGGATCAAATGTTCAAACCCACCAGCCAATAGAGAACATTTCACACTCAAAGCACAATAGTCAGGGAGTAGAAAGCAAGACAAGAAGGGACCAGAGGTGACATACCCTCAAAGGTCACCCTCACCTCCTCCCAGTTACCTAGTGCTAGGCTGCACCTCCTAAAATTACCTCAGCTTCTCAATAAATTGCCACCAGCTGATGTCAAGCCCTAACACAAGAACCTTCAGACGGACATTTCTTACACTGCTTATTCTCCCTCAAACCTTGGCAAGCCCCTCCCCCCCAAAAAAAACAAAAACAACAAAACAGAGCTTTCCCTGAGCCACTGGGCTATTTCTAAAGGCTCCTGTGTCTCATAAAACTTTGATTAAATAAATTTGTCACTTTTTCCCCTTGTCAATCTGTCGGCCATGATTCTTTGATGGCCGGGGAAGCGTTCCTCATCTTCCCACCCCTAACATTCTGGATGTAGACTCAGAAAAAATAAAGCTACAGTGTCTGCTTTTGTCTTTATTGTTGATTTCTTTGTTTACAGAAATCAGTAGCAACTTTCCAGAGCCTAAAGTCCTGCATGGGATCCCTCCATGATGCCAGCTTCTCTCCAGCTTAATTTAGCTTACTTGGTGGCAGCTTATTGCTTGGAAAGGACACAGCTGGGAGGGAGAGCAAAGGCAGCTATGCTGTCCAGGGAACCAGGCAGGAGGGGAGTTCATTAGTAGAACAGAAAGCAGCCTAAGGGGGCAGGATACAGTCAGGAAAGAAAGAATCCCAAAGGTATTGGGGTCAGAAGAGCCAGCGTGGGCAGCACCCCTTCAGTACAGGAACCTGACATGCTGATTTCCCCAGCTTCTGCCTGGTTCCTGGGCAGTGTGGGTACCAACTATAAACCAGGACCAACCACAGCTAAAGGCCCTGCAGGGAGCTCTCTGAACACCGGAAAGAAAGGGGCTCTTACAATCTGGGCACACCCATGCAGCCCTTAGTTGGGTTGCTGACTTCCTCTGGAACAAAGCCTCAAGCAAAGGGCCTTGCCTTCATGGACTCAGCTGCAGAATGAAGGCAATGGCATTGAGTAGCCTGGTGGGGACCTTCAGCCACAAGGCTGGTGTTCCAGAGTGACAAAGCACTCCCTGAACAATGTGTCTTCGAAATGCATATCACTGTGCAGGCCAGATAAGCTTAGGAAAGGCTTTGAAACCATCTCCCTGTGGACCTCTGTAAGAAGCCCTCGATTTGTCATGGAAGATTTGGATTGAAAAGCAATTGCCTGCCCCCAGGGTGTCATGCTTCAATAGGAAAACCAGTGTGTGTGTGGGGGGGGGGGTAGCCTGGCCCAGCAGCGCCTTGCAAAGCCAAATACACCTGGAGCTGCAAAGCAAAGGGACATTTTGCCTCAAGATAAACACATCATCCCTCCCCAGACTTCAATAGCCCCTGAAAAGCAAGACAGGAAGACAAAACCACCTTCACCAGGAGACCCCCAAGTATCACACCTCTGAGGCTTAGTGGTCTAAAATCTCCCAGCAAACACAAGCAAGCTTTCCCCTTTATAGCCTGCCTCTCCTTAGGCATCTCTCTCATTCACTGCTCACTTTCTCCTCCTGACAATGCCAGCAAAGTAGATTATCAAAGGGTGTTTTAGGTGTTGTGACCTCCAGAACACCAGAGATACAGAAATTAACACTAGCCAGGCTTTACCACGTGTACAGGCACTACAACTAACAAGACAAAAGAGATGGCCCAATGTGATGTAGCCTGCCCTGGTCATACATGCCTCCCATGACAGGCTGAGGTCTCTGAAATAGTGAGCCAAAGACATTCTCTCCTCTCTTGTTTCTGTCAGGCATTTGGTCATGGTAACAGGAAGGGTAATTAATGCCACTAAAAACTTAGTTCTGATTATTCTCTCTTGATTTTTGCGGCCATTGTTACTTTTGTATGTGTCTGTGTAGGTAAGTATGTGTGTGTGAGTTTGTATGTGCATGCATGGTGACAAGGGTGTGCACAGGTATTTGTGTTTGCACAGGGAGACTATTCTTGTGTGTGTATGTGCATATGGAGTCCAGAAGCCAACTTCAGATGTCAGTCCTTGTTTTTTTGAGACAGGGTCTCTTACTGCACTGAGGTTCACCAATTTGGCAGGCTGGCAAAGTCAGTGATACTCCTGTGTCTACATCCATGGTGCTGGGCTTATAAGCTTATACTACCTTGCCCAGCCTTTTATGTGGGTGCTGGGAATTTAACTCAAGTTCTCATGCTTACACAGCAAACACTCTACCCATTGAACCATCCCTCCAGCCCACGTTGTTGCTGGTGTTGAGTCAGTGGATGAGAAGATGCAGCCTCCCAGCAGCAGAAATGGAACCTGAACTCCAAGCTGAGCCCTCTCCTCCCCTGAGCTCTCAGAGTCTTGAGGTAAGTCCCCCTGTTTCATATACAGCCCTGTTTTAAGCAGGCAGACATTGCATTAAGCTTTTAGTCAGTTCTGAAAAGTTATGTGCAATTTTTTCCACTGTAAAGCCATGATTCAGATGGCTACATATATATACATAGTGGTTCCACCACAAGACAGAAAACACATCTGTCACTACTCCCAGATTCTTTCTTCCCAGCTTCCAGGCAATGAGACCTGCTCTCCAGTCCCATCATTTTTGCCTTTCCCAAAAAATATCTATCATCTTAAGATCTATGGTATTTGTGAATTCAAAGAATGCCGGTTCAATGTTCCTGGACCCCTCTGTGCATACCTAAGACTACAGACAGCATCAAACCTAAGTAGAACAATTTTTCATATGTATACCTATCTGTGACAAAGCCTGATTTATAAATTAGACATGGTCAGAGATTAGCAGCAACACGTGTTTTAAAGTAAAACAAATATAACAAAATACTGCCATCTCACCTTTAAGATGTTCTGTTGGCTTCAGGCTCCTGAAATAGGCTCAGGGTTTGCTATGACCTTCCCAGTAAAATGTTGGCTCCATGAGAAGCTGTTAAGTATTTGGGAAACTATGTTGCAATTCCAGAGAGAATATTGGGTATTGAAGGAGTTCTCCTTAAAGCCTACCCAGCCGAGGCTAGCAGGGACCCAGAGAGACTATGATACTACTCATCTTCCCATGGGGACATGTGTTCAAATACAAGCACAGCCAGTCCTCAGACAGCACAGACACAGTGACCGGTTGTTATGCTGAACACAGGGCACAGGGTCTGTAATGTCACGACTCTAGTCCTAATCAGGAGCAGGAGACCCTGCAGGTTGGCTAGGGTGCTTTCCCCACCCACTCTCCCATCTCATTGAATTTTGGCAAAGACAAAGGAAGGGGTGCAATGGGATTTGAAAAGTCAAGGTGAGGGCATGAGTCAGGCAGCAGCTATAGCCAACTTCTTCCCTTACAGAACATATGGGACCTGACGGAATACCCAGAAACCACCAAATAAGGAACTTGGAAGCCTCAGAGGGAAGACATGTACCCAAGGAACCCCTCTGGACTTCAGGCAGGAGCAGAATGGAAAGCTGGGAAAGTGGGGTGAGGGAGCTTTCTCCACTTGTCAGGGTCAGGCCCTGATTTTAAAAATTAAGTAATATCATGTTCTAATGGAAATGTACACATCAGGCCAAACAACAGGGCTCTCTGCTCTTTGTTTTGCTTTGATTTCATGAAAAAAAATGAACCACAAACATTCATCATGATCTGTTTTTGGTGAAAATGACACCATGTATTAGAATTCAAACATTAGAATGTTTGAATTCATAAATGATATAATCTATAGGCTCTAGAAATACAATTGAATATATATGATATACAGTCTGTATAACAACCTATGTTATATAAGATGCATAGTGCATACTACATATGATTCTATATGAACTTCCTTATTCTAGAATGAATTAGAACAATGGGGCCCTCTAAACTAGAATTAAAAAGAAAGCTAATGTTCTAAGCTTTTCTCTTTGCTCGTCTATGTTTTAAGCTTCAAAAAGCTATACACTATTTTGTTATCGTATTCAAGAGTTGTATGAATTTTGGGAACTTTGTGAGGGTCTATGGCAACCCCCCTCCAGTTCTGTTTGTTCTCATCGCCACATGGACCCCTGAAAAAGTCACGCATACATAGGACAAACCTCTTTCTGTTGGCCTCCAGCACAGTGTGGTAAGGGGGTTGAGTGAATGCTCCATGCATTGAGCACCTGCAAGGGGGTCTTCTCCTCTTCTGGGTGTGGTCTGGGATGGGCAGTCAGGGTGGCTGTCCAGGTGGCCTCTCCTATGCTGTCCATCTGCTTCTCACCTTCTGCATGTGGGTTGATGCCTGCTTCCTGGAGCCGCAGACTCTGCATCAGCAGCTGACAAGCCTCCAAGTCGGCTTTCCACACTCTTGCAAGCAGTGGACACCTGCAGCTAAGACAGAGGGAAGCAGGCATGGAAATTAGCCCAGCAATGGCTCATGCTACCCATGGACAGTATGTTAGTATCAGGGGGTCATCTTACACTCCATGACATCATTTTATAGAGACAAAACTTCAACCTGGAGACATAGAGGGACCAAAATCTGTGTGTCTCTAGTCACAGTGATATCCACGTGGGTCCTTCTTAGCTGTCTGGTCAGCAAGGACACCCAGAATCCCATTTGCTCTTCCAAGAACAGTTACCCAGTACATCTGGCCCTATACTCCTGCTGGATCTCTTATGTCAACAAGCCTGCCCATATCTGCCTAATTGCAGGCGTCTGCAGGTGCTGTTCTACTACCTGGAATGTCATCCCACTAGCAAACCCTCACCCACTGACACATGTATAACAGGGCCCAGGCCAGTAGGGAACTAATGCCACTGGCCATCCCACTCTGCTCAGCAGCTCTCTCTCTCTCTCTCTCTCTCTCTCTCTCTCTCTCTCTCTTGCTCCCCTCACAGAATCACAGTGCTTCTGACTCAGCTTATACAACCTATGCTTGGAGGAAGCTCCCCACCCCATAGCTGGACACCTAGGATGGGTTTTTGAGCACTCTCCAGCATGTGCCTGTAACCACCCCCACCCCTCACCCCCCCACCCCACAAGGCTGAGAGGTGGATACTGGAAGATCCCTGGAGATTGTGGAGCAGTAAATCTCATGGGAATAGCAAGCTCCAAGTCCAGTGAATGA
Source organism: Cricetulus griseus (assembly GCF_003668045.3). Taxonomy (NCBI): domain Eukaryota; kingdom Metazoa; phylum Chordata; class Mammalia; order Rodentia; family Cricetidae; genus Cricetulus; species Cricetulus griseus. The sequence goes on along the minus strand of NC_048596.1, from coordinate 201,987,306 downwards.
CACTTTCTCAAAAATAAGTGGAGAGAAATGAAACAAGATACCTATTGTCTACTTGCGTGTATGCACACATGCACATGCCCACAGTGCAAACCAAATCTGTGGCATCAGAAGTCAAAATAGGAGAAAACTTCTGGAGAAGGAAGTCATAACAAGGAGAGCACTGGGGGCTCTTGGTGCTGGTGGTCCCACCAGTGTGTGTGTAACATGAAAATCCATCAAGTAGGGCATGGTAATGCCTGCTCCTCTGTGTACCATGCTAATTCACTGTAACAAAAAGGAAGAGAAGGTAGTTTTCTGTGCTACACCCGTGTGGGAGGGAGGATGGATCTGCAGTGGGATGATTCTTAGTGACCCTGGCTTTGGTCAGCTCCCTGGTTCCTAATTTTAGCCAATTCAATAGATATAAAGTAGTGCCTTGGGGTCTGGATCTGCATTTCTCCACAAGGCTCATTTCTGGTTCCCCAAGACCATCTCTTCATGTGCCCACTGCCTGCCTGTTTCTTTCTTGGGTTCCATTCTGTTCCTAAGACACTTGATGGAGACATTTAATTACTAGTCAATATCTGTAAGTTTGATCATCAATTCAACCTTTCCATTTTTTTAAGGATTAATTGTGATTATATGTGTATGTGCGCTTGAGTGCAGGTGCCTGAACAGGGCAGAATAGGGCACTGGATCCCTGGAACTGGAGTTACAGGCAGTTGTGAGCCTCCTGACATGGGTGCTAGGAACCAAACTTGGTCCTCTCTAAGAACAGCAAGAGCTCTTAATTGCTAAGCCAGCTCTCCAATGCAAGCTTTCCATTTGTTTGTGCCTATTTTTATATTTTCTATCCTCTATGGAAATTAGACCCATTTTCTCAGATGAAATTGAAATGTAGTGTTATATGCTTGGTCATACTTTTTCTTTTTAAATTTTTTATTAAGTATGCATGTGTGTGTGTGTGTGTGTGTGTGTGTGTGTGTGTGTGTGTGTGTGTGTGTGTGGTGTGGTGTGGTGTGGTGTGGTGTGGTGTGGTCACATGCATGCCATGATATATGTGTGGAAGTCAGAAGAAATGAATGATTTGGGAGTTGATTCTCTACCTCTAACATGGGTTCAAGAGATCAAACTTAGGTTGCCAGACTTGCAAGGCAAGCATCTTGACCTGCCGAACCACCTCTCAGCCCATTGTTTATAATTTAAAACAAAACAAAATCAAACCAAAAACTTCAGTCTTTTTTGTTTGTTTTTTCAAGACAGGGTTTCTCTGTGTAACAGCTCTGGCTATCCTGGAACTCACTTTTTAGACCAGGCTGGCCTTGAACTCACAGAGATCCACCCTGCTCTGCCTCCCCAGTGCTGGGATTAAAGGCATGCATCACCACCACTCGGCAAAAAAAAAAATCATTTATTCTTGAAGACACCTCTCCTTTCTGTCCTGTGTGGGATTTTTTGCCTTCTGACTTTGTCCAAGCCTCACCGGAAGTTTGCTATTTATGTTGGTTTGAATGAGAAGGCCCATAATAGGCTCATATGTTGAAATGTTTGGTCCTCAGTTGGTGAAACTGGGAAGAATTGAGAGGTGTGGCCTTGTCAGAAGAAGTGTGTCACTAGGGGTGGGCTTTGAGGTTTCAAAAGCCCATGACATTCCAAATTAGCACTCACTCTCTGTTTTCCCCTCCCTCCCTCCCTCATTCAGTCCCTCTCTCGCTCCTGCTTGTGAATCAGATATAAGATCTCAGCTATCCTTCAGCGCCATGCCTGCCTGCCTGCCTGCCACCATGCTCCCTGCCATGGTTGGCCACAGACTCACCCTCTGAAACTGTAAGTCAATAAAGTCTTTCTTCTGTAAGTTGCTTTGCTCATGGTGTCTTTTGACAGCAATAGGAGAATAACAAAGGCATTATTTTATTAGTTGTTTAGAAGCACCCTTGCTTCATCAATCGTTGGTATTGATTTTTATTCTTGATCTCATTGGCTTTCGTTCTAATCTTTATATCTTCTTCTTTCTCCTTTCTGTGGATTTATTATCTTACCTTTTATTACTTCTCGTGAACTCCTGCCTCATTTTTCTCTTTCTGACCTTTCTTCTTGCTCTCTTAATGTTCTTAGTTAGGTACTTAAAGACACTATATTTTTGTCTGAGCAATTCTCTAACCATACCCATATATGAACATTTAAATCTTCAAGTATTAAATACTTTAAAAATACAAAAACTGGAAATTTATTTTAAGAGTCTTATGCACTTGCTATCAGACTTGCTGATCTTTAATATTTCTTAAGCTAGTATGAGACTGATTTCCAGAACTTACAACTTTATCACCCTGCAGACCTAATGTAGAGCCTCTGTCTTCCCTCTTGCTTGCCTCTTTAAATTGAAGATACTCACTAGTATGCTTTCCAGTTTGAGGCCCAAAGCTGTCAAAGTTCCTCTGTAGCTCCTGAGCCTTATGAGCCAGTGGGAATCATGGAAACGGGCCAGTGGGAATTATGGGATATGGCCAGTGGGAATCATGGGACAAGCTGCAGATCTCTTAAGGCTCACCAACTTTCCACATGTTAATTCCTGGAATGTCACGACGATTAATGAAATATGGTGTATCTCCTGTCTGAGTGAATGTAGGACTAGTCCTGAGCTAGCTCTAGAACACACTTGCCAAAGTCTAGGTGCTAATTTCAGAGGCACAAGCCATTGGGCAATTCAAATATGTGAGTGTAAGATGGCGGTGTTCTTTGTGGGCCATGTGATCAGTTTCTGAGACATCTGCTCCTTGCATGTGTTTGTACTAAAGAGAGTCATGGTTGGTGTGTAAGTAATGAAATGCCTGCTCTTCTTGCCCAGGAAAGTAATTGGGTCATTAACAAAAATTGCTTTACCAATGAATGACTCAGAGCCACTTGGCTTCGTGAGAGCAGGGCTGATGTTTTGAGCTATAATGAGGCAGCTTAGAGGTTTGAATCTCAGTATATGCTCCGGGTAGAGACCTGAGACCCAGCACTGCTCTTACTTTTTCAAAAGTTAAAGGAGGCGTAAAAGATCAATCAACCACAACCATGTCATACTCCCAGGAGGACTGAGTGTGGTGGTCATGCTTTGTTGGGGATGGTGCTGGCATGCAGGGATCGGGGGAGGTAGTGAGCCTCTCTACTGAAGAAATAGAAACAGCCTGGACATAGAGGCTCATTGGTGTAACTCCAGTACTCGTGAGGTAGAGGCAGAAGGATTATAGTAAGTTCAATGCCAGTCTTGACTACATAGTGATTTCTGGGCTACCCTGGGCTAGAGTGAAATATTGTCTCAAACAAAAACAAACTGGGGACCCTGAGTTCTAACACAAATGTCTGTCATCTCAGCCCTTGTCACCTACCCATGTCTCCTGATTTGCTCTCATTTAAAGGAACAGAGCATTTTGTCTTGCTCTCTGGAAACTTTGAAAATCATCAGGTCATTTTACAGACCCACAATGGAGGAAAACATCAACCCAGAGAAAAGGGTGATGGTTCTAAACTCTCAATGGAAACCACTGATATGTGCGTCTGCATTCTTTCTATTTCCTGGGCAACTTAATCTCCAATAGAGAGCAAATGACGCTATTATAAATGTTTAAGTTTTCTTCTTTGACTTATTTTTTATTAATTAAAAATTTAATTTACTTTATGTGTATGGGTGCTTTGTCTACACATATATTTGTGAGCCACATGTGTGCCTGGTGTCAGCAATGGTTACAAAAGGACATCCAACCCCCTGGACTAGAGTTATAGACAGTTGTGAACTGCCTAGTAGGTGCTGGGGATTGATCCTGCGTCCTCTGTAAACATATCCAGTGCTCTAAATCACTGAGCCATCTCTTTAGTCCCTGTCATTTACTTTCTAAGGAAGAAACTTAAACTTATTTTGTGCATATGTGTACACAAATGTAGAGGCCAAAGGTCAACCTCCAGTACCTTTCTCAGTCACTATGAACCTTGCTTTTTAAGAGTCTCTTACTGAACCTGGAGTTTACCATTTCCGCTATGACAACTGGCTGGCACATTTCAGGGATCTGCCCTTCTTTGCCTCTCCAGTACTGAGATTTCCAGCATGTACCCAGCCTAAGGGATGATACTGCTTATATTCATCTCTAGAACATCCTAACAGATACACCCAGAGGTGTATGCAGGATTTTCCTGTCCTGACCACCTGCTCCCAAAGGACTGACAGCCGCTTCCCAAGTGACTAACTTAGAGACAATATAAATTATAAATGCTCAGCCAATAGCTCAAGCTTGTTACTAACTAGCTCTTACAAGTTAACCCATTTCCATTAATCTATGTGCTGCCCCAAGGCTCAGGCTTTTACCTCTATCCCATTTTGTGTCCAATTCATTCTCCCTCTGGCTGGTGACTCTTCTGACTCTGCCCTTTCTCCTCCCATGATTCTCAGTTGGCTCTCCTGCCTAACTTAATCCTGTTCAGCTACTGGCCAGTCAGCTTGTTTGTTAAACCAATCATAGTAAATTATATTCACATAGTATACAGAAGGATTATTCCACAGCACAGAGGTGTAGTGTAATCTCCTAATCAATTCTCAGATCCAACCAAATTGACAATCAAGACTAAGCTTCATATCTGCAGTTACTGGATAGTGCTACAGGTATATTATGTCATTCTGTCATTTAGTCCCCAAACCACCTTACAATGCAGTAATTAGATTACAAAATAGAGGTTTCAAAACATACTTTGAACTCTGCCATTCCTACAATCAGACGTCTGGTGTTTATCCTCTCTCTGGCATCTGGGCTAACCTTGTCCATCGAGCACATGTCAGATTGGTGGGAACAAAGCTCAGAACTGACAAGAGAGGAAGGTCATACAGCTTCCACCTAGTTCTTCTTGGACTCTTGCCCTGCAAGGCAGCTGTCCATCCTGTAGTCACCAGGCTGGACAGACCAAAGGCAATGGCCCTGGAACCGCAGCTGATGGCTAATGTTGGCATGAGATCGGAAGGCACTTCCATGGAGGTGTGTGTGTGTGGGGGGGTCTGACTTACTAAGACATTCCCATATTCATGACTCACCAATTGAGAGCAAAATGAAGTGGCTGTGTTGGAGCAGAGCTCTGTTGTGCAGGCGAAGGAGTCTAGGTGTCTCAGAAATCACACATAAGCATGACTAGCTTCCCTTTCTTATGGTTAATCCAGCCAGCCATGGATTGCATAAGCACTTCCAAAGTTGCAGATGATCAACAAATCACAGAAACAGGTGTCCTACTACCCTTTCTGTTGTTGTGATAAAACACTGAGCAAAAGCAACTTATGGGAGGAAAGTATTTATTTGGCTTACATTCACAGTCTGGGGTAGAATGTTATTTTAAGGTGTGTGACTTTTGTTTATGCTGCATTTGTTTAACTCTTTGAAGCAGTGATTCTTTGCCTGTCTAAAACACCTAGTGGTCCTAATAAAGAGCTGAATGGCCAAGATAGCAGCAAGGACAGGTGGGGTCAGCAAGCAGAGTACAAATAAAGGAGAAATGAGAAAAGGGAGGAAGATAGAACAAGGAGAAGAGGACACCAGAGGCCAGCCACCCAGACAACCACAGAGTAAGAGTGAAAGTAAGATTACAGAAGTAAGAAAAGGAAAAGGCTCAGAGGTAAAAGGTATATGGGTTAAATTAAGAAAACCTGGCTAGAAACAACCCAAGCTAAGGCTGGGCATTTGTAAGAATAAGCCTCCATGTGTATTTATTTGGATGCTGGGTGGTCAACCCCTCAAAAAGCCAAAAGAGTAAAACAACACACTACAATAGTCCATCACTGAGGGAAGTCTGGGCAGGAACTCAAGGACAGGCCTGCTTACTATTTCATACAGTGTTACTTCAAACAAGGAAATGTAGCAGGGATCATGGAGAATGGTTCCTTGATGGCTCTCTTCCAGATTTATGTTCAGATAACTTTTTATATGCCCTAGGGCCATTTATTTGCCTAGAGAATGGTGCCGCCCACACTAGGCTGGACCCTCATACATCAATTAATGAAGCAATCCCTCACAGGCACGCCCATGAGCCAATCTGATTTGGGCAATTTCTCATTAGACTTGAGGATGTGTTAAGGGGATAATTAAAGCTACATAGGACAACAGGTGTTTGCGTTTTTTACTTGTCCTGTTTTACCACTGTGAAGTGGGAAAGAAAACATCAGAGAAATAATTGGATTGACAGTTACAAGGGGAAAGTATTAAGTATATGGTTTAGGTTATGAACCAAAGCCTTCAGTCACTCCCATTCCACCAGCTTGTGAGAGGTAACGATGCTTGTCACAAACTTGGCAGGCTCTAGGGTCACCCAGGAGACAAGCCGGTGGACATGTCAGTAAGGGAGTTTCTGCTTGCTCTGGGCTCTTCGATATAGCTGCCCATGTGTTCCTCGGATGCCATCAGGATGGCCCTTTCACTCTTCCAGGAAAGAGGTATGATTTCTAATGACAGATGGCTATTTCTTGTGCCTTTTACTCTCTCAGACTGTTGATTGTTAAATTCCAAACATAACTGGTCAGCAAGTAAAATAGGACTTGTTAGTGCAAGCTGGATGATCCAAGTCTGATCTCTGTAACTCACAGTGAAAGGACAAAAGTAACTCTTAAAATCTGTCCTGACCTCCACACACAAGCCATGGAATCCAATAACTCTATTATTACCGGTTTTATTATTATTGCTATTGTTTTTATTATTTTAAAAATCTAACCAGTTCTTTAAGGCCAATATCAGAACCCATATCTTCCCAAATCCCACACCAAATAATACCCACCTTCTTCTGAACCATACGGCATCTGGCAGGACTCTTAACATAGCCACATTCCATTTGATCCCATTGGCCAGACACATGCCTTCCTCTTCATATTTAAAGAGGCTCCTGAATATTTCATGCTCCCTCCTTTAAGTCCCAGGAAGCATATAGACTGGCAAGATGTCACTCACCATAGGTGCTCAGAAACGCCCTAATGAACTAAACAAACACCCAGGGAAGCTGGAAAAATATCCGTCCTAATAAAGGTTAACAGAGCGATGCCTTCCCGCTAAGTAACTGTTACAAAATGGCTACATTAAAAATTAAAGTCTCAGAGTAAACATGGAACAGGCCATTCTAGTTGGCTTCTCAGGTGCTCAAGAACCAAACACAAATTTCAAGTTATCTGGCATATGTAGATATATGTGAATGTATATGGATACATGTAAATATTGAAGCTTGAATATACATAAGATCAAGGTACCAGAAAATCTAATATCTGGTAAGGGAACAACTCCTCATGATGACACCATCTAGCTGCATCCCTCACATGGTGGGAGAAGCAAGGACCGCTTTCATAAGGATGCTGATGTTGATCATCATTGATGAGGGCCACACCCTGGTGGCCTCTGCACTGGGAATTAAGGATCGCCATTTTAATTGAGACAGGACATAGATATTTAGATCATAGCAGATTATTTAAAAGATTTGCAGTTTGAAGGAGAAGGAGCAGGAGAAAGAGGAGGTAGATGAGGGAGGAAGAAGAGGGTGAGAAGGGAGAGGAGGAAGACAGAGAGGAAAAGGAGGGGAAAGCAGAGGAAGAAAGGGAGAGGAAGAAGAGGACGGGGGTTGATTGCACACAGATCATTTTGTTAACTCACTTGGGAAATCTCGTTAAAACCCAATTTTTGGACCTGTTTAGTTGAAGGTGGTGGTGTATGACATCAGTGTTGGTGCTCTGTGGTACACACTGTGACAGTGAGAAGTAAGTCGTGGGCCAATAACCACTGTGTCCCAATATCTACAAAGTTCAAATGCAAAGAGATCTGAACTGGCCCAACACAATACATATGACACCAAACAGGCTCAGGTGGGTACATCTGGCACACCCCCAACCCCTTGGTGTTTCTGACAAGCTCATCACTAATCCTGAAAAACTAGGAATTCTATTCATGTTCAAGGTGGTTTGAGAGCTAGGAAACCAACTTTCTTGTTGCAGCTTTCATCTACCACCTCTAGAAAATAGTCTCCAACTGCAAAGATGGCCACAAACTGAGTCTATTTACCTGGAATTGTGGGCTACCCATTATGCATGCACAGAAAAGAGTAGATGGAACCTTCTCTGGCAAATGGAAGCGTCAGAGATTGCCAAGCACAGCAGACGCAGAAGGCGCCATCACCCTATGACCCAGCAGGTCTCAGCTGCACAAGAGGCCAGTGTGACAGGGCACTGCTGAGGCTGCAGGCTAAGAAGAAATCTAGGACCTGCCAGAGCCCAGGGCAGACTCAGAACAGTGTGTACCAAGGAATTGTGTGCAGACATCTCTATCTATCCAGGCACACAGTATCATAACGGCTGAAATCTAAATTGAAGTCTAAAAATAGCACAATAAAATTACTTCCTTCCTTCACTCCACAGAGAGCAAGTGGGCTGACATCCACAGCTGCAGGGCACGGCTGACTTCCGGAGTTCACATGGACAGAACAGTTACACAACTGCCCCATCTTGCGAACACATCGCCCATCCCAGAAAATGAGGAAGCAGAAGCAATTACCCGGTTGGTGGAAGCCGATCATGGATATTTGATTATAGTTATTAATGGGGAGAACAGGAGACAGACCGCTGAGCGGCAGGCAAGCTCTAAGTGAATGTGTATGAGATTCCTGGAGGGGGATTAATTTCTGTTTGCTTTTCATCTCTCAGCTACCATCTGAATGTGACATCAAGTCTAAGCGTGGCCTGTCACATCCTTATCAGTATTCAGTGCCACTGCATGCTGGTCACATTATCTCCGCTGGATGTACCAAACCACGGGTCTCTTGCTGTGGGGATCGTTTTTCCTCCGATTCTAATGCAGGACTGATGGAGCTGGTGACTGGCTTCTCAGAGGCAGGAAACGTACCTTGAAGTGTCAGAAAGACATTCTTCAAGCAAATATTTACTTCTCCGTGTGTTTTCCACTGGTGCTGAGCACACAATACCTAATCTGGAGGGTGAATGGACCACCATCAACCTCTCTACTCCCATCAGAGGACACTAGGCTTTCTCTGCATCTCAGCCATGAGATCTTAAGCTCCTTAGGTGAAGCCAGGTGCCCCACTATCCTTTTGCCTGTGGTGGCATTGAAGCCTCTGTGCAAGGTTACACAAACCATATCCAATGTCACAGAGCACAGCACTGGACCCATGTTTTGTTCTGTTCTCTTCTCCAAACAGAGACAATGAAGATTGTATCCGACTCTTCTTAGGGCTATCTCTCCATGCTTTAGAGACAGTTCTGAAATTTGTCCTTCTCTGAGTTTAGCACTGAAAGACCCCAGAGTCCATCAAACCATACTGAGAAGATTCCTAAAACTCCTATCACTGAACTCATCCAGTCTCTCTACCTTCCCATGAAAAGCAGTCTGTTTGCACATTTGATTGCATGGTCCAGTGGGGAGGGAGGCATCCACCAAAATACAGTCAAAGCAACAACAGCAAGGATATCACCTGACTGTGCTCAATACTATGAGGCATGAGTGGGTCAAAGGCCCAAAAGCCAGTAGCATAAGCACTGAAAGAAGTCAAGATATTGGGACACTCCTTGTTCCCCACCTGAAATTAGCTTCATCTTTCTTGGGATTTGACTATCTGGACATTTGTCCTCTGGCTGTTAGAAGAGTTCTTAGACAGACTAAAGGAGGTTCAGGTAACAGCCAGGTCCCAGGCTTCTGTATAAGTGTCCACCAGGTGTATCCAACCTGCAGCCTGAATGCTGCATGCCAAGGATACCTGTGAGCGTGGCCTAGCACATCGTAAAATGCTTAAAACAAAAGAGGATTATGCTATAACTTTTTGTGGGGGGTCCTCGACAGTCAGCTTTGTAGATGAAAATGCTATGTCACAATATCAAATGACTGGCCCCGCCTGGATGCTGACACTCTGGGAAACCAAGATGGGACCACGTTCACTCCAAGACTGTTCACTTAAACTTGACTAGCCCCCTCCCCTTATTGAAAGGATCCAAAGTAGTCACTTAGAGATGACAGAGGCAAACTCCAGGGGAGACCTGACAAGCAGGATGGGAAGACACCCTTCAAAACACATTTCTCCTTCACACTCCAGTGAGCCACACAAATGAGCACACCTGTGCCACCACCAGCCTCTGGGGCCACTTCCATCCTGTAATACCAGCACTGACAAACACCATCATCGGAAGCAGTTCCTCGGAGAGCAATGAATCAAGAAATACACAAAAGAGTCAATTAAGACAGGCTTGAGTCATCCGAAGCATCCTATCGGCCTGTGCCTGTGGAATGCAGCCGCTGCGAGCCCCTGAGGAGCCCACAGCACTGCTTACTGTCGAATTTACAGAATAATAAAGAGAATAACTTGGACTGATAGTTCTGTGTGGTTGTCACATCTCTGTGATTCTCACCTTTGGCTTTGTCCAGGAAATAATTATATGACTTCTAATGGAGACTTAAAATTTTAATTACATTTATTTATTTGTATATGTGTTTGTGTACATGTGCACACACACATACACACACACACACTCAACTGTGCTTGTTTACATGTGGAGGTTAAGAAGACAACTTGAAGAAGTCCGTTTTCTCCTACCAAGTGAGTCCCAAGGGTCAAACTCAGGTCATCAGGTTTAGTGGCGAATGCTTCTACTGGAATGAGTGCACCTCACTGGACAATACCTAAAGGACTGGAGAAATGGCTCAGCCTGCGGGTGAAGTGCTTGCTGCACAAGTATGAGGACTTGAGTTCAGATATCCAGCACCCACACAGAAAGCCAGCTGTGCTGATACATACACCTATAGCCTCATACACTGGAGCACAGCTGAGTTTTGTGATGAATGAGGCTGGGGAGTTCTCCTTTGGGGCTTCGTGCATAATAAAATCACATAAAACTGTCTTGGTTCCAGAAATGTCATCTTTCTGGCAGCAACAGCAGCGGAGGGACACTGGTTTCCACCTGAGTTGGCTACGGTGAGGGATCTAGAGTCCCACCCTGATGTGAGGTCAAGCTGTAACGCCATGAAGCCTGGTATCTTTGAAGCAGGGACTCATCCCTCATCACTGATGCTCTACCAGGAGCTTCGTGACACAGGCAGGTGGTGGGAGAAGGCAGGAGGAAGAGGGAGCAGACTGATTCAGAACCCTGTGTGTGATGCTGTGTCAACCCTGTGTTTGCCATGGCAGTGGTACAGGCTCACAGGTGATGCTCAGAAGGGTCACTGACAGCCTACCATCTAAAGCAGGGGTTCTCAACCTGTGGGTTATGACCCCTTTGGGGTTGAATGACCCTTTCACAGGAGTCACGTATCAGATATCTTACATATCAGGTCTTTACATTATGATTCATAACAGTAGCAAAGTTATAGTTATAAAGTAGCAACAAAAATACTTTTATGGCTGGGGATCAGCACAGCATGAAGAACTGTACTAAAGAGTTGTAGCATTAGGAAGGTTGGGAACCACTGCTCTAGAGTGAGTGTCTGAGAACACCACCCCCCCTGCCAGCAGCAGGGATCTTAGAACCCATGTGCCTGGATCACAGTTCATGCCACATTATCAAATTAAACTATCATGCAATCTCAATGCTTCCTCAAGTAATTAAAAAATCTTCTCAGGGCTGGAGAGATGGCTTAGCATTTAAGAGCACTGACTGCTCTTCCAGAGGACCCAGGTTCAATTCCTAGCACCCATATGGCAACTCATAACTGTCTGTAACCCCAGCTCCAAGTGATTTGACACCCTCACAAAGACAAGTATGCATGAAAAACACCTGTGTTCATAAAATGAAAATAAATAAGTCATTAAAAATAAGAACATTTTAAAAAGTCTTCTCATTTAATTAAAGACAAATTGGATCACTGCCACTAATATATTGACTCAAGAGTAAAGTCTCTTTAAGATTTCTCAGGCCAGGTGGTGGTGGCACATGCCTTTAATCCCAGCACTCAGAAGGCAGAGGCAGGTGGATCTCTGTGAGTTCGAGACCAGCCTTGTCTAAAGAGCTAGTTTTAGGACAGCCTCCACACCCACAGAGAAACCCTGTCTCGGAACAACTCCCCCCCAAAAAATTTTCTCAATTCCTGTCAAACATATCAAAAAGACACAAGTTGAACTTTTGCATTGGGTGTATTAAACTTGTCTGAGATTGGACACTTCCTGTTATTTAATGATTTTTTTTTGTTATGTATCTTTTCTTGAGACAGGTCTCATGTAGCCCAGGATAGCCTCAAATTCACTATGCTCAGTATGTAACTAAGGCTGACTTTGAACCCCTAATCCCCCAGCCTTCATCTCTCAAGTGCTAGAATTACAGGCCGCACCACTATACCCAGGAATCTTTGTCTTTAAACATGTGACAACTGTCCCTGGAATGTGAAGGGTAAAATGTGAAATGGGTTTTGGAAGCGTCCTCCTGTGTGACATGGCTCTGCCACCTTGAATCAGAGCATCTATGCTGAACTGTATAAGACCGTTATGAGATCAGTCCATTCCCATGCTCTCCATGAAGTGGCCTCTTCCTAGAGATGTCTAAAGGTTGATGGTTGCTGTGGTAGACACTCTGTTGATGTCGCTGCCCAATAGCGGCCACATTCTTGTAACACCCACTCATACGCCTGTAAGTAAGCCCAATAAACTTATTGCTCTGCCAAGTTGGACTTGGGTGGAATTGTTTCCTTGTCCCTGGGGCCCTATCTGGGGTGAATGAATATTTGTTCACCGGCCCCAAGGAAAAGCCATATAGCACAGGCTATCTCTCAAAACAGCCTCATGTCTACTTAACTGTTACAAATATCAAGGACAAGGAAAACAATGACAGTACTCAACCCCTCCTCACACAGACTCACTCAGAGCTGACACCATGTCATCCAGTGGTCCTCCTGGCATGATGCTCAGGGCTACTTCAGGTCTCTGTTTCTTTACCCACCCTCTTCTCTCCATGACATTTGCATTGTCTCAGGGAAAAGGAGAGGTAGAATGGGGGAGCTGTAACAACCCCAGATGCTCTTGGAAGCCCACAAAGGGTCACTATGCAGAGACACAGAGCCCAGGAGACACAAACAGCTGATCCCTGGGCCTGGGACATGCAAGGTCAGGGCTCTCCATCTCACAAACTCCACTGGCAGGTGTGTGTCTGTGAAGGCAGCAGGCATCTAGGACCTCAGCCAGTCCATGCTATGTGTGGGAAGCACTGCAGGCTCTCAGTCTCCGTCAGAGCCACTGACAAGGACTCAATCACCACATGTCTTTTCCTTTCACCCTCTGCAGGAGCTGTCGGCATCTGGCCAAAGGGCAGGCAGCAGAAAGAGCAGACTGTTTAGATAACGGAGGTTGAGAACTCACCACGACCTTGAGTCTCACCAAGAAGATGGGAAGTCTCTCCTGCTTTTAGAAAATAAGGATTGATTTCCATGTGGAATTGTGTGACTGTTCTTGTGTGTGCACATGCATGTGTGTACATGGAGAGGCCAAAGGACAACCTTGGGTGCCAACCACCTTATTTTCTAAGACAGGGTCTCTCACTGACTTGGAACTTGAGAAGGAGGCGAGGCCCGGGAGCCCCATAAATCCTCACGTCTCTACCTCCCCAGTGCTGGGATTAAAGTGTACACTATCACATCTGACTTTATAAAATGTGGGTTCTGGAGCCAGGAGTTGGTGGCACACACCTTTAATCCCAGCACTTGGGAGGCTGAGGCAGGCGGATCTCTGTGAGTTCGAAGCCAGCCTGGTCTCCAGAGCAAGTGCCAGGATAGGCTCCAAAGCTACACAGAGAAACCCTGTCTTGAAAAACCAAAAAAAAAAAAAAGTGGGTTTTGGGCATTGAATTCAGGTCAGTGTGCTTATACATCAAGCACTTAGGCTGAGCCATTGCCCCATCTCTCAAAGTAGAGTTTTTTCATTCCATCATTTTTGTGGTGTTAGACTGCTACTGATGAATAATAGCTCTCATTTATTCAGTCATTATTGTATATGAGAAGCATCTTTTATCTTCTTCTGTAATTGTCTCATTTTTATGATAGAAAAAGGAGGCTTGAAGAGATTTATTGTCTATTGAACAGCCACCACTCAGAAGCGATCACATTCAAATCTAGACAGTCTCATTCCTGAACCCATATACCCGCTACCCTGCTCTCCACAGCAGCCAGGAGAGATGGCCCATGAGGCTCCCTCATGAGCCCTTTCCTGAAGACACCTCTAGCCTGACCCTGGATTTGAGGGTACACACTGCAGTCACCAATTTCGAGGATGGAAAAAGACACAGTCTAGCTGTGCTTTAAGGTTTTCTGACCTGTGTTAAAGATGAGGCCTCAAGAGAAATGAGACCATTAGGGTAATTCCTGTGCCTGGTGCTTTATTTTAGTTAACAGTACTGAGAAGATCAGGATGACTGCCTGTCACCTGCGATACAGGTGTTGCATTTGGGACTAGGGACTACTGGCTTCTGAGTCACTCTAACAGGAGAGGTCAGAGTCCTTCTGAATTGTCCTGAAGGCTCCACGGCCAGAACCAGCTCCATCTTCGGTGGACACTTGGGGGGGGGGGCAAGTGTTGTTTCCCTGGGAAACACTGCTAGATTCTCTAGAGATGGCAACATCCTACAGCAAAAGATAAAGCAGTGCAGGCTTGCAAAGCCAGGGGTGTTGCTCTGTTAGGTTTGCAACAGGGTCTCACTGTGTAGCCCCGGCTGGCCTGGAATTTACTATGTAGACCAGGCTGTTCTTGAACTCACAGAGATCCACCTGCATCTGCTTCCTGAATACTGGGATTAAAGTATTGTGCTACCAACTATGCTCTGGATTTGAAAGTTTACAAAAAATTATATAATTTAAAGGCAGGCAGGGTATAATCCTGTAATCCTCCCACTTGGGAAGCTGAGGCAGGAGAGTCATGACTCAGAGGCAAGCAGGTGGTGAAAAGGGAAGTCATGGATAGACAGGGCAGTTCATGTCACAGTCTGAGGCTAAGGAGGGGTGGACAGGTGACAGGACAGGCAGAAGGAGCCACATGAAGGAGGGTCAACAGTACCTGAATGAAAGACAAACTTTGGCCAAGTTAGAGACCTAAAGAGCACTGCCTCTTCCAGCCCCTGTGCCCTAAGTCCTGCTCCTGCCCAGCAGAGTCACAGCTGAACAAAGAGCTCCGTTCAGGGTGAAGGTAGACACCTATCAGGAAAGAAAACTGAAACTCCCTCCATCTGAGGCTGTCAGGCATCCACACACCTGCATTGCTCTCCTTTGTGTGGGGCGGCAGGCTCCTGAGGCAGCCAGCTCTGTATTTCCCTGCTGCTAGATTTACATTCATTTCCATCCACAGTACTAGGAATACACTCAATGTGGGTTGAAACCGATTCTTCCAGGTGCCAAGGACCTTGCATGGTTTGGAATAAAGAACCCATCTGAGGGACCCCAGAGGACTTCACACCACAATGCCAAACTCCTGTGAGGAGGTAGATAGTGGGATCAGTCAGAACAGCTGGAACCGCTGGCAGCTGCATGCTGGGATGGAGCACACACTGCCCACTTTGCTTTTCCAAGACCAACTCCTGCTCTTCCTTCCTGATGTGAAGACAAAGCAGTGCGGGAATGGGGAGTTCCTTTGCTGACATATCTTCCACATGTCTCTCGTTTCTTATCATGTGTCCACCGAGTCATATCATTTGAACATGCCCTCCAGGATTCATTGCATATGTGGTATGCATGTGCTGCCATATGTATGTGATACTAATAGATATAAAATCTTAACCAGTAAAATGGAAGCACAAGATAGGAATTCTATGTTGTGGTTGTTCCTTGTCTGGGTCCTGCCGCTTAAGCCCCAAATAAACACACAGAGATGCTATGCTAGTTATTAAACTCTTGGCCAATAGTTAGGGCTATTTATTGGCTAGCTCTGTCTTTATTATTAGCCCATTTCCATAAATCTATGTATTTCCACATGGTCTTGGCTTGCATGTATACAAAAGGACATTCCCCATCAATTCTAGAACCTTCTCCCTGCTCCTCTGGAAACAACTGCTTCAGTTACTGTCAGAGAGCATGTGACCTACCAGCTTGTGGCAGAGAGTGACAGATTCTGGGGGCCTTGTGGGGTACAACCAGGTCTTTCCCTGAGTACCATGTGAGACTCAGGACACTGCTGGGTACAGGCCATGGTTCCCATTTTTCTGGCTCTCAGCACTGGGGCCAAACTGTTGTGAACAGGCTGAGAATGTATCCTGGAGCCCTGGTAGACACTCCATGGCTTTCTCCAGCCCTGATCCCCTCTACTGAACCCTCCTAGATTTGTTAGCTGAGTAACCTACCTGGCTACTATTGCCTGTGAGGACATTCATGTAGAAATTTCCAGATAATTAGTAGGTAAACATTAGGGGTTTTTGTTGTTGTTGTTGTTGTTTTGTTTTGTTTTTTAAGAGCCAGCTCTCCTTTAGGAAGAAAAGGTATCAAGCTCTTAATTTCAAAATAAATCTCAGATAAGATGACTGAGTTCCCGTGTGTCCCTAACACGAGCCAGAGGCACACAAGGAGTTTCTGAGTACCCTTGTGACCAGAGAAGATGCCAGTATCTTTTCTGAAAGTCTGACTCACTCTCAAGTAAACACTTGAGAAATGAAGTAGTGTGCAAGGACACAAAAATAAACCAGCAGCTTCACAAGTGCATTAATGGTTTGTAGCAAAGGTTTCAGATCCAACTCCAGGAAAACAAAGCAGAGAGAGCCAAGACGGTCTAGAAAGGCAAAGAATGTTCCCCCTAACTATGCATACAATGGACTCCATAGGTGTATAGAAAGCCAGTGTGCACATCTGGGGTGGGGGCAGGTGAGAATTGGCCCTTGACAACCAGAGGTACCAATTTTTCATTGGTCAAAAAGATTTCTCCTCCACAGTGGTTACATAAGATATGAGATTGTTATAATAAATGTACTTCATCTACAAAAGAGAGGGGGAAAGGAGGAAGAGGGAGGGAGAAGGATAGATGGAGGGCTGGGGAAAGGCGAGCAAAAGAAAGATAGAGAGAACTTCTGGGTCAATCATTGGATATTACCCATCGTTTTTTTACAGTGGGGGGAGGAGAGGGAGAGAGAGAGAGACAGAGAGAGAGAGAGAGAGAGAGAGAGAGAGAGAGAGAGAAGTGGGGGGCATCTCTCACTGACTAGAACTCACCAGTTAGTCCAAGACTGCTGGATTCACCTGTCTCTATCTCCCTAGTGCTGAAATTGCAAGTGCGCATCACCATATCTGGTTTGTCAATAGGGATCAAACACAACTCCTCATGGCTTCAAAGCAAACACTTTACCAATTGAGCTATCTCTCTAGCCCCAAAGTAAAAACCTGTAGCCAAGAAAATTTGTGGTAAACACCTTTAGTCTCACCCCCCCCCCCCAGGACCTGAAGTGAGAGGATCCTGAGTTCAAGACAACCCTAGGCTACAGAAAGAGATTGTCTCAAAAAACCACAGACAAAAGTAAGGATTTTAAAAAATATTTCCTTTGACTCAGTAGGAAAGCTAACAGAGAATATGTGATAATTGAGATGATGGGAATTAAAGCAGAATTCAGCCCCAAGGGGAAGAGCTAAATCAACACATCCCACTTAGCTGTCACCTCTGAAACAGCCTGGAGGGGAACAGTAAGTGGGTAAGGCTCCTCAGAGTGGCTTTGTTTTGTTTTTTAATATTCTACTGTGAGTCACAGAGAGTGGATGCCAAGGCAAATGGGTTTGGACATTATACTTTCCTAGGATGCTTTGACTTTTAGTCTTAACAACTAAGAATAAAGTTCCAGGGGCTGGAGAGTTGGTTAAGAGCACTGGATGGTCTTCAGAGGACCCAGGTTTAATTCCCAATACCTACACTGCAGCTCACAACCATCTATAAACTCCAGTCCCAGAGAATACAATGCCCTCTTCTGGCCTCTGTGGACATTGTACACACGTGATGCACAGACATAGATACAGGCAAAAACACCAGTACACATAAAATAAAAATAAGCAAGTAAGAGATCAAGTTTCAAGAGGTAACTGCTACTGGCCATTGATTCCTAAACTAAATGTAACTGGAGGTTTAGCACATGGCACAGTAGTCTGGCCTTTAATGAGATGCAGGCTCCTTCTCAGGAGCTTGGCCCGCCAGAGTTGGACAGAGTTCCCAGCAAACTAGGGCTGTGGCTCTGGATGTTGAGAAGACAGCAGGAGGAGGCAGGGGGATGCCACTGAAAAGGACTGATGAGCTGAGCCCTAGAAGAGCATGTACCAGATCACATAGGGAACAGGCTGGTGGGGCCAGCCTGGAGACAGGAAGCAGCTGCCACACACAGCAGAGGTGGTCATATGGTCATCCAGTGAGAAAGATGCTTCCTCTGGCAAGGCAGAAGTAGATCTGTGGGGCACCCAAGAGGCTGACTTGATGGGACGCAAAACCAAGTGTGCTTGAAGCCTGAACCCACACTAGGTGACAGGGCTGGTGGCCACACATAGAAGGATGAGCAACTGTACACTTGGTCCTAATAGGACACAGGTCACTGCAGTACAAGGAGCCAACATGAACGCCTCCCACTGAATTATAAACACCTATCCACAAAGACAGAAACCTTCCTCCCATCTGTGGCAAAAGACACTGCAAATGGGCTGGTGAGGTGGCTCAGTAGGTAAAGGCACTTGGCAATAAGCCCAGGGACCTGGTTCATTGTACCCAGAACCCACATAATGTAAGAAGAGAGCTGATTCCTGCAAGTTACCATGTGTACCACAGCATGAGCATATCAACCCTGATACAGGAAGAATGAATAAACAAATAGGGAAAAGAGAGCTAATTCTTCCTGACGGTTGGTACACCATAAGTGCAGAGCCATGGCTGGTGAGGTATCTGTCAATGCCCATGCTCTAGGGCAACCGTGTGCTGTCCAAGAACCCAATACGACTATTAAGCCACATGCTCATGTGACTTGCATTCCTGAAAAAGAGAATAGCAGGAATAAGATGGAGAGGGGTGTGTCAGAATGCCCCTCCCAGCACATGGCAGGGCAGGAAAGCCAGCCTCAGATCCAAGTCCCTGAGCCACCTGTGTACACTCCTGTCAGCCACTCTCTGCTGACCAGCTCTGCCACAGCTTCTTCCAGGTCTAGGGGTGGCAAGGTCAGTTGGTGGGTGGAAGGACTTGGCTTGCAACCTGAAGTTAACCCCACACTCTGGGATGAATGCCTGGCCCTTCACCCTGAAGGGAGAAGCCTCCACATTGTCCCAGCAGACAAAGGTTTAAGGCAAATCTATTCCAGAGCCACTTAACAATTTCCAAAATAGTAGCAAGATGTTTCCATAAAACCAAACTGGCTGCCAGGGAGGAAAAGCACAGACTACATTGTCGAACTTGTTCCCTTAATTAGGACCAGATCCCGCTGGCTGGGGTTTATTTCCAGAAGTAGACATCCCTGAAAACCAGAAACAGCTTGACGTGCTGCAGCGTCGCTAATGCTTCTCCAATCTGAATTCCTAATTGGGTTTTTTACAAAAAAGAAAAAAACAGAAAGAAATAAAGCAACCAGGAATTTTCATGCTGGTTTTGATTTGGGATTCAAAACAGAACCTACAATGTACATTCCTACATTGTTCTGTGCATAAACCAGTTCACAGTCCTTAAGACCCCTTCAGAGGCTACACAGAAAGGAAAAGCAAACCGCAGCATGAATTCTCAACTCAGGATCCCAAAGAGGCTTTTCTCATTTTGAGAAGTGAAAACTGCCCAGTGTTCTCGCCAAGATGCCTTTAAACATTCTAATCTATTTGCTTTGTCAAGGGGGAGCCTGGGCTAGGAGACAGCACCTGCTCCTTCCTCTGGGGATGCAGAGTGTGTTTTCCTGCTTTCTTTGTTAACTCACTGTAGAGATTGACTGGCCCTGTCCCTTTCCTTACTGAATTCCAATAGAGTAAGCTGATACATCCCGGAGTCTATGGGGCAGAGCACCTCCTTACCTGTGCAGCTGACTCTCCAGCACTTCCATGTACTTCACAGTGTTTGCCTTCACACTTGCTTCTGCAAGAAAAAACCCAACGTGAGTGCAAGCAACTGCAGCCCCAACCGAGAGAAAACCACAACTGCTCATTTAAAAGCTGAAAACAAAGGACTGTGGTCAAGGCTCTAACAATAACAGCATGTTGTATTTGGAAAGCCCTCAGATCCATCCAAGTGGCTGCCCAGAGCCATGCACTGGAAGTATGCAGAGGCTCCAATTGTCTCTGCAGCTAGAATCAGACACAGGCACTGTCATTGGGTCACCCTGACTTAATACTCTTACAGGTAGCTCACTGTCAGCCCATCACTGTGTGTGACAAAACCTTCCTTCCAAAAGACAGTCTCCATTAATGAAAACTGGTATGCACTCATGTTTATAAGTAATCTGGGCTGTCAATCTAATATTTTGTTAAATAAATTAGATACTGAATGCTAGATTCCCCATTATGGCTTAGAGATACTGTGTGTGAATGCTTGGTCTCCAGCTGTAGGTCACTAGGGGCCAGTTCTGAAGGTAGTATCTGCTTCTGGTTTCACCCTGAGCTTTCTTCTTCCTGATCCACAAAGGTATGGAGATCGGTCACCTCATGCTCACACTGCCATTGAGTGGGCTTAAAACAGAAGTACATTGCCAAGAGTGGGCCTTTAAATCTCTATCTGCCTAACCAAGATGACATGGACACAGCCACCTCACTTGCCATGCCTGGTCACATAATGACTGTAGACACAACCACCTCATCTTCCCTGCCTGCCCCATCATGGTGACTGTAGACACAACCACCCCACTTTTCCTGCCTGGCCCCATCATGATGACTGTAGACACAGTCATCCCACTTACCAGGCCCGGCCCACTATGATGGAATTGAAGGGAAGGAGGCAGGGCTGGTAGGCAGAGAGAAGAAAAAGGGGGAACAAGAAGAGAAGGAGAGGAAGACTCCAGGGACCAGCCACCCAGCTACCCAGCTACACAACAAGCCACAGAGAAAGAAGTAAAGAAAGACAGAAAGATAAAAGCCCTGAGGCAAAAGATAGATGGGATAATTTAAGAAAAGCTGGCAAGAAACAAGCCAAGTTAAGGCTGGACATTTATAAGAAAGAATAAGTCTCCGTGTGTGATTTTTTGGGGGGGAGCTAGGTGGTGGGCCCCCCAAAAGAGCAAGGAGTAAAAACAACCAACAATAAGCACCTTGCAGCAACCTTCAAGACAGACTAGTATGTGGACATGGAGTTTTACATTTTCAACTTCCAAAATAATACAACCACCAACACCACTAACTGAGAACAGGGCCTATCCCCATTCTCACTCCCCATCTCCATCCTGAATCTACTAGATAGGTACCTCTGAAGAGCTGGTGACCCTGAGAATAAGGGAGGGTGCTCAGGAAATGCCAAAGGAAACAACAAATGGGATCTCGGGTTTTTAATGGGGGAGAGGCATGAAACAGTACGTCCCACTTGCCAACTGAATCCAATATTCAGAATAAGCTGCTATTAGAATGGATTTCAAATAATTAGTTTAATGAATCCAAATTAAGTGGAAACTGATTGATAATTGAATTTGGTAAATTTGTGAAACTATTTAGCAGAGTGCATGCCATGAGCATTAGTCAGTGCTACAGGTGTTTAACCTAGATCCCATCTCATGCAAGGCACTGTTATTAGTATTGTGTGTGTGTGTGTGTGTATGTGTGTGTGTGTGCATGCATGTGTATATGCATACGTGTGTGCTTGCATGTGTGAGTGTAGAGGCCAGAGGCAGATATCAGGTGTCTCCCTCAGTCACACTCCATGTCACTTTTGAGACAGGGTCTTTCACTGAGCCTGAGCCTGAGCTCACTGATCTAGCTGGCCAGGTAGCCAACAAACCTCAGAGACCATAACTTTGTAAGTGCTGGGGTGACAAGTATACACCAGACTTTTAAATGGTGCTGGGGTTGAACTCAGGTCTTCATGTTTTCTTATCATGTACTTTACCAACTGGGCCATCCTGCCAGCTCCCTATACTTGGTGCTATTTAACTATAAAAAGGATCTAGCACCAAGGGACCCAGAGGGGCCAATATAAACAGTGACCTCTGTGTAGCCAACAAACTAAGAATGGTTGACTTTTATTTTTTTAAATATAGGGTCTTGCTCACTATGTAGAAGCCTGGCTATCCTGGAACTTGCTCTTTAGACCAGGCTGGCCTCAAACTCACAGAAATCTTCCTGACTCTGCCTCCCTAGGGCTAGGATTAGACACATGTCACAATGCCCAGCTGTTATAACATTTTCTAAAAATGTATGTTTTTATTTTATGTGTATGTTTGCCTGCAGATACATATTACACCATGTGCATGCTAGTACATTTTTAAAAGCTGAAAAAGCTTTCATTTGGATGTAGCCTTCCCCCAATAATAGAAGTGACATTAGGCCCATTTTTGCAAAAGAAGTTATCACATTTCAATGATAACACTCGAGCACCAATTTAATCAAAATTACCTTCCATTTAGTAAAAATTTTCAGAAAGAAGATGAGAAAACAAAGGGAAAACTGGAATCCTGACAAATTTCAAATATCCAAGGCTCTAGCCACTCTCCAGGTTTGTTTGGAAAATTAAACCCTGTACAAAAATGAGGGGTGAACTCAGCCACGCAAAAGCCCCAGAAGTTGAGGGAGACAGTCTTGCAGCCATTCTGCCTTGGTAAATGAAATGGAACAGGACCGCTCAGGGCATGGAAAGCTGGAAGGATTCTTCCCACAAAGCTGTCCACATGTATCTCATTTCATACTCAACGGCAGGAAGTCAGTCTCGTCCATGAGCCATCTTCCTAGCCTCAATTTTTTAGCATTCATATTCACCTTGCTCATTCCTCCAGACTAAGTGTGTCGTGTCTGTTGTTACACAGGTGTTCCACTGCCTCTCCGTGCCTGTTTAGCCACAGATTCAATGTTTCAATGGTATAGGGAAGTTCTGGCTGGACAGGGCTCTTGAGAGAGAACCCTGAAGCTGGAAGCATATCGCCTTCCCAGGCTACTAGATATTCCTTATAGACTTCCAGAGCCAGAAGCAAATGAACACACCACCACCAAATAGAGTTACTCAACATTGCAAGGCATTGTTTGGCTTGAGGCTGCTAATTATCCTCTCTTTTCTTCTCTTTTCTTCTAATGAGGAGATTTGCAGAGAGAAAGCAAAACCAACGGATGTGGGCCCCAGAGAATGAAGATGTATTAGCAGAAAGGGATTTTCTTAGGGTTTCAGCTAACACAGTGGCCACAGAAGATCCTGTGTTGGCACCATGGGCACTACATCACCCTGGCTCAAGAAAGTTGGGCTGCTCAGACCTGGTCAAAGTGCAGGATCTAGATAACTCTGAGTGCTCAGCTGTGGGTGGGGCATCAGCACCAAACTCCCACCATCACAGGCTCAGGGACTTCCACAGGAGAGAGGATAGAAAGAACGTAAGACGGGGAGGAAAGCCATGAGATGCTGACTTCTGGCTATTGCGTGGCTGCTGCACAATCCACTCTTAGTAGCTATTGTTACCCACCCGAGACATGCACAAGATCAAGCCAGACAAAAAAATCCCAGTATGAACAGCGAAGGGGCCTCCAAGACCCCACCCTTGTTGGAGGAGCTGTTGGCAAGTTAAAGTCTGTTGAGAGAGGAGGGAAAGGAGAGTCATTCTCCTTTGGGGATGTGGCTGCTAGTAGACTGCTTATGCTGCACTGGATGGCACACAGTCAATGTACAAATGGATGTTGCTACCTGGTCTCAGGGAGTTATTAGTAAAATGAAGAGAAGACATGAGGCCGAAAACCAGGGAGGATTGGAGCACCAAAGGGAGCCAAAGGGAGGTAAGGGTGGATGGCCATGATTCACATACATCCCATACAGGTATGGGATGTTCACAGAATAAAAAATACTGCACAAAAGAACAGAAAGCAATGCAAACCAAGCTAGTGATAGGAGCTGTCACACGGTGACCGTGAAGGCAAGAGTGAGCCTCAGAGAGAGCTGCTCCAGGCAGTAGTCCTTCTGGGTTCTTCAGGGAGGGAGGCAAGGCCTCAGGCTTAGTTAAGGGGGGTGGTTAAGAGAGATTTGAGGGACTGGGCTGGTTGAGAGGTCTTAGAGGGTTTTCCTGGTATGTGATTAGACATGGCTGATTTAGAAGAGCCATTGCATACACAGCAAGATTTGCATCCTTGAATAATGGGCATTGTCAACTCATTTTACCCTCCTGGAAATTTCCAAGTCACTTTCCCTGAGCTTGCATTGTGATTATTTGTTGGAGCACATGATCTCACACAAGGATGATGGGATCACTGGAGTACTTAGTTTGTCTGGTAGGACAGGCTCTATGTCCCCATCGTGGCTGTCACAGTTATACACAGAAGTAGATGCAAGGCTGGATTCGCTCTTGCAGGTTTCTTTCGGTCAGGTGAGGGAGACACTGTCCAGGACCTCACACCCTGAGTGGCATTAAGACCAGCTGTATGAAAACTTCCTCAGAGCAGAGTGGGGCAGTGTTACTCTGGCGCCTTCTTGTCCAGAAGAACAACCGACATTCACACCCCAGCTTTCAGTCTACCCTGTGGGATGGTGGAGGCTGAGTTCAGATGTGCCAGACTGTCCCTGTGCCCACTGTACCCCTCAGACAATAGTGACCATATGATACTCAATGCCCAAAAGTGACTTAGGGGGAAGGGGGAACAGCAGGAAGGAAAGGAGCCTCTGGAGGTCAGGTTGCTGCTGTGAGCTTTGGCTCTACAGAGGATAAAGCCTGAGCCCGCCTGCCATGCTTGTCACCAGCTAATTGGGTATCACATGACATGGTGAGTGCCACTTTTCCCAGATCCACCCAGCTTCCTACATGCCATCTCCTGATGCCCTTCAAGCACACAGCCTGATGTCAGCAGGAGTCAATGACAAAACCAAAGCCAAATGCTCCAGGATGCAGAACGGGTCGGAAAACACTAACGCTCTCAGCAATAAGCAGCCTCACTTCCAGCTCCACACACATCCTCACCAAATGTTCTCTTGATGGAACTACCGGCTGCCGGTCCTCCATCCCTGCTGACAGCAGCAGGTTCCTGGTTTTGCTTTTATGCTTCCTAGTGCATTTAAATGGAGAAGTTGTGACCTGCAGATTAAGTTACAGTGTTTCAAAAGTTGCTTAGAATGCTGATTTATTTTCCTTGCCTAGCAGCATACATCTGAGAATATACACTCTCGCTTTGATTCCCTTTCCTCTGTCAATCACAAATGCAGGCATGCATGTATACACACACACATGCATGTGCAGATGTGACCACACGCATGCATGCTCACAGGCTTACACATAAAAATGCAGGCTTCATGTACACATATGTGCTTATACACTTGGGAACGTGCAATCATGCTCATATTCACATATACATCTGGATATATCCTGGCATGTGTACACGTGTATTCATGTGCACTCTATGAGTGTGCAGCCATGTGCACACACAGATATAATTCTCTTCATTCCCTTTTAACAGACAGATCAAGGAATGAAGTCTGCACCCTTTCTTTTGAAATAGAAAACTATCTTAAAATATTTGCTGTGGAAAACCAAATCCGCATTTGATCCTCTTAGGCTGAGGAAAGCAAGCCCACCCGGGGCGCTGGCGGGACACTTCCTGCACATCATTATTTTGTTGAATTCTCAAAGTGCTGCTCCAAATCCCTTTGAGGATAGGGAGGTAAGACCCAGGAGAACTGTTTCAGGAGAAAATGAAAAAAGAAATTCTACCCCAGCTTAGTGATCTACCAAAGCCCAGGCTTTACCATGTGCATAGGGCTGCCAAGAAGCACAACAGTGATTTCACTGAAAGAATTCTGACCGCAGAGGGAAATCCTGCTGTTCTACTAGCAGGAGTGCCACATAGCCACACTGCCTAGTGCTCTGCTCACCCCTCCCCACAGGGTGGGGTGTCCTGCAATACTAGTTAAAAAAAAAAACCCGGACAGGATGCCTAGACTTGGGGGATGGCTGTTAATAATGTTCTCATCACATAAACATGAGACCTGAGTTTCATCCCCGGCATCCATATTAAAAGTATAATGGTGGCACACACTGGACTGTAAATGGTGGCACACATTTGGCTGTAAATGGTGGCGCATAGTTGTGACCTCAGCACTGGGGATACAGAGACAGATGAATCCTGGTGCCTATTAGTCAGCCAGCCAAGCTTAATCCATGAGTTAAAGGCCAAGGGGAGACCCTATCTCGAAACATGAGGTGGGCAGCTCCATGCCTACAATGTCACCTCTGGAGCTAACATGGGGATATTTGCTCTAAGGCTCATAACTTGGTTCCCACATCCCCACTGTGCTGGCATCTTCTTTAAATGCCTCCTGATTCTATCCACCTATATCCTCGATGGTCCCCCAGGTCTCTCCTTCTGGCCCTATGGTTCCTGTGAAGCATTCAAAAACTCCAAACTATCAAGGTTACTCAGAGTATGCCTTGTCTTCTAATGGAATCATGAATTCTCTCTATTGTTGCCCCAGTCCTGGAACCCAAGGAGGTGCAAGCATCTAGTTCTATGTCCAATAATGGTGTACTGAGTGCCACCCACACACTAGCACTCTGCTCCCACTGGTGTCAAGCACTGTGACCCCACTGGTACTGAATGCTATGTTCTTACCAGGGAATTGAAGAAACAGGATATAGTTCTCAGAGCACTGACAACCAGCCAAGGAAACAGACACCACATAGACTCCTGCTATAAAGCCATCAGTAATGAATGAATGGAGGACAGAGGAGCCCAGACTGACAGCCTGAGGTTGACAGTGGGACTACATAGGGTCCCTGGAAAATAAGGCCCAGAACTGATAACACAAGAGATATCTGCATCTATGGCTCCCCAGGGATGCTGGAGACTCAAGTGAAATGGTGCCACATCTGCACATAGCAAAATCACACCCTCCTGTCCCCCTTAAACCAGCTCTGCATCCCTAACAGTGCTCATGCCATGGGGACTGCTGTTTCACGTGTTGTATACGGAATTCCAACAATAGGAAAGTCCTGAATATGCTCAACATAAACACAATTTTTAAAAATGCTCTTTTACCTAAAGTTGTTTGAATCCATGGATGCAGAAACCATGGGTGTGGAGGGTCAACTGTGCACACAAAACAGACAGAAGGAGGAGCACAGGGCAAAGAATGCAGGAGTCAGAGGAGTTCCAAATCCCATCATCAGACACTAAATCATCAAAAACAACACTGCAAGCCATTGTCCCCTGCTTTGAGTGGGTTACTGGGATCTTGGATCACGGTCTGGGGTGTTGACAGTGCTGCCCTTGGATGGGAGTACTGCTGGTCTCTGAGAGTAAGTGGGCCTTCCCACAGTTGGTTCTTCCAAGAACAGTGTGTTATAAACAGCAACCTGGCCCCTCAGTCCCTCTCTGATGTCCTTCTGTCCCAAAATGCAATCTCTTCTCCAGGACCCTTGCCATTGGAAAGCCATGGATCATGAAGTTCTCACTAATGGCTGAACCCATGGGCTGTTCAATGTTGGACTTCCAGACTCCAAAATCATGAATCAAGTAGCGCTCATTTCTTCATCCATCCTCAGTCACTTGTCACAGCAACAGGAAGAGGCTCTCACATTGCTGGTTTACAGATCCTCACAGAAGTCAGAACGAATCTCCTTTATGTGTAAGAGCCTCCTCACTACTGTCAGGCTGTGACAAAGACTAAAGGAATCAGCCACAGCCACCCCACAGACAAGGGATTCCTCCAGGCAAGGGAAAGGTGAGGTCAGAATGACAAGTGCCTAGATTCTAAAAGAAAACTGCGCCCCTCCCAGCCACTGGACTTCACCTGTTCCAGGTCACATGGACAGCATCTCACCCTACAATGCTCAGGGATGTAAGAAAACTCCCAATATGACAGCTAAAATACTTGGTAGTTTAACGTACATGCTACGACTCCAACAAGTAAAGTGTCTGCGATGCAAGTATGAGAACCTGAGTTCAAATCCCCAGTGCCCAGGTAAAAAGCCAGGCATAGTAACAGCAACTATAATCCCAGCACTGGGGAAGCAGAGACAGGCTGACTACTGAGGCTTAGTGGCAATCCATCCTAGCCTAACTGGTGAGCTCCAGGTTCAATGAGAGACCCTGTCTCAAAAAATAAAAGGAGGGGAAGTAAAGAGTGATCACTAATGTCAGCCTCTGGCCAACACATACACACAGGTGCATACATACTCACCAAGACCAAAGATATACATCACACGGGTATGTATACATACACGGGGGGGGGACGGGGGGGGAGAGAATATGTGTGTGTGTGTGTGTGTGTGTGTGTGTGTGTGTGTGTGTCAAACAACCAAAGACTAGACTAGACTGATAAATACTCCACATACACCCTAAAAAAACCATACCCCAAGTGAGTCGAGTTCTATGCACCTCTTTGGTGGCTCTATCTGAACCCATTTCCCACCTGCAGCAGACCCAGAAGAGTAGATCAGCTGGGAGGCAGGATGCAGGCTAGCATGCTGACTGCACTGCACACAAGTAGCCCATGGTTCCCACTGCAAGAGCAGAGGGAAGCAGCAATATGAGGCCGAATCTCATTTTCAGTCTCCCAATTCAGAAATCACATTTGGGATTCTACTAAAATGGAAACTGAACAACACACAACAGTCCTCAGTATCCCACTAGCTTACATCTGTGCTCCCTCCCTTCCCCCTCCCACCATCCTTCTTCCCCTCTCCTGCCCACCCTCAGGAGCACAAGGTCCATGAGAATTTAAAAATAGCCTAACAGATTTCAAATAGAGTACACTAAATGGGTCCATTTTCCACGCCTTTCATTTTACATTACGCACTGGTTGTCTGGAAGCACATGGTGTAAGTGAGAGGGATACGACATTTAAAATCTAATTTTCAAAAATTGGGTCCTAAGGCAGAACAGTGAAATGCATTTACACATAGAGTCGTGCCTGCAAATCGATACTGGCAGAACAAATGCCCGCTAGCTCGTCTGACAGCCCAGCCTGAACTCACCAAGCCACACAAACCAATTCACTCACTCGGCAGGTGTCTGCCGAGCCCCTGCTAGGTGCCAGGTGGCTTGCCTGGTGCCCCCATTGTCCATGTGCTATAAGTTCGTGGCCCTAAGGACCTTGTGAACTAATGAGGGAATTGCATGGTTAAGAGATCTTTACAACACGGGAAGAGAGGCTGGGATGGAAAAGCCAGAAAGCACCCAGAAAAACAGTTTTCATGGAGGTTGGGGACAGGTAAGGGACAAGCTGAACTGAATCCTACATGAGAAGGAGCATGGCCTGTAACAAGAAAGGAGCAGCAGCCACGAGGCCACACGTAAGAGGAATGTGAGGATCCAGGCTAATCTAGGAAAGTGAAAACAGAGAACACCGCAAAAAATGAGGGTGCAGCAAGCAGAGGGCACCTCCATGCTAAGTCCCCTGTGGGAGTGTGATTTTGTCTAACAAACAAGGAAGTCATTCACAGGTTTCCTGTGGAGAATGGCCTGGCTGCTCCTGATCCAGCGTGGTGTGCAGTGGATTGTGGCTGGGCAGGATTAGATCTATTGAGCATTACAGGCAGGGCTGCGTGAGTCTGAAATTTGACAGTGTGTGGAGGGTACATATCTGGTTCAATGACATGAATACAGCCATCTGGGGTGCGAACCTCCACATCTATTCCTGAGTGACCCTGGTCAGCTTTCCCCTACATAGTTTACCAGCAAATAGTAAACATGAAACCCTGGCAGAAAGACTTGGAGCTTTGCAATCCGCCCTGGGGGCACGGGAGCTCTGAGACAAGACAGGTACAGCACACCCTGTGTGAAGCCACTTCCGTCCTCCTTCTGACCAAGTCCCAGGACCCCGCTGTTCCTGTGCCATCTTCAGGACCATGCTTCTGTCAGCGAGTGCCTAATAAACTACATTCCGAAATCTTGGATCCATCTGCCTCTGTCTTCAGTCTCACAGCACCATGGGTAGATACCTCACACTAGAATCAGGCTGGTCTAGAACAGGTAGCTTTATATGCAAAGCTAGTTGAGAAATAGAACTGTCTGACCATGGTGCTAGACTGGACTGGCCCACACACTCAACAATTACAACAATGATGAAAACTAGCGCTTGTCATCTATGATGTTAGAATGTATCTAGCAAAGCAGGTGTGAGCCAATATTCCAGGAGTGGACACAGGCAACAAGTAAAAGAGGTTAATGACTGCACCAGATGCTAAGAGAACATGACCTTGTGCCCTGGGGGTAAGCTGCCCTTTTAAATAAGGCAGTCAGGGACACATAGTGAGATAGTGGGTGTGAGATTACACAGACAGAGAGGTCCTGAAGATTAGGACGTGGATATCCTACGGCCATTATTCTACCACACTGGACAGGTGGAAGGAAAGGCAGATGGATACAGAACCCCAGGAAGTGGAAACTAAAAGATGGATGCATCAGTTATATTTCTCATTGCTTTGATAAAATGTCTGGCAAAAGCTACTTAGTGAAGTAGTTTATTCTCACTCATAGCTCCAGGCAGGGAAGTCATGGTGGCACAAATTGGAGGCAGCGGGTCACATGCACACAATCGGGAAGTGGAGAGAGATGAGCGCTGATGCTAAGCTTGCTTCATCACCCACAGAATAGCACTGCCGACACTTCCGGTGGGTGGTCACACCTCAGCTAATTCAATCAAGAAACTCCTTCACAGGTGTGCCCAGAGGACTCTAGCTTGTGTCACACTGCCAATCAATATTAACCACCCCAGCGGGTAAAGATGGAGGAGTTGGCACAGAAAACACAATGATGAGACGTAGCGAAGCCAGAAGGGGGTCTCTCTGGCCAGTGAAGAGTGCAGTATTCAAAAGCCTGCAAAGACTCAGAGGCTGCCAAGAGGATTGGTGAAAGGTCACCTGGATTTTGTAATAAAAAAGGGACTTAGGGAGGTGGCTAAGTAGGTAATTGCGCTTTCTGTGAAAGCAACATCCTCAGCATACATTAAAAGTCGGGCATGACCGTGTGCACATATATTCCCAGTGTAGGGGGTTAGAGACAAGCAGATCCTAGGAGACTGCAGGTCACCAAACCTAGGCAAAGCAACAAACTTCAGGTTCAGTAAGACCCTGTCTCAAAAAAAAAGAGGTGAAGAACATTAGAGGAAGGTATCTGACATCATTCTCTAGTCTCTGCATATGTACACACACACACACACACACACACACACACACACACACACACACACACACACACACACACACACACACACACACACACACACACACACACACACACACACACACACGATCTGAGGGCTAGGAGATGGCTCAGTAGGTAGAGAACTTGCTGCATAAACATGACACCTGGGCCTGGATCTTCAGCACTCACATAAAAGCTGGGCACAGCAGTGCTCATCTATAACCCCAGTGCTGAGGGGCGGGGCAGAGACAGGTGAATTCCTGAAGCTCAATGGTCAGCCAATTAGCCAAATTGGTGAGATCCTATCTCAAAAATTAACGCGACTCCCCCACCCTACGGAAGCTGGGCTCCCCTTCTATCACAAAGCCTTTCCTGTCTTCAAGAAGGCCCTACCCTTGCAGCCTCTAACCACAGCCCTGACAGCCCACAGCCCACCCACCTCTCTCAGGGCCAGCTGCAGGGCTAGCCAGGGGGACATTTCAATACTGTAGCTGCAGCAGGGCATCAGAACTTCCATAGCCCAGCAGTCATTATCTCCCTCCTGCTAGGTGAAACCAAGCTTCCCGTGTGTCAGGAGCAGACAGCCAAGCCTTCCCCCATAGTCCACTGAGACGGATTTCCCCCCCTGGTAACCCAAAGCACTCAATGCCGACAGAAAACCCAGTCTCCAGCCCCGCAGTGCCTGGAATTTGTTTTAAGTATTTAAAACACATTAGGCTTGACACCAGAGTAGCTAATAAGTTAATGTCCCAGGTACTGAGGAGGAGGTAAGTATGAAATTATTGGCTTAAAATGATCCCAGTGAAACCATTGCTTCTAACAAGATCATAAAATGCATTTTCTCAGTGAGCCATATAGAACTGGCTTGACGACATAATAAAATGGGGATTCAGGCTTAATGGAAGATGGAGTTAGATTGTAGATTAAGGTGTGATTTGTGCCTGACATTGCTGTATCTGGGCAGTGTCTGTTGGCTGATATCCTTTCCACCAAAGGGCTCAGAGATAAGTGTGCCATTTCTGCTTATCACAGGGACTCGAGATAAACATGGGGCTAACTGATAATGCCTCTGGCCAACAAGGAGAGAAACAGGGAGTGCAAAGTCAAGTTTTGATTCCACAGATGGGACTGGAAAGATTCTATTACTATATCTTAGAGTTCTGTGGTTTGAAGGGGGTGCTCATGCCAAGAGATTGTGACAATATACTAGTTTTGCTTCTGTTTTATACTTTTGTTTTTGAAACAGGTTTTATGTAACCCAGGCTGGCCTTGAATGTGCTATGTAGCTGAGGATGACCTTGAACTCCTGATCCTCTGGCCTCCATCTCACAGGTGCTTCCTATATGCTAGGCAAGCACTCTACCAAAGGAACCACATGCCCAGGCCCATCTTGTTTAAACATGAGAAATGAATATGGAAATTTCTGTGGGCTTGAGCTTAGTCATAGGTGAGAAGATTCAGAACACACAGGGCAATGGCCTCAGCCACTGTCTGGCTTAGCTGGGTTCATTTGTTGGGAGTTAAGGAGACTTTTCAGGAGTCTCAACCAAGGAATTGCCCAAAACAGTCTGGCCTGTGGGCATGGCTGTGAGGGATTGACTTGATTAATTGATACAGGCACTGTATTCAGAAGTCCTGAAATTTCTTTAGTATATCTGTCTCTGTCTGACTTAGAAGGCCTCCCCTATGACGTCAGGCACACCGGACTATGGTCTCTCTCTAGCTCAGGCCTACTGTGGACCAGTCTTGAGGCTGCTCCCAAGGTTCCTCTGTCTGCCCTTTCCCTCAGAGGTCATCAAGCCACTCTCTAAGTCAACTCCACGGAAGACACAAATTCCAGAGTATGCTGGCTCCTTGTAGGGGTGGGGAGCAGGACACCTTCCCAGCATCCTTGCCACCTGTTTAGAAATGAGAGTTTAGTTACAGACCTGAACCGTTTCCCATCTGATCCAAATGAAGACCCTCTCTCCCTGTGGGCAATAATGTCACAGATAATCCATCCATTCATGGGAGAAGCCCAGCAACAACAGGCTACAAAAGAGCACTGCAGCTTAGGAAGGAGCTTGAACACACATATTAGTATCTCCACGCCTCATTTACTTATCTGAAAGCCAGGGCAATGCCCTCCCACTCCCATAGGAGCCCAGGAGATCTGTGTTCCTCACAACAGTTAACAGTGGTGATTGCTGCTAGACTGCCTCTCCTCATTTTACAGCATCAACATCAGAATGGAGATGATGGCCGAGGGACATTAACCTCCATTTCACACATTGTTACACAGGAGTCTTCTAACAGGAGTACAGATTGAGTTTAATTTCTGAAGCAACTCAATAGAGGCTCACTAGGGTGGGGTACAGGAATGGTGTGACTCCTTATGGGTTGCAAGAGGACCGAGCTTACATTGTGAGGCACAGATCGTGTTGGATGCAGCCAGTGTGTTCACTTAGGAATCATCTATGACCCAAGGCACTCATCGATCTTAAGAGGCCGAGCAAGCAGGCAATTGGTGGCTAGAGAGCCAGCCATCACAACAGCAGCAGAAGGGGGGCTGAGTGCCACACAGTCCTGGCAGTGCCATGCATCCCAGCTACAAGGAAGATGGTGGTACCACTGAGGCACAAGGGCAGGGCAGAGTCTTTGAATTGAGACAATCAGAGAGGCAAACAAATCCAGCTCCTTGGGCAGGCATGTTACCCAGCTTCAGATCTGTTTCTTATCTGTGCAGGGAAGTTAAGTATACCCAAATGTGAGCAGCAGCAGAGAAACCACCTAGCTCACATGGACACACATAAGCACACAGACTAGGTCCAAGCAGAGAAAAGTTCATGGCAGAGCTAGGTGACCACCTACTACTGCCACTGGCTCCCTGTAAACTACTTGTGTGACCCCAATATGCCACCAAGCTTTTCTCACCTCTGTTTTTTTGTCTGAGAGAATTAGATCACATGATCTCAGAGGTACCGTGGGGGGGAATCATAATGGGAACATTCTGTCAGCTAATTTCCTAAAAGTCCCCCCAAACACACTTTTTCCCCCTTTTCCAGCAACAATGACAGCAACAGGGCAAGTTGATCTTAGATTCCCAGCTTGTCCTAGGACCCAAGGTTTCCAGCAACTTTGGATGTGCAGCTTTCATAGCTACTGCACCTCCATGTTGGACTCCTCTATTAACAGCAGCCCCCTCTCTGATCCAGGTACCCAGGTAAGTTAGCAACTATTTCAGCAGCTCTATCCTCCTCACCAAGTGCTGTTATAGACTATTAATTAAAGATGCATTCAACCTTTTATGCTGTGGCACATTTGTTTAACGATGGAAAGATGTGTTGCATTCTTTTATGTTGCATTTGTTTAACTCTGTGAAGCTATGTTACTTTGCCTGTCTAAAACACCTCATTGGTCTAACAAAGAGCTGAACATCCAACAGCAAGGCAGGAGAGGGATAAGGGGAGCTACCAGGCAGAAAGAATAAATAGGAGGAGAAAAGAAGGAAAGAGAAGGAGCGAGAAAAGGAGAAGGAGAGCGGACACCATGGGCCAGCCACCCAGCTACACAGCAAGCCACAAAGTAAGAAGTAAAGAAAGAGATATAGAACACAGAAAGATAAAAGCCCAGAAGCAAAAAATAGATGGGATAGTTTAAGAAAAGCTGGCTAGAAACAAGCCAAACTAAGGTTGGACATTCATAAGAAAGAATAAGTTTCCATGTGATTATTTGGGAACTGGGTGGCAGGCCCCCCAAAGAGCAAAGAGTAAAAAAACAACTACAAAGTGCCCCTTATATAGAAGAAGACCTGAGGAAATGGCTAATATACTTGAACCTAGTCAAAACCCAAGAAACAATGAGTCCTGGGGAATCAGCAGCAAACGCTCTATTCAAGGGAATATAAAAGAGAAGGCAGTATGTCTGCTTCCAAAACAATGTCGCTGGACTCAAGAGAAAACCCAGAATTGCCCTCCAATCACTTCCTTCTTCCCTTTGGTGTTTATGCCTTCTGGAGACCTTCTACTTGGCTTGCCTTCCTTCAGCCTCCCTGGGCTTCCTGGCCCAAATCAGCTACAGTCTCCAAATCCATCTGCCTGCTTGCTCTGAACACTTTCCCATGGAGCCTCAGACAAGCTCATGACTTGCACATTTTCAGAGCAGGGGTGTCTGTGCCCTGTGATGAGGCAGTGCCACCACATGCCCACCGAGCCTGGGAAGAGCAGTTCTAAGGCAAGCAGAGACCACAACAAAAATGGTTTCAGCCATCCTCACAATCGGGGGTTAAAAGTTCATTCTTTGGGCTGTGAGGCTGCATTGTGATGGAGACTACTTGGGGACAGGATTTCCATATTTTGTCTGGAGCTGGTGGGAAGGAAGGGTGACAAGAACAGGGAACTGCTGTGGGCCAGGCTCCAGGAAGTTAAGTACATTTATAAATGAGGGCACAGACTCTGTGGGGAGAACACCTGAGGGAGAACAGCCAGTCACAGTCAAGGCCCCTGCCCTTCATACAGGAACCCTCTTAAGCTGGTGCGGTGCCACACACCTGCCATCTCAGCGCCAGGAAAGCTGAGATATGAGAACTGCAAAGAGTTCAAGGTCAGCTTGGGTTATATAGTGAGTCCCAGGGCATTCAGAGGTACAGAATGAGATACCACCTCCCAAAAGAGAAATAGTAGATAAAATAAACCAACAGAGCTTCTAATAGGATAAGAACAGCATCTTAGGAACTTGGTGCCGAACAATCACTAGATATCTATATTCACTACTTTTCTGTTTGCTGTGACAAAATACCTAACAGTTCTGGGCATATTTGTCCCATGACTGAGGCACAGTGAAAGCCTCCTCCAGACCAGGGAGTATTGGCAATGTGGACAGATAGATGAGGGCTTATGGGTAAGTAAGCTTTACAAATAAAGTCTATGTCACAGAAGAGTGACATGGGTCCCCTAACTCCTGTGGCATCAGACGCAATACCAGGACTTTGACTACTATGCATGAGGACACTGACGGGGCATGTTATATAAACATCTGTCTACAAAGTAATAATAATAATAATAATAATAATAATAATAATAATAATAATAACCTGACAACTATGACCTCAAATGATCCTAACCTAGAACTGTGTAGAGATGCATTCTCCTTAGGATCAGGGTTGGTTTTATTAATATAAATCTGTAAAACTGGCCACCATGTGGACCCCACTATAGTAAGGCTAGAAATTCAGACAGGGAAGTAGAATGTCAAACATTGTGTGTCAAAGAAAAGAAGGTTCCTTTGTAGCTGGAGAAAAGCCAAGTCAGAAGGAGCCCCCACACACTACATGTCTCTAAAACTTCGGGTTGGCTGAAAAGAAACTTCAGTCTAGACATCCACTCGTGGGGAAGCGCCAGTCCTAAAAGCACTGTGGCTCTCCAGAAGCCCAAGTAAGAATTCCAGGAAGCAGAGAGACTCCTGAGAAAAATGCATGAAGCCCATGAAGACAATGCCACATCCCCTTGGGACTGTCACAGTCCTCTGATGTAGCATTGCTTAAAGAGGTCATGGCTGGAGTATGAGAGCTGAGTTTGCACTTGAACCCTCTCCTCCCCCACATCCAAACCCTTAGGAAGTTCAATGGATGAATAAATCTCTGGCCTGCATTTAAGTCCCAGGGGCTTCCTCTCTTTTTGTTCCCTGAGCTTTCCTCCTAGCCTGTTAGAGGGCCCATCCAGCCCAGCCCTTCCCTCAACCTAGTCACCCAATGGTTTAGATTGAAAAACCAATCAGTAAAACTCCAGCTGATCTGCATACTGGGCCCAGGTACAGACAGGACAGGCTGGGGCCAATCATCAAGAGGCCATGTGACCCAAGCCAACTTGTAAGATCAGTCTCCTTGTACCTTGTGGTCAGGGAGTCACTGGAGAAGGGACACAAAGTGAAGATGGGTTTTGGACAGCAGCCTTCACCCCTAGCCAAGCTGCTGCTCTTACACGTGAACCTGCATCCTGCATCTGTCTACCCTAAAGTTCACTACATTCAGCATTTCCCATGAGTAACACACTAGTGCCCCTGGGCAAACCTGCTTCCCACATGGCTTGCACTACAGACAGCCTATTGGCATCTAAGGCACTAGTTCACTCAATGCTAAATGAGGTTCCTGTTCCCATAAGTATATCTTAAGTGTGGAGAAGAAAGAGTTGCCACTTCTTCAGAAAGGAGCTGACAGTGATGATTTGAGGCTGAGAATATTTCTGAACTTGGAACAGGTAGGTCTCCATGGGTTCACCCAGTCCTGCACTGATAGCCACTGTGTGGCAGTTGTGATGGCCAGTGTCCACTGGGGGTCAGTTATTTAATGCTGCTGTAGCAAGTATCACAAAGGGGGCTGGAGATGGTTCAGCTGGATAGGGAGATAGCTCAGTAGGCAGAGTGCTTGCATGAGGAACAAGGTTCAAGAACCAACATTAAAAAAAAAAGTCAGTTATATGCTACCCAATAGCCCTCATCCAGCAGCTGGTGGAAGTAGAAGTAGACACCCACAACTAATCACTGAATTGAACTGGAATCCAGATGCAGAGAAGGATGAGTAAAGAGCAAAGGGGTCCAGACCAGGCTGGCAAAACCCACAGAAACAGCTGACCTGAAC
The DNA here is from genome assembly GCF_003668045.3 of Cricetulus griseus. NCBI lineage: Eukaryota > Metazoa > Chordata > Mammalia > Rodentia > Cricetidae > Cricetulus > Cricetulus griseus. Next base: position 201,949,527 of record NC_048596.1, on the reverse strand, counting down.
ATTGGGGAACTCTTGGTCCCCAGACTGATAGCTGGGATACCAGCATGAGACTGATCCAGACCCCAGGAACATGGGTTTCAGTGAGGAAACCTCAGAATCTATGGGACCTGCTGTAGCAATTCAGTACTTATCCCTAGCATAGGTGTGGACTTTGGGAGCCCATTCCACATAGAGGGATACTCCCTGAGCCAAGACACACAGGGGTGGGCCTAGGCCCTATCCCAAAGGATATGATAGACTCTGATGACCCCCCTATGGAAGGCCTAACCATCCAGTGGGAGCAGAAAGGATATGTGATAGGTAGGGTTTTAGTTGGGGGGGGGGCTGGTAGGGAAGGACGGGAGGGAGAAGGGAATTGTCATGTAAAACAATCTTGTTTCTAATTCAAATTAAAAATTCTGAGGAAAAAATAAATAAAATATACAAATTCACACTTAAAAAAAAAAGTCAGGTGTGATGGTCTATACTTGTAACACCAGCATTGGGGAAGCAGAGACAGGTGGCTCCCTAGGGTTCAAAGCCAGCCAACCCTGCATAGTCAGTGAGTTCCAGCTCAATGAATAGCCTGTTTGAATAAACAAGGTAGATAGCCTCCTGAAGAATGACACCCAAGCTTCACCTCTGGCCTCTACATGTACATACCCACCTATGTACATGTACTCACACATACATCTACACCATACACATTGACATCTATGTGTACATATACACATCTGTATGCGTGCACGCACGTGTGCACACACACACACACACACACACACACACACACAGTATCATAATTTGAGTGGCTTAAAAACAACATAAATTCTCCAGCCATGGTGGCATATACCTTTAGCCCCAGAACTTGGAAGGCAGAGATAGGCAGGTCTCTGAGTTTGAGCCCAGCCTGGTCCATATAGTGAGTTCCAGAGATGGGGGATGTCCTGTATATGTGTTTCTCTTATTAGCTGATGAATAAAACACTCTTTGGCCAGTAGAGGCAGGAAGATGAGGAGAATTCTGGGAAAGGTAGGCAGAAAGGTACCACAAAGAAATGCCATGTAGCTGAGGAAGGAGTAACAGGTATGGACCTTTCTCCAGTAAGATAAGACCACATGGAAATACTTAGATTAATAGAAATGGGTTGATAATTAAGATAGGGCTAGCCAATAAGAAGCCCTAACCATCAGCCAACAGTTTTATAATTAATATAGCATCGGTGTGCTTATTTGCAGCTTAAAGTGGTGGCGGGACCTGGCAGGACAAAGAAACCCCAGCAACATTCCAGGGCATCTGAAACTATGTAGGGAGACCCTGCCTCAAACAAACAAACAGAAAACAGTTCATTCTCTCACAAGCCCAAAGTCAAGATGCTGGTAGAGAGGTTCCTCAGGGATGTTCAGGGGAGCTTGTCCCTAGCCACCACCTCCCTCAAAGGCTGCCAACAGGTCACTCCTCAGCTTGGAGAAGTATCTCTCTTCTCCCAACCCTCATGTGTCACTCTTCGGGGTGCCTCAGATCCACCCTCCTCTTAAAGAACACCATTTTAGGTTTAGACCACATCAGGATAGTCTTATCTCAAGATTCCTAAGACTACTAAGATCCTATTCCCAGGTTAAATTCATGTTTACAAGGACCACAACGGGCACTTGAGTATCTGCTGTGGGATGCAACTTCCTGTGTTGCAGGCTTCAAGGACACTTTGTACAGGTGACCTCAGGGTGAAAAGAACCTCTAAGATCATCTTGCCCCACCTCCTCTACAGCACAGGAGCATCTTGGTGATGTCTCCTACAGCAGCCATTCAATGACAGCTACACTGTCTCCATCACATAAGGACATGAGTCTCTGATGGGAGCTACTCTGGCCTTCAGCTCTTCCCGTGGCTCAAAAGACATTCCAGGTACACAGGTTACCATAGGAGTTAGGAATAAAGTGTGTGGGGGAACTTGGCAGGCAAGGGTGATTGAGGTGGGAGACAAACATGCCAGGCAGACAGAGCTTAAGTGAAAAGTTTTATTAGAAAGGGGAGGGAAGGAGGAAGGAAAGAGAAAAGAGGTAAAGAGATACAGAGACACAGAGACAGACAGACAGAGGACAGAAGAGGGAGACAGGAAAAGCTCTGTCTGCCCCAGGGGAACAGAGGGAAAGAGAGCATAAATGGACAGAGTGGTGGTGGGGCATGTCTTTTAAAGGATAAAGGGTCCTTTGCACCTTCCTACAGACTATATAGCCATGGAACCCTGGGCCGACCAGGGCACTGCCTGAGTGCATTCTGCCAGGTAACAGGGACAGGCCAGAATAATGCCTAAATCCTTACAATAGGGGTGGGGATACATCACTGCTATATTTCAAAGTCAGAGACTGTGGTTAGAGTGGTAAGTGATTGTGTCAGGTCACATAAGCAGTTATCCAGTAGTTATCACTCAGACTGGGGCTCCTGCCCTGGGGCAAGGAGGACTCTGATTCTATAGGGGAAAGTGCTCAAGGGCAAATCAGAGTCCCTCCACTGCATCCTAATGGATCAAAACACCTGGCCCCACAAAATCCACACCTACCTCACCTTCTCCCCAAGATATATGTGCACTGACTATGGAAGCCTATAAAGTACTGTGTGTGTATGTGTGCGTGCGTGCGTGCGTGCGTGCGTGCGTGCGTGCGTGCGTGCGTGCGTGTGTGTCCACGTGCATGTGCAGGGCACTTGCCCACATGTCCCCTGTGGAAGTCAGAGGTAGATGTCAGAATTTTGGATGTCTTCCTCTATCACTCTCCAGCTTATTTTTTGAGACAGGATCTCTCACTGAACCTGGAGATCACTAACTTGTCTAGACTGGCTTCCCAGCAAGCCCTGGGATCCTCCTGCTGGTATCTCCCCCAGGTGCTAGGGTTACAGATGCATGACCCCACTCTTGACTGCTACCTTTACTATTAGGGACCAAGTTTATCTTTTCCATTTTAAATGTGTCTATATTTCTCTTAGGGTTTCTGTTGCTATGAAGAGATACCATGACCACAGCAACTCTTATAAAGGAAAACGTTTAATTGGGACTAGCTTACGGTTCAGAGGTTTAGTCCATTATCATCGTGCTGGGACATGGAGTCATGCAAGTAGACATCGTGCTGGAGAAGAAGCTGAGGGTTCTACATTTCAATCCACAGGCAGCAGGAGAGACTATCCCACTGAACATAGCTTGAGCATATAAAACCTCAAAGCCCACCCACACAATGACACACTTTATCCAACAGGCCAAACCTCCTAAAAGTGCCATAGCCCCCGAGAAGCTTGACCCCTCTTCCACTAACAGATGGAAGCAGATGCAGAAATCCACAACAAACTAATGGGCCAACCTCCTGGAGTACAATTGAAGTGAGGGAGGGGAGAAAATATGAACAAAGGAGTCAAGACCATGATGGGGAAATCAACAGAATCAGCTGACCCAGCTAGTGAGAAATCACTGACTCAGGTCTGACAAATGGGGAATCTGCATAAGACTGACCTAGATTCTTTTAATATAGGTGACAATAGTGTGACCAGGACAATGTATGAGGCCACTGGTGGTGGGCCCAAGATCTAACACTAATGCACAAACTGACTTAGTGGAGCCCATTCTATATGGAGAGATACGTTGCTCAGCCTAGACACAGGGATGTGGGGGTGGAGAGATGCCTTGGTCCTACCTCAACTAAATGATGGAACAGACTTAGTAGACTTCCTAGGGGAAGCCTTACCCTCTCCATGGAGCAGATGGGAGGAGAGGGGCAGTGGGGGAGCAGGAGGAGAGGAGGGAGGGGGAACTGGAATTGGAATGTAAAAGAATAAATTAATAAAAAAATAAAGATTTAGTTGTGTTGTGGACATTCAAGAAGTATATCGGCCAGGCTCTATTAAGCTTATGTGTGGCACCAACTGGCCTAGTCGGTTCTGGGGTGGGGATACAAACAACCACCCCTGTCACCCAGGCAGGAGGAGAGAAGGGAAGAATGATGAAAGGCATCCCTGCTCACAAAGAGAAGATACAGTGAGGAGGACACTGCACTGTCAGCAGGCGATCAATACAAGTCCTGTGTAAATGCTGGCAGAGGCCCCTCCCTGTTAAAAGCACCTTGCCCACTCTGATGGGAATTCTCTCAGCTCTCACGATTTACCTCCAATTTCGATGCCTCTCTGAAGTCTGGAGGAACACCCACTTACCCTTTAGGCTCTCTCTTGCACACCTTGTGTGGCCTTGACCCACCCTGTGGTTCATAAGCTGACAGTGTAGACCCTGAGTCCCATGTTAATCAGTGATGTCCCAAGGGCTGGCACTGCCCTCACCCTTCTATGTCACTCATGGAAACAGAAAAAAAACTGGGCACTTTCCAACTCCATGTAGAAAGTTTTCTAAGGAGTTTTTCTACTCCATCAGGAGACGGTGCTTCAATCCCAGCTGCAGAATCTCTGGCACAGGTATGAACACCCAGTGATGCACTTTGGGTACTTCATGTCTCCCATCACTCACATCAAAGCTGTGAGGACAATGGTAGCAGCAGTTAGGAAACCGTAGCCCTGAGTTCAGATGCAGCCTGACCATGAGGAACATTTTTCACCCAGGCCATGTAGAAGCTTCTGAACAAACTCAAATTCCTGCTCAGCAAAGCTGGGGAAATGCAGCCTATTGTGGTTTGAGAACTGTCCCCATAGGCTCATGTATTTGAACACTGGTCCCCATTGGTGGTGCTGACTATGGAGGCCTTGGAGCTTTCAGGATGTGGAGCCTTGATGGAGGAAGCATGTTACTCAGTCCACTTCTAGTTCTCACTCTCTGCTTCATTCCTGCAGTTGAGGATGTGAGCTCTCAGGTTTCTGTTCCTGCAGCCAGGCATGCCTGCAGCCTGCTACCATGCCTCCCTGTCATGATGGACTCTCATCCCTCTGGAACTGTAAGCCAAAATAGACCCTTCCTTCTACAGGTTACCTGGGTTACCTTACTGACAGTATTTCGTCACAGAATCAGAAAAGTTGCCAATATGCAGTCCATTGTTGAAGAGAGGCCAAGGCAGGAACTCAGGCAGCTAATCATATTGCAATCATAGTCAAGAGTAGAGAGAAACAAATGCACTCATATTGCCTGCTTACTTAGTCACTTGCTTGCTCTCACCTAGCTTTCTCCTCTCTTATACTATTCAGGGTCCCCTGCCCAGAGAATGGTGCTGCCCACAGTAGATTGCATCATCCTACTCTGTTAACCATCAAGGTAGGTCTTCCAAAGACACACCCATAGACTAATGTGGGTAATTTCTCATTAAGATCCTTCCAAGGTGATTCTAGGTTTTGTCAAGTTAATAGTTAAAACCAACCAGAACACACACACACACACACACACACACACACACACACACACACACCAGCGGTGTAAGGATACCTGTTCTATATTCACACAAACCACACACTACTGTGAGGGTTAATATTGATTGTGAATTTGGCAGGATCTAGAACCATCTAGGAGACAAACCTCTTGGCATATCTGCAAGGAAGTTTCTGTATTGTGTTGTCTGTGATGGAAAGGCCCACCCTAAATGTGGACAATCACAATCTTGGGGTTCTGGACCGAATAAAAAGGAGGAAGTGCCAGGCATTGGTGGCGCATGACTTTAATGCCAGCACTCGGGAGGCAGAGGCAGTTGAATCTCTGTGAGTTCAAGGCCAGCCTGGTCTCCAGAGAGAGGGCCAGGATAGGCTCCAAAGCTACACAGAGAAACCCTGTCTCGAAAAACCAAAGAGGAAGTGAGCTGAGTATTCATCTGCTTCTGTTTCCTGACTGTGGATACCATGTGACCAGCTGTGGAGCTCTTGCTATTGTCTTCTCACCAAGATGGAACTCTCAGACTCTCAAAGACAGACCAATGCAGTTACCATAAGCGATCTTCTCTAATATAACAATGACCTGCAATGCAATAACTTTTGGGCAGGTGTTTCAAGTCTTCTCCAGGAACCTGTGGGCTTGACACACCCTTTATTTCACTGGAGAGGCTGCTAGGGCATTGTGGGGCAGGGTAAGACAGCTTCCTCCGGAGCTGGAGGGGTCACTGCGCAACGCTTCACTCCCCGCTCCATGCCCCCCACCTTTTCATGTGCTGACTCTATGGAGACCGATCCACGGAGAGCTGCTTGTGTTTCGTGTTTAATGGGAAAAACCAATTCCAGGGGTGTCTGTCTTAGGAAGAATTATCTTGGGCGAAGGCAGAAATTGATTCAAAATAAAAAAAATGAGTCAGTGGCATCATACCATTGTCTTCTCGAGGACCGCAGCACCGCCTGGGGAACAAGGGCCATGCACTGGATGAGTGAATCCACTACCCACAGTCAGCATTCTGCTCTCTGTAAAGCAGCCAGTCAGAAAGTGTTCTAACCAACGGGGCACCAGGATCCTTCACCAGAAACATCCACAGCCGGATCAAGCACCCCCAGGTCCTGCTGCTCTGATGGGACTCTACTAGGCTGAGGCTGGGTTTGGACTTAAAAAGGACAACTGCTATGGTTTGGAGACAGCTCAAGTGTGTCCTCTGAGGCTTCCTGGGTTGAAATTTAATCTCCATTGTGAAGAGGGAGTGGAAATTTAATCTGACTGCAGTGTTTAGAGTGGAGTCGCCGGGAGGTGAGTAAGTGTTAGATATCAGTCATTAGTGTAAAGCCCTGTTATTGGATCCTGGGGCTTTACAAGACAGAGGAAGAAGAAACTACACATTTTCCTTTTCCCACGATATTCTGAGTCACCTCAAGACTCTGGAGGAAGGTCATCACTAGTACCTTGTACCTGAAGAACTATGAGCCCAAATAAACTTATCTTTTCTTTTAACTTGGTCTGTGATATTGTATTATTGCCAACAGAAATACGGATACTCACAGGCTACAGTCCCTTCAGTCCCTTCAGTCCCTTCTCAAATATGGAATGCTCATGGGTAAAGCAAAAGGCAGTTCAGTTTGAACTCAAAGGGGCCTAACGTTGGTGTGAGACAGGTAGTACCATCACCTTCTGCTTTGCATGGCCCACTCCCTTGAGCCACTTTGATGTCTACAATTAGTATAAACGACCAGCAAAGTCAATTATGCTTATTCCTTAAGTGAGAATTTGCAAATAAGCCCTTGGGTGTGTGCACTGCCTGTGTGTTTATATTCATATGTGTGCATATGCATATGCAAGTGCATGTGTGTATGTGTGCATATAGAGCCCAGAGGTTGACATCAGCTGTCTTCCCAATCAATCTCCACATTATTTTGCAGCCAGGATTTCTCACCAAACTCTTGAGCCCACTGATTTGGCTAGACCAGCTGATCAGCAAGCTCTAAGTATCCACCTGTCTCTACCTTCCCACCTCAAGGGCTGGGGTTTCAGGTATGCATCGCTCCACTCTGCTTTTTATATGGATGCTGGAAGCCCAAAGTCAGGTCCTCATGTTTCACAGAAAGCACTTTACAGACTGGGCCATCTCCCCAGGCCCAAAGCCCTTGTTTTAAATAACAAGCCACTTGTAATAGAATACAGAATAACAGATCTAATTGGTCAGGGAATGAGCACCTGGTCTCATAGACGTAATGGTGGGCTTTGAACTATAGGAGAATATGACATATGTTCAAGGGTGAAGATTAACACACCCAGGACTTGGATATTCCATCAAACAAGAAAAAGTCCATGCAAATGGTTGAAATTGATCTGTCAATGGATAAAGTAACACTGTCCTCATATGAATCTTTACTGCATCAAATGGAAGACAGCAAGTCAATTCTAGATTGCATCTTGGCACCAGAAACCCCACAGTTGGCATGTGGTGAAGTCAGGGCACTGAGATAGACAGAAGCCAAAGCTCAGGAAAAGCCAACGCTTTGAGACATGGTTGGTCCATCTGTCTTACAGAGTTGCCTTAAGAAGGGGCCAGCTGTCTGATCTTGGAGGCACTTAAAATACAATTATATCAGAAAGCAGCCAGGTCTAAACTGTATTGCTTTCTTTCAAATCACATCCAATATCTTCCTCCTGTTCTGTTGGCTTTTGGAGTTGAGCACATAAAATAAAACCACTATGTAGAACTCAGCCAAAGGGAACGAATTATCCAGACCTTGATAAGAAACTTACAAGTGACGGGAAATCCAAATCCACACATAGGCGGATCTAGCAATACTGGTAAGGGCCTGAGAGGAAAGAGCAAGAAAAAGCCCTTCCATTTGTCTACAAGTTTCCTCCTTTTTTCTTTTGTTTTGTTTTTGTAACATGGCCTCAAGACCTTAGCCTAACTGACTCCATGATGGAAGTACCATTCAGGCTGTAAAACTCAGCATGTAGACAGAACCACCTGCCAAAACTAAAACAAAGGCCTAATCCATCAAAGTCCATAGTTCTGGGAAAGTCTCTAAATGTATTAACCTAACCTTTTGGCTTCTGTAGTTCCGCTTCTGGCTAACTGTTCTTGTTAACTGAAGTATGTCAACCCAGAACATGATTTTTGTGTTTAAAAGCTCACCCTGAGAAAGGCTCACTGCTCGCTGGGATCCTGAACACCCAGTATAGTCACCAGCCAGCTAATAAAGACTTTCTAGTGCTTTAAACCTATGTCCGAGCAGTCTTCTCTGGTGAATACCCCACAACAGTTTTATTTTGAGACTGGATTTAATGTAGCCTGAGCTGGCCCAGACTTCTATGTAGTTAAGGATAACCTTGAACTCCTGATTCTCCTTCCTCCACTTCTAGAGTGATGGAATCATAGGCATGCCATACTGAGAGTCAAGCCCAGGGTTTCCTTCATGCAAGACAGCAGTTTACCAACTGAATTACTGCAGTGATATATTATTTATGATTTATTAAAGCTTGCCTGAGGATTCAGAAAATCAAAGTCAGCCACGAGCCATAGAAGCAAGGCACACACCTTTAATCCCAGCAGCCAGAAGCTAGGAGGTGGTGGCACACACCTTTAATCCTAGAACTCAGGATTAAAAGTTAGACAGATCTCTGTGAATCCAAGGCCACCCAGATCAATACAAGATTGATCTAGTCCTAAAGAGAAAAAGCTCACACAAAGATGATCTCAGTACCTGGGATTACACCCCCTTAATCCCAGCATTAGGGAGATATATAAGACATGAGCAAAGGTCTCAGTATCAGCATTCATTCTCCAGCCACACTGAGGAGATGAAGACACTCAGTCTCAGGATTCTCCAGCTACACTGAGAAGAAGCAGCAGGATCAGCCCATTCAGCCTGAGGTATTGGGAAGAGCTAGTGCCCGGCTACTTTGCTTTTCTGATTTTCAACTTGAAGCTTGAACCCCAATATCAGTCTCTGGGTCATTTATTTTTCATATTACAAATTATACCCTTAACCACTAAGTTTCCTTTTCATTTTGTTTCAGTTTTTTGGGTTTTTGTTGTTGGTTTTTTTTTTTAAGGAGGTCCCATTTATTTTTTATTTTACTTTAATTTTAATTTTTATTATTTTTAATTACTCATATTTACATATCCATTACCCCCCATTCCCTCGCCCTCTTCTCCTCCCATGTTCCCCACCCAACCCACCCCAACCCACCCCACCCACCCCCTGACTCCTCTCCAGGGATAGTGAGGTCCTCTACCAAGGACCTTCAAAGTCTGTCATATTGTTTGGGGGAGGGTCTAGGTCCTCCTTGCTGTATCTGGGCTGCAATAGTTTCCCTCCATAGGGAATGGGCTCCCAAAGTCCATTTGTGCTCTAGGGATAAAGACTGGCTTCGCTGTCAGAGGAACCATAGACTGTCTTGGGCTCCTAGCTGGTATCCATATTCAGAGAGTTTGGTTTGGTCCAATGCTATTTCCCCAGCTTTATGACTAGGATCTCCATTCTATCAGTAGGTCAGGTCCACTGTTTCTGCAGGTCTCTCCATCCCAGTCTTGGCTCCTTTGCTCAACCCTCCTCCCTCTCCACAACTGAATCCCGGTAGTATGGTCCAGTGCTTAGCTATGGGTGTCTGTTTCTGCTTCGAACAGCAACTGGATGAAGACTCTCCTTCCTCTCCCTGCCCCCAGGCTCCAATTTGGTCAGGGGTTCTTGTCCCCATCCCCTTCTTCAAGGGACTATGCAATCTTCTCTTGGGGTCCTCCTTGTTTCCTAGCTCCTCTGGCAGTGTGGAATGTAGGCTAGTGATCCTTTGCTCTATGTCTAAAAATCAAAAATGAGTGAGTACATACCATGTTTATCTTTTTGTGGTTGGGTTACCTCACTGAGGATGGTTTCTTCTAGTTCCATCCATTTGCCTGCGAATTTCAAGATTCCATTTCCGCTGAGTAATACTCTATTGTGTAAATATACCACATTTTCTCTATCCATTCTTCAGCTGAGGGGCATCTAGGTTGTTTTCAGGTTCTGGCTATTACAAAACTCAAACACTTCTTTCCTGGAAACTATTCCCTTAACAATTGCCTCACCTGGAACTTTAAACCCATGGGAACTATCAGAAATCTTGACAAGAATCACAAGCAAATGATAAAGAACTTTGCCAACACCACTTTGTGTGGGGAACCACCACCACTACTGAGGATCACTGTGGTGAATGTGTCCCCCAAGGTCTTGGGAACTCAGTCCTTTTGCAGCATGGCAGATGTGGGGCCGTGGGAATGAGTCGATGCTGCCACTAGAGGGCTGAGTGTTATCTCAGGAGTGGCTCGCTGTAGAAGGTCAAGCTCATCCCATTGCTTTCTTTTTCCATGTGTTTCTGCATCTGTTACCTTTCTAGAGGCAGTGTCCAAACACAAGGCAGGAAAGAAGGGTCCGTTTGGCTGCACCATTTTAGGGTCCAGTCCATCATACAGGAAAAGGCATGGTGGCAGCACAGTCCCGTGGCTGTGGCAGCAGCAGTGAGGGACTGTATGCTCACATCTCAGCAGATCAGGAAGCAGAGAGGAGACCACCTGTGCTCATCCTTTTCCCGAATTTCTATTTAGTCTGGGACCACAGCACATGGCAGGGTGCCACCCACATTCAGGGTAGGTCTATCACCTTCTAATAATCCTCTCCAGAAACATCTTCACAGACACACCCAGTCTACATCATTAACACCCAGGTGTTTCGTGATCCAGTCTAGCTGACACTATGAATTAGACATCACATATGCCTTCCCCTTCCACCATGGGATGATAGAGCAAGAAACTCCACCAGGTACCAACCCCTCAACTTTGGACATTCTGGCACCCAGTATGGAGGAAATGAACCATCCCTTTTGCACTACGTATAACATGGAATTGTTACAACAGTAAGAAACGGATGGAGTCAGACAAAGTGACAGCCAGCAAGCATCATCCCATCCTTCTCTCCTTGCCCAATTCCACTTCTCCCTCAGGATAGTTCTGTTGCTCACTACCTCCTTTTCTCCAGTTCATCCCCCTTTTGCCACCACCACAGACACTGGTAGAGAGAAATGTCTTCCGTCCCACTCACAAAACACAAATCCACAGGACAGACACAAAGACCACTTCAGTAGAAAATGATGGAACACAGCTGAGGAGACAGCTTGATGGGCAAAGTGCCTTCCCTGCAAGCAGGAGCCTGATTTCAACCCCTTGCACTCACATGAAATAGATTAGACATCTGGGTATGGTGGCACATGGAGAGGTAGAGACAGGCAGATGGATCCCTGGGACTTGCTGACCCAACTAATCCACATAATCGTCAAGGTCCAGGCCAGAGAGAGACCATCTCAGACTTGAAAGAATAAAGAAAGTTGGACAGTGATTCAGCAACAACACCCGAGGTTGTTCTGTGGCCTCCACATGCATATGAGTGCACACACACACACACACACATGCACACACATGAGCACACACAACCACAGGCTACCCACCTCTAGAAAAGGCAGCTGGAAAGAGGGAGCTTGGGATGAAGTCTGTGGCCGTCCCCAAGATATCCGTGTCCCCACTGGGCTACTTCGCACAGACAACATGAGGCTTGAATGTCCACCCCATAGGTCTAGACAGATGCTAACGACCACAGGAGCACTGCGGGCACTCCCTCCTCACACCCTTCCCATTATTCTTATCATCTCAGTAGTCTGTATCGCTAAAAATATAAACTGTGATTCAGCTTTTCAAACTTCTGTGGTCCTGTCATAACAACAGAGGGCTGGACGCTGGGGGGCAAGATGGAAATCTAATTAATCCTTCCCCCACGGGCACACAAGCTCATCAGATGTTTGCCTTTGGCCCCAGCAGAGGCTTTGCATCAGAGCACCCACCTGTCAGTTTTTCATATGTTTCAGTAGGAAAATCTCGGAGGCAGCATTTCTCTCTTAACTCCGAGGTAAGTTTTATTAAAAATGTCTGTTACAGCCAGCTGGTATCAAACAGTTTGCTAACTAGCCTGGATGAAAAGGACGGCCGTTCCTTTATCACAAGGTACTCATGGTGGGCTTCAATGTTCACCCCAGGCTGCCCACCTAGACCCGGGAAAGAACCCTGGATGGGGAGGTGTGGGAGTGGGGGGGCGGATGGCAAGGACAGAGGGTGACTCCCTCTGTTCACACGTGTCCTGGTGGCACCTTCCTTGTCCTGGATGGAGTCCTTATACAGAGACCCAACCTGGAATCAGACTGCCAGGCTCATTCACATAAAAATATCATGTTTGATCTGGTAAAAATGATCTGCCATGCAGAAACATCCCAGTCAAGAGACCCAGGGCAGGGCCCAGGGAGATGGCTCATTTTGGTAAAGTGCTTACCACACAAGCATGAGGGCTTCAATTTGGACCGCCGACACCCACATAAGAACCAAGCATGGTAGGAAACTCCCACACTGAGGAGGCAGAGTCCCAGGATCCCTGGGACTCACTGACCAGCCAGCCTGGATAAATTGGCAAACTTTAAGTTCAGTTGAAGACCTTGTCTCCAAAAATAAAGTGAGGGCTGGCCTGGCACTTAATCCAACTTAATGGATTAAGTTTTGCCTATATGTGTATGTGTGCATCACATCCAGGCAGTACCCTCAGAGGTCAGAAGGCACTTTTGTTGTTGCTGTTTTTGTTTGGTTGGTTTGGTTTTTTAAGACAGAGTTTCACTGTGTAGCAGGGGATCCTCCTGCTTCTGCCTCCAGAGTGCTGGGATTAAAGGCAAATACCACCAGCAGGGTTAATCCCAGCACTAGAGATGGGGAAACAGACAGATCTCTGTGAGTTTGAGGGCAGCCTGGTCTATACATAGAAAGTTCCAGATCAGCCAGGGCTCCATAGTGAGATCCTGCCTCAAAAATAAAAATAATTAAGTATATGAATGAAGGAATGGATGAATAAAGTAGATATTGATCAAGGAAGACACCTGATATTGACCTTATTGCCTCCCCCCACACACAGACCCCACATCACAGGGTTTCACTTCCGGAAGGTATTTTACAGAACAGCACAACAGGCCTACATCTCATCAACTCTGTCATCTGCTGTGAGCAGAGCTCTTGCTCTCCACAGACGTCCTGCTGACACATGGTACATATACATACATACTGATAAAACACCCACACATAAAATAAATTGAATTAATCTAATAAAAATTTAAACCTTAAAGAGGGCATACTCATTTGGGCTCATGGGTTCAGAGGGCTTGGCCCACGGTCATGTGACCCTATGTGCTTAGGAAGATCTTCATGGCAGTAGGATCACCCACAGCCCAAGCTCTGGGTCTTGTGCCTTCTTGATGCCCACCAAGGCATTGTGATGACTTCAGTTAACACTGGTACTGTGGTCCTCTTTCTGTCTGCAGACAAACACTACTACCTAGCCCCTCAAGCAGGCAGCCACATGGGTCTTTCTTACTGTGTCTTCCCCCCTCAGTGTGTCCCCCTGAAACCCTCAGCTTTTTCCCTACAGATCTGTGTGAGTTCTTGACCCAGCCTAAGGCATCAAATGTCCCTCCTTGTCTCTCGGGAATTCCTGCCCCTGGTCCATGCTGCACAGATGCCAACCAGTCGCTGACTGCTGGAATGTTCCCTTGACTCCTGAGTCCTCGATAACTTCACATGAAATCAAAGGCTTTTCTTGCCCAGATCTCCTTAAATGGACATCCCACACTGGGGTGCTTGTCAGAACTTGACAGAGAGAGACAGCACTTGTGAGATAAGTGTTTGGCTTGGCACCCTTCCACAGCCACACATGCAGGGAGTCAAGCTGTCCTCATCGTGTGTGTGTGTGTGTGTGTGTGTGTGTGTGTGTGTGTGTGTGTGTGTGTGTGCTCACACACATCTACATGGAACCCAAAGGACAACTCCAGGCATCATTCTTCAGTCACCATCACCATCCATCTTCTTTTTTGAGACAGGGTATCTCATTAGCCTGGAATTTAGCAATTGGGCTACACTGGTTGGCCATAAAGTCCCAGATATCGGAATAGCCTCAGCCTGCCAGCACTGGGCTCCTAAGTATGTGCCACCACATTTACATCTCTCTCTTCCTCTGTTACAAAGTCTTCATGCCTGCACACGAGGCAACCTCCCAGCCCTTTACTATCTCTTTCCACATGGATGTCTCTCCTAAGGAGAAAGCTGAGGCTCCTGAGGTGAGCCACAGTGGGGCCTCATGAGGGCTATGGGAAATCACATGCAGGAGATTATCTTACAATGGGAAGGGAAGTATTAAAACAGAAAGCTCATGTCAAAGCCAATTTATTAAATAATTGCTTATCTTGGGGCACAAGGAACCTGCCTCTGAAACCTGCACTTATCTTGGAAGCAGGCAGTCTCCCAGCAGCAAACTGTCAAAGGTGAAGAGGGGGTGGGGTGAGTCATTCCACAACCATTTTCTTCTACTGCCATACAAAGCAATCCTCAAGACCCAGCTCCTGTCATCTGGGGTGGTTTAAAATTAAACTTTTCTTTTTTTTTAAAGAACAGATGGAAAGAGGGACACACAGGCAAACAGTATGCAAACAACAGCAGAGTCTCAAACACTGGTGGGTAAAGAAAGAAAAAATAGATTAGCAAATGCTAGGACCTCCCCCTGAGACAGCAACCTGGCACAACCTTTCTGAAATACAGCCCACAGTCCCCTTATTCTGTGGAGTCTGCTCCAGACTGGGGAGGGAGGACTCCTGAGGTCAAGAACGACATGCAGCTGGGTCTGATACATGACTGAATCCGTAAGAGGAGTCGGGGGCACAGGAGTTTTCAAGCTAATGAAGAAAAACGGTCCTGCAGCAAGAACCAATGGTGTGGACACTGTTCTTCATTACTAAGATAGAGAGGGTGTGTGTGTGTGTGTGTGTGTGTGTGTGTGTGTGTGTGTGTGGTATGTGTAAGAAGAAAGAAAGCCAATGTTGAAGGGTAAAAAATACCTGCATAATTCAATGCACTAGGGGCAGAGTACAAAAGTGTAAGTAATGGTTCTCCTTTTTAGGACATGGGTACTGATCCTCCCACCAAGAGTGTCCAACCTTCCTACACTGCAATAGGACATCGACATCTACAAATACGCTGGGCCACACCCATAGCTATCCTGAGATGCATGTAGCCTGTGGGCGGACAGACAAATGCCTGCTACACAAAGACATCCCCATGCCTGTATCAATGGCTGCTTCGTGAGTCTCTTTGTGAACAAAGGCTCAATTGCTACCACACAGCCACCTGGTGCATGCCTTAAGACAACCAGGGACCCCAGGTTTTCCCCCAGGAATGCTTAGGAGCCAGACAGCTATGTAACCTACATCAGACTGTCTAGAGTTCTCTTGGTTACTAGGGCAGCAGGCAAGGCGGTGTGTCATTGAATAGATGCCAATGGGTTACTCAAAACATTCTAGCATCATTTGCCATCCCCATGACCCCACATATCACACACTGCCCCTCATATACATCAAGTACATAGATACACATCACACAACACAGACACACCATACACAGCACACACATGGACACACACCCATTCCCACATATGTCTATTTAAGCAGCCTGGCATTTGGAGTGCTTCTGAAGAGGGTCCATGATGGGTCCAGAAATATCATCTTCTCTTTCCACTCAGGAATGCAGGCTATGGCAGTCTTAATCTAGTCTTAATCATGAATAATAATTGACCATCATAATTAACAATTAGTAATAACTATAGTATTCCCTTTGCTCATCTCAATAGCATGTACACGGCAAGTCTACAGGACCCAAAGTTGATCTCATGTTATTTTCTTATTCACCTCCTTTGCAAAGAGCAAAACAGAGGCTTAATTCTGCTGCCAGCTGCTCTGGGGCTGTGACTGGAGGCTCGGTGAGCCCCGGTCAGCCAATCCCTCCACTGCAGGCTTGGAACTCAGCATGGCCAGACAAACTCAAGGTACACCCTGAGAGGAATTGAAAGGGGGCTGAATAGGAAAAAGTGGTAAAAGGAACCAATAGGTAAAGGCACCTGCCACCAAGACTGAGGATCTGAGTTCCATCCCCAGACAGCCTGTTTCAGTGGGGTGGGGTGGGATGGAAGGAGAGACTCAACTCCTGAAAGCTGTCCAATGACCCCCCAGCCCCCCCACACACACACACACACTGAGACACGCCAACATAACTAAACTAAAAAGGTGGAGTAGGTACCAGCAGTGAAATAATCCATGGGGTGGCTAGAAACCCTGTGAAGAGGGTTACACAGATGGAGGCAGGGGATCTGGGGCTGAAGAACTATTCCTCTGCCCATCCTGGAGCTCAGACACTTACATACCTGCCTTCAAATGCTCTGCTCCCGAGGCTGTGGGGCTTCCGAAGTTTGATTTTAGTCCTAGCTTAATCTCAGCCACATGGGGCTTTAGAACTCTTGGATGTGGGAGCACCCTGCCTGCAGCAGTGACACACTTTGTGACAGTGGGTAGAGCCTCCTGTTCCCTTTCCAAAGATGCTCTAAGCCAAGTTAGCAATTTGAGGACTGGTGGCCACAAGACCAGTCATTTTACTAAATCACACCCCCTATTCTGATTGCTTCCTTGCCTGGATTCCCATTTCAGTACTAATGATCATCTATGAGCACTTAAACTTTTGTTCCTAGGGCCAGCAGGATGGCTCAGAGCTGTTGCCAAGCCTGATGATTTAAGTTTGATCCCCAGGGGCACACATTGTGGAAGGAGACAATAAACAACAGTCCTCCAAATTCCACATGTGTGTGTTATGACACATGAACTCCCACATACATAAACACACATATACATACATACATACATACATACATACATACATACACACACACAAATACACAAATATAAAATAAGTAACTTTTTCTAAAAAAAAAAAAAATACCTAACAGCACAGTAAGAGAGGGAATCAGCCAGCCAGTGGGTCACATAACAATAACCACGAGTTACAGGGCTGAGTGCCTGAGACTCAACTTTCTGCAAGGCTTGGTGCACAGCTCTGCTAGCAGCCTAATTAATTAAAACAGTCAGTTCGAGTTTCCCTGCGGCTGGCACAGGAGCTTTCGGCTTCTCCTGGGTGTCTTGTTCATCCTTCTATTATTACCTTTAAACACAGTTCCAACCACTGTGTAGGGTTGTGGGAACCCCAAAGGCATCGACCCAGGTCCGGGCCAAACAGGTGCATCAGACACACCTTAATCAATCACTCTCTAAATCTTCACTTCTGGCCACACGGGAAAGCCAGTTGACCACCAACCAGACAAGCGAAAAAGCAATATGCGTTTCTAAAAAGAGAATTTAAATAAAAATATCCTTCACCATCAAGCCTAACACCATCTTCTATTAAGATATAGACGCCTGAAGTGTCACCGCAAGGCAGATAGGCAGAAAATGCATGAGCCGGAACAACTGCTCAGAGCCAAGAGCCACGATGGTGATGGTGCTTGAAAGGCATGCAACTGTACTGATTGTGTCTGTTATTTTGTTCTGTGTTTTACAGAAAAAAAGAAGACTGGGCCTCTCAAGGTGATAGACGAGGTCCCAGAATGCCTCTGTCTTTCCCGAGTTTCCCTTAAACTGGCTCACAGCAGAGAGCCTCGGTTGGTGAGCTTCGCCACAGCGCCCTCTTGTGGCCATAGCCCTGGTGGCGCTGCTCCTCATCCCTTCTAAGAGCTGACTTCTGGCTGTAATTACAAGTTAATTACAACCCTTCACTAGGGTTACCAGGGGAATACAATCCATTCGCAGCGCGACAGCTCAGGCAGAGAGACGTTTTATCTCTCTAGTATGCCACCATCTCTCTTCATGCCTCTTCTTATATTGTCTGAGAAGTGCGCACCGAGGTGAGACTCTCCAGAGCCACGACTGCTGTGGTGAGTAACCCGTCTGTGTCCAGGGTTCTGTGCCACAGTACTCATGAACTAAGATCGTTGTGCAAATTAGACGTTCAGGACTTTGAACATGCCTGGAACCTCCTAAGACGTATTTGCTGTCATTTGTTATCATTTTAGTACTTTTTCTAAATAAAACAAGATTAAGTTTGTACTTGACGTCAGAAAGTACATCTGAAGGATTCAGGCATTATGCTGGCCTGCCCCCTGACACCTGGAAGAATGCTCGGGCAGTATCCTGGTCAGCTCAGGGTTCCATGATTGCGTAGTCTGCACGCAGGTGTAAAGGTCTTTAAAATACAGACCCCCCACCACCACCCAACTCTGCTCTCTTTTCCAAATTCTCTTTCCCGCTGTTCCCCTAGAGCAGACAAGACTTATCCTGTCTCTCTCTTCTCATCTGTCCTCTGTCTCTGTGTCACTTTACCTCTTTTCTCTTTCCTTCCCCCTTCCCTCCCCTTTCTAATAAAACTTTTCACTTAAGCTCTGTCTGCCTGGTGTGTTTGTCCCCCGCTTCGGTCACCCTCACCTGCGGTGGAATCCACCATGGTCCCCCACGCAAGATCCCCCTCGAGCTTTATCATAACAACATCCCATTAATTCCAGTTTCTCATTTCACAGGTGAGAAATGCCCAGTCCAAAGGAGCAGAGTGGTTGGACAGTGTGCGGATGGCGCTGAGTCTCACACGTGACTGAGACTGGCGATCCAGAACACACAGGTACCCTGTTGTCGTTGAGATGGCAATATGACAGTTAATCTACAGCCCAACACAGAGGGTAGGATGAAGTGAGCTAAATGATGATCTTGGTTACTTTCAGAAGACCATGACACTTGTACCCGCAAATCAAACAAGTACAGCTTGTGAATCTGTTTCCAGAGTCCATCCTCTAGAGTGACATCCTCCTTTGCTGGCCGGATGGCACAGAGCTGCCCCCTTCCACACAGGTTCAGTTAGTGTTTGCAAAGGAGAGACTGGGTCCTAAAAGGACACACCTGAGGAACCCAGAGCCATGGAATCCGAAGGTAGAGGAGGAACTGAATTTATCCACAGCTGTGGGGAGGGGACTGGGGAAATTTAATGTGTGTGTGGCCAGGGCTAGGCAGGCATGCCAGGATATGTATTAGTCCAAACAAATATACCTAATAGGTAGGTGAAAAGATAACTGTTTCCTCAAAGTTCATCATTTCCTTATGACGTTAGTCTTGTAAAATGTATCCAGTGTTCACTGGACTACAGAGTCTTTGTTCTCAGGCTAAGACTTCATAAGAGATCTGGGAGGTGTGGTGCACACCTTTAATGCCAGCACTGGGGAGGCAGAGGCAGGTGGATCTCTGTAAGTTTGAGGCCAGCCTGGTCTACAGAGCAAGCTCTGGGACAGCCAGGACTATATAGAAAGACCCTGTCTCAAAAAAAAAAAAAAAAAAAGAATTCATAATAAGACAGAGACCTGACACCCTCCCGTGTGAGCCTCCAGGGTTTCTTCATTCCCCTTCAGTTATACTCTTACAGTAACAGAGACACAAATGGATGTAGAACCTATAGCTGGCCAGTGTCCTTGGTGGTCTTTCCAAACATGAAGATTAAGAGTGGAAAACAGGCTTCGGGGGCAGACAAAGAGCATCAGCAAAGATTCAGTTCTGGAAAGAGCCTATTGGGCACAAAGATAGCTGTTTACTTGAGATTAAGACATTCTCTCTGGGCTGGAGAGCTGGCTCAGCAGGTAAGAGCTCTCACTACTCTTTCAGAGGAGCACAAGTTCCCAGCATCCATATCCAGAGGCTCATAACTCCCGGGTT
Organism: Cricetulus griseus; assembly: GCF_003668045.3. Classification (NCBI taxonomy): domain Eukaryota; kingdom Metazoa; phylum Chordata; class Mammalia; order Rodentia; family Cricetidae; genus Cricetulus; species Cricetulus griseus. Next base: position 201,929,510 of record NC_048596.1, on the reverse strand, counting down.
TCTGATGCTCTTTTCTGGCCTTAGTGACACCTGAAGTCACCTGTATACACACACTTTAAAATAAATCCTTTTTTTTTTTTTTTTATCCCTCTGACGAGGAACAGGTAAACTCATGGAACTTACAGGATGTGCAGGGCCTCATCTCAAGGTTATATAAACAATCAACAATTGTCTACTGAAAGTCATCACCCACAACAGGGTGGAATTTCTTCAGAACTTCACTTGTTTTGAGTCTCCATGCTCCATGCATAACCCCAGTAAACTCACTGACTCACCAAGCTGAACTTGGGTGAAATTGCTTCTGTGATCTGGCAGCCTCTCTATCTGGGGTGAAAAGACATTCTCTAGCCTCGTCGTCTTCTTCTCTGGGAGAGGGTCTCCACAGGTGTTTCTAGGGGCTTCCAGTGGTGGTCCTTGTGACACGGGTAGACACAGGACTCAGTATGTCACAGCCCCACATGGCATTGTCCTCAACTAGATAGCCTGAAGAACTCCCAGAAGAGACTAGCTCAGACCCAGATCACAATTCTCATGGCCAAAATTTCAAAAATGAACTGAATAATGATAATAATAATAATAATAATAATAATAATAATAATAATAATAAACTATTTCAAAAGCTGAAAGAAAAGAGATTAGGTGTTTTCACCAAAATATAACACAGGGCTGGGCCAGTGAGATGGGCTCAGCTGATAATGGCCTGGTGACAAGTCTGATGGCCTGAATTTGATCTCTAAAACACAGATGGCAGAAGGAGAGAACCAGCTCCTACAAGTTGTCCTCTTGACCACACATGCACTGCAACACATGTATACACACATAGAATAAATAAGTAAATGTCAATAAATGAATAGGAACAATATAGGGCTAGGGATATAGTACACCAGCACAGTGTTTGCCTACCACACTCAAGGCCCTGGGTTCAATTTCCAGTACTAACACAAAGGAGAGAGATACATTTAATCTAATTTAATAATCCCACTTGTGTTAGAACACCACCTGGTATCCCACAAATGTTTGATATTTTCATGCTTTTATGATCAGTGAAAAAATAAATATCTGTCCTAAAATAATTAGAACACTGCTGTGGCCTGTGGAATAACCTACGAGTACAGAAGGAGAGGCCAGCCACGGTGCCTCCTGTGACAACATGCCAGACTTTTGAATTAAGATAACCATAACACCCTCTCATTCTTCTCATTTTGATTTGAAAACTTCTCACTTCTTTTCTTTTGTGTTGCTTTAGGGGTGGGGCGTTGTTTGTTAGTGTGTATATCTGTATGCAGTATGAGTGAGTGAACATGCATGTACGTCTGTGTGCATGTTTGTGGGTGATACACATGTGTGTGCTTGCATACGGAGGCCAAGGGACCTCAGTTGTCATTCCTCAGGCACCACCCACCTTGGTTTTTGACACAGTCTCTGTCACTGGCCTTGAATTTGAAGTTAGGCTAGGCTAGTTGGCCAGCAAGCCTCAAGGACCGTCTCCATTTCCCCAGTGTTGGCATTAAAAGTTCCGATGATGTCTGTGCAACTAGCCCTCTGCCCCCAGCCTTTGTGTGTGTGTGAGAGAGAGAGAGACAGAGAGACAGAGAGGGAGAGAGAGAGAGAGAGAGAGAGAGAGAGAGAGAGAGAGAGAGAGAGAGAGAGAGAGAGACTGACTAAATAGCTCAGGCTGGCCTGGAATTCAAGATCCTTTTATCTCTCCCACTTGGGGAGTCTGGGCATGTGTGTTACCATACCTGAATGTGCACTCAGCCTTCTCATCTGGGCACATCCTCTCTGCAGTTGCATCTCCAGGGACAAGCAGGGCCTGGCTGCTTAGTCCTTTTACTCTTCTGAAGATGAGGACCAAAAGACTCATTACAAAGAAATGATGAAATGGTAAAGACCCTGGTGCTGGAAAGACATGGTGATCCGCCTCCTGACAGTTTTACAAGTTAAATGTACCCAAAGGGTCTGGGAGACCCTACCATCTTATTAAAAGTCCAAATTTATCTGAATTTGACATGAAACTATATTTTCATTAAAAAGTTTTATAAACTGTGTCAATCACAGTGGAATTCTTATTAGTCTGATATTTTTTTGGCAATGAGCCTGGAGACCCTGAGGGGACTTCGATATGAACTTTGTACGTGCTGTGATGACGGGAAGCTCTTCTGTAAGCTAATGAAGAGGTATTTGTCTTTTACGACCTCCTAATCAAGTGGGTGTTTGTCTTATATCACCCCCTCACCAAATAAGCTGACAACCTATATTATGTGCAAACCACATGTCTGCTGCAGATGGGAAAACCTACAAATACTGTCATTCATGCACTACATGTATGGGTGTGTTTCACTCACGTGGCCTCAGTTTCCCCACAATGAGACCATTAATGTCTACCTCCCAGGTGGAGCATGCACTGAACAATATTCACACAGCACTCCAAGTACTCCCGTGGCTGAAGGAGGGCTTTAGCAAATGACAGGCAGGGATGCCACTGTCACATCACCATCCCATGTCACAAAACATGTTAAGACAATTACAGGCATGACTTTACAAGTGCTGCTGAATGGGATGATGCATTTCCAAAAGCAATGTGTCTCTCCAAATGTTTGCTAGGTCCCTGGAGGATTTGAGGGACCCAGGGAAGACCTGTGGTGAAGTTGTCTTTGGACTTGTCTGTGATGACATTTGCAGGAACAAAAGGAAATTAAGTTGAATACTTTCTTTAGATAAAGAAAAATGAGGAAACTTTATTTAACTCAGAGGCAAAAACAATGAGATTCAGAATTCTTTTGGGAGGTTTGACCCAACAAGCATCTGGTACATGGTCAGGGTAACTTGCCAGACTCATGTGCATAGATACCCCCTAGCTCAGGAGGAAGGAGCTGTCTTGGCTTAGAAAGAACACAATTCAAAGACCAGAGCAGTGATGGATGCAGGGTGGGGAAATGGGTCTCCTTCAAAACCAGGAGAGCAGGAATGAGGGAAGAGAGGGGCGGGAAACATATAACAGTGAGAGGCCTAAAGATACAGATGAATACAGTGTCCTCATTGGGCAAAACTGTAGTAGCACAGAGCAATGAGGGACAGAAACTGGACCTTGTTTTCCCAAAGTCTTTCTGGAAGACTCTCCCCCTCCTGTCTGCTCAACCTTGAAGAGTTTCTAGAAACTTTCCTCTCCTCTGACACAGAATATCCTCTCTTGTTCTAGTGCCATGCTGAATGTCTTTGTCCATCAAAGTCTTTAACCCTTTTTATAAACGAGGAAAATCTATGGGATGTCAGATTCTTCCCACTGATGGAAGACTTCTGCCGTAAGACCCAGAACTATGAAAAGTCCATTTATTCTGTAAACATGAAATGGTGAAAGACAACTCAGGCTTTCTTAAAAAGCCCTCCCCTATTGATTTTCACGTATCTGGGGCACAGGTGTGGAATATTTCCCACACTCAGGTGGACACAGAATTCATATCAGTCATATCACCAGCCTTTTATAGCTTACAACAGCAGGTCTCTGCCCTAGATCCCACCCCTGACCAACTCACACCTGGGTCCACATTCTCACAGACAGACATCGGTGGGGCCACATCTTACAGGGTGACTGAATTAGTGAGTCATTTGACCTAGTGCTGAAACAACACAATTGGTACAACTGGTTGGTTGCTCTGCTGTTCGGCAGATTTGTTCAACAACTGCCTTTAGCACAGCAGGTGGTCCAAATTAATCTCCCCTGGGACTCAACCAGGTGTAGAGCTGAGCACAAGGCTGCCAATCTCTCTGTGTCCCAGCACCTGAGGAGGAGCCAGACTCCAAGGTGAGGTGTGGTAGGCGCAGGGCATATACCTTCCCGATAGTTCTTAGAAAAAGCAGCTATAGAATTCATTTTGTTGAGACCTGGCCCTTGTTCTTTCTCCATGTGTGTGGTCTGTCTACTTCTAACAGTGAGGAATCACCCCTGCACTCTGCCTGGGTTAACTCTAGGAGAAAATAGACCAAACCTCAGCCAAGGCCAAGGTTCCTCTAACAGTCAAGGGTTTCTATTTGCCTGTGTGTTATATACTAATGAATGGGCATTTGGGAAGTGACTGGGTCGTGAGAGCTTGGACCAATCCACTGATGAGGCAAACATTTAATGATTCTTGAAAGGTGGTGGAGAGTAACGGGGTGTTGCTTGGGGTAATGTGAGCAGTGTCTACTACCCCTCATAAGGTACCATCAGCAAACCAAAGTACAATTCCTGGGGAGCTAGTGAATTTCTTAGGCTTACTTCAGTGCATGAGTGGCCCAAAAGCAGCCATATTGGAAAGTCTTCACTCAACATGCATAGTAGCTTTCCAACAGCCACCTGGATGGAGCCCCTTCCTGTGACCCTCTCCCAGCCTGTATAATCTAGCTCCTCCCTGAGACTCCCAAGGTCATGAGTAATTAAGAGAGGATTGCATTCAGATGTCTAGAAGGAATGGGAGAGATCCAGTAACTTTCCTCCCCCCCCCCTCCTTCTAGGAGGAATGTCAGTGGTCACAAGTAGCCACAGCTGATCTCATGGGGATGATGGACTGGTGCAGAGGACAGTACTTTACAACAGTCTCTCTAGTTCCCAGTCACCATGAGGTGAGCAGTTCTGCTCCGCCATGCCCCTCCACCATGATATGTGACCTCACTACAGGCCCAGGAGCAATGGAGTCTGCTGACATGAGCCGAATCCTCTGAAACCATGAACCAAAGACAATCCTCTCAAGTTATTTAATCTGTTATTTTATTGTAGTAATGAAACTACACCATATAGATTAAATTCTCAGCATCACCCAGACAACTGGCAGGTCCTTATGGAGTATCTACTATAGGCTATACCTTTACTCTGAGGAAACCAAGGCCCAGCAGCAAATGGCATGTGGGCAATACTCAGAGTAAACCCATCCAATGTGACTCCCAGGTGGTGGCTCTCCACACAGCTTTGAATTCCATAAATAACAAAAGTGTAGAAGATAAAATATAAAAATTTTTAAACAAATTATGAGAATGTGCCCAAGTTAGATGGACTCAGTGTCAACAAAGGAGATTTTAGGAGCTGAGTTTTCATTGTGAAGGCAAGTTTGAACCTGAAATCTAGTCCTCACACCATGGAGACATTGGATTCTCCAGCCCTCTGTCTTATTTAATCATAGTGTCAACTCGATCATATGGAGAGATGCTTAGGTGATTAGTAAAGCACGCTCCTGACTATTCAGCTGTCAGGGTCTTTCCAGAGGTGACTAGAAAATGAGGACTCAGTGGTGTAATCCATTGATGGCTTCAAAATCTGAATAGATGACTGACAGATGGCAGGACTACGGAAGGCCAGGCCTGGTTAGAGGAAGGCGATGACTGGAGGTGTGGCTCTGGCTCCCTCTGTGTATACTCTCTGCTTCCTGGATACATGGGGTGAACAGCTACACTCTGAAACCTTCCACCATGGTGGTTCTGCCTCCCCAAAGACCCAGAGACAATGGAACCAGATACACATGGTCTGAAGTAACCCCAAACCAAAATAAACTCTCTTCTTTGAACTTGTTTTCCTCTGGTATTTGCCAGAAAGATGGGAGATCTAACACCAAGTCCAAGAAGTGGAAAGGAACCTGTGACATCATTTCCTTCCTGAGTAGGACCAGGTAACTGCTTACACAGGGACAGTCATTCCCCAGCCCTGCTGCAGCAACGACTTACAGGCTTCACAGACAGTTTCCAGCCCTTGGGCCACGATCCTGAGCATGGATGAAGGACAATGTGAACTCATGATGCTCACCCAAGCTGCTGGAGCTGGAAGAGCATGTCAGTAAATGCAATGCAAGATCAGCAACTGTAGGTTTCAAATGGTGGTCTTTCCACAGCATCATGATTGACACCCAGCAACACAGAGATACAGAGTGAAGGAGAGTCAGCCACTCTCAGGCTCCTCCCCTCCTCTCCACTGCAGGGAGTCCCTGCTCTGCTTTATCTTACACATCACAGGACTATCAGATTTCAGAGTTCCAGATCAGGTGAAGATGGTCCAGCCCAGAGCTCACAGATTTCCATATACATGGAACAGCTCATCTCCCCTCCCACAGTTGCTCACTCAGCTCAACAAATATTTGTATGAGTTTATATTCCCTGAAGCCTCAGCATGTGTGGAGCCAAGCCACAAACAAAGCTGTGAGTACAAAAGCCAGAGAGCAGAGCACTATGGGAGCTGGCCAGCCCACAAGGCACAGCACTCACCCACTAGGGGCATTTCAGATCTGGATTCACACACTACTATGGTGATTTGCTTGGGATGTTCCAGCAAATTAAGCGCTGACATAGCATCCAGAATCTTTATTGAGTGTACATGTGAAAATGTTCAGCGAGAACAGACAGCTGTAGATTTTTCAGATTTCAAATTGAGCCACAAATTGGAGCCTCAACTGCCTTTGTGGATTTATCAAATGAAGAAGAAAAAAAGCAAATGTCACTTCCCCAGGACACATCCCCCATAAAACAATCTCCTGTTGATGAAAATGAAGATTTCGTAAGCAAGGAGCAAGAGCGTGTAAGACTGGTGGTTTAACGGCACAGGGTGGTCAGGAAGGTGGGTAAGAAGGTAAAGGCACTTGCTGCCAAACCTGATGACTGAAGTTCAATTCCCAGAAGGAGGAAAGTAAAATCATTTGGAATTGTTCTCTATTGGGGCTTTGAAGGTCGGCAGGCTGGTGATGTATCATATCCTATCACTTTCTAGCTGGGAAGATTCTGAATCACTAATTTTCACTCTGTGAAGTCGGGGCTGCAGCGTCCTCCCTGGGAAATGCCCCAGGTTGGCCTTGAGAGCAGAGAACAAGCTCCCCACACTCTATTTCCCAACAAAGGCAAGGATGTATCTTCGCCAGTTCCTCTGCTCCAAATGACTCCAAAAATAATATCCTAATCTCTCATTTTCTTCTTCTTCTTTTTTTTTCTTTGGGTTTTTTGAGACAAGGCTTCTCTGTGTAGCTTTGGAGCCTATCTTGGCAGTCGCTCTGGAGACCAGGCTGTTCTCGAACTCACAGAGATCCGCCTGCCTCTGCCTCCCGAGTGCTGGGATTAAAGGGGTTTACCACCAGTGCCCGGCTCATTTTCTTCCTTTGTAATGGTGGGACTGGGTCACTGAGGTGTGTCCTTAGGTGCTCTAGCTCCCCCAGCCCCTTCCTATGTCCCCCCATGATTTTTGGCAGCCATGCCGTGAGACACTTTGCTCTCTAACTCACTCTCCTCATCATGACGGACAGAACCTTGCAAAATCAAGAGCCAAAATAAATCCTCTTGCATTGTTTCCTTTCTATTTGGTCACAATGACACAAAAGCCTGGGTATGGAGGTGGTCACCTGCGTGTTCAACGTCGGTGGGAACATAGCACTGAGAAGTGAATCACAGCCTCAGATTCTGCAGTAAATATGGGGTCAAGAAGGACCCATCTGCAGATGGATTCTTAGGGACTTAAGGTTGCCTTGGAAGAAGACAGATCAAAAGTAGACTCAGGCTCTAGTAATCCAATGTTACAGACAAGTAAGAACATTTCCAGTGACAGCCACTGATGTGGAGAAGGGACTGGGGGTGGGGGACACTGCTGATGAAGGCTGGGTGAGCACTGGTCCTGTAGGTTGTGGGCCTCTCTAGAGTTACAGACAGAAGATCTCTTCAGACATGCATTCTTGGCAAGCACTGCTGCCCTAACTGTGACCTCCATATGCTGCCAAAGCCAGTTTCCCCGAAAGGGTGTCTGAGACATGAGGTGACACTGGCAGCCTCAAGAAACCCAGCACTGAAGCACTGGGCTATCTATTGGTGGGTCCTATATCTTTGAAAGCTGACACAGACAGCAAAGAGCCCAGGTCTCTGATCACTCCAGAAGGGAAGCATATCAGAAAACTCTGAGGTCATCCACAATCCCGCTGTGTTCCTTTTAAATAGAAGGTCCTCTCTTTTTGAAACAGTTCTAATACAATGTCCTTTTGCTAGTTCTTAAAGGCAAAAAAGCTGTCCCCTTTTCCCCTCTCACAGCGAACACACCAGGATGAAATAGGAACTTGCTCTCCCTGTTTTGTGATGTTCCCTGCTTAACTTTGCTATGCAAGCTATCGATATTCAGGCATCACCCACATCCTCCGCTGTTATCAGATTTTGTCCAGTTTATCCCATGGACACTCTGGCAGACTGGGCCTGGATGCTGTTTCTATCTTTCAAAAGCCCGTAGTGGGGAAAGTGGCCAGTATAGAGGGATTCAGCTACCAAGACTTGGCACAACAATCAATGTGCACTGCCAAACCAGACCACCACCATGCTTCTCCACATCGGCCACTGGCCCTGCATGTTCCCACTGGCTTCTTTCATGTCCCCGTAAGTCTTGCTTGGGGGATAAATGTGCCCTCTAGAAGTTCCACATGTGTGGTGGAATATTATTTTAAGGTGTGTGACTTTTGTTTATGCTGCATTTGTTTAACTCTGTGAAGCTGTGTTACTCTATCTAAAACACCTAATAGTCTAATAAAGACCTGAATTGCCAATAGGGAGGCAGGAGTAGGTGGGGCTGGCAGGCAGGGCAAATAAATAGAAGGGGAGACGAGAGAGAACAAGAGAGCAAGGGGAGTAGTATGTCAGGGGCCAACCACCCAGCCAGCCACAGAGTAAAAGTAAGATATACAAAAGAAAAGGAAAAAGCCCAAAGGCAAAAGATAGTCAGGATGATTTAAAGTTAAGAAAAGCTGGCAAGAAATAAGCCAGCTAAGGCCGGTTGTTTATAACTAAGAAAAGGCCTCTGTGTATGATTTATTTGGGAGCTGGGTGGTAGGCCCCTCAAAAAGCCAAAAGAGTAAAACATCACACAATACATACGCAAGCCTACCATCCTGATACCAGCCCCTCAGCGTCTCTACAGGCTCCATAGTAAATCTGCTTTCCTGAATCTATCCTGCCCCCATCCCTGCATCAAAGTTCTCCATGGGGATTAAATACAATAACATTTCTACATGTCAATGTAGATAACTGGTCTTCTAAGTGACACAAAAAAACAGAGAGATCAGAAATACATGGGTGTCTTAATGTCAAGTTTCTCTGTCCAATGATAAGGGACCTTATTGTATCTAACTTTACAGGACTCAAACAATTTAATCAATGAAAAGACAGGAGAATTTGGTTTAGAAGTTTCTCTGTCTTTATACCATCTAAGGCATGTTCAGGTTTGGCCATTAGACAGGAACAACTACACTTCTGGGGTAGAAGTCTGTCTCCCCCTTGTATTTGTGCACAGGTGCCCTAATACATTTCACAGTGACAGCCACAAGATGGTCTACAGCTGTAATGGAGCCCGCAAGACAAGATGACCTTTCTAATTGTCATGGCAAAGAGCACAATTGCAACTGACTTTGAAACATACCGTAAACTCATTATGCTAAGATAGAATAGCTTCCATTTTGGGGCTCGCTATGAATATTAATGTCAGAGCTCTTCTTGGAAAAAAATGTGCTCTAAATTTTATATTGTACAAAACCCTTTTAGTACCAAAGAGGGTGTTTATTTATAGTCTGTGGGCTTCTTCATAGATACCATTAAGGATTCCATTAAACATGGCAGAACAAACGAACAGTCACAGAACATGAAGGCAGGAATAATGACCACCCTTTCAGAATCAGGCCTGAAACCAGAAGATATGAGCTGAAAATGTAGGCAAGGAAGACAGGGGACATGGACAGAGTTGGTCCTGTGTAGACTCCTGGAGTCAGTAAAAGGCACCACAGGGGATGCAGTGCATTACTGGTAATCAGGATGGAGCTGGAAGGATGCAAGGAGTAGGTGATGGGAACTAAGGATGCAGAATACTCCAGAAGAGGAGGGAAGAGCCATGGTGATGGATGAAGAGAAAAGCTGGTCCTCTGCTGCATGGTCCAGCAGCATCTCATGCCTGTGTCCACACAGACTGGGAAGGGTTCTTTGGCTCCACACCAAATGCCCTTTGCTATCTGGGCACAGGTGGGAAGCAGATGAGAACCAATTTTGTCCACAGAGAAGCCCATGACAGTTTCACAGGCCATCCTTCCCACCAGCCTTCAAAATCAGGGAAAATTTTTGTCTGCCATTTTCTAGAGACACTCTCCGTTAGCTTCTATGGTCACATATGCCACTAACCCAGGAGTTCACAGCACAGTTTTGGAAGAAAAAAATCTCTATGGCCACAAAATACTGCTTTAGTGGCACTAGTGAAGTGAACAGGAAATGATAACGGGAAAGCAAGCTCAGTGTTTCACCAGCCAGGAAATGCATGCATCTCTCCTCCCCTGTATGTTAATGGTAGAGATAGCATGAGAAAAGCCCTTCCTCAGACTTAATGAAGAAGGGATTTGGTTTATTAAGGTCTAACATCAGCAGTCTTCTGTGCAACACAGTCACCAAATGCCAGGCCCTTCAGTGGGCTTCTGGCCATCGCCAGGCTTCCAGGTCACCCTGCTTGTACTCAGCTATGGTGGTGAGATTGAGGGATGAACCTCTCATGTTGGGAATCCAATCAAACCGAACAAAATCCTATGTCAAGGTGAAAGCTTAGATGCAACGGATTCCTGCTCAGGCCTCGTCTTGTGGAACCACAGGATGCAATCCTCTTTGTCTCAGTTTCCCTGGATGTGAAATGGCCCTCCCATCAATCAGAGCCAGAAGCATTAGTGGTCCAGGGATGAAGTGATTACGTGTGTGTCCAGCACTGAACAAAATGCCTGCTTCTCAGAGGAGATGAGAGAGGAGATGCTCCTGGAGAGGGTTGATGACATATCAGAGGCTGTTCCTTCTCTACGAACTAAATCTGACTCCTCTGTGCACAGACAATGCACCCAGAAATGCAAACTGAGAGCACAGTGAAGATCAATGGAAGATGGGGCCTATGAGGAGCTGGACAAAAGACATTACCAGTCATAGAACAGGGCTGTTTCCACCTAAATTCTAGAAACCATCAGAGTAACAATTACTTTAAAATCATTAGATACATTAGAAATTTGGACCATAATTCTGAGGCTGTTTGACTGGCTGCCATTGGTTAATCTCAGGGGTAGGATTCAATCCAACAGTGACCAAGGAGTATGACAAGATCTGCAGTGCACGCTACAGTTCCCATACCTAGGTAACCTGGCCCAAACCCAGCAGTGAGCTGCCGTCTGAGAAGCAAGGAACTCTGCTAGAGCCTTCTCAGCATCATGAGTGTGTGAATGTGACCATGGACCTCTGCAGTTTCCCCACGCCCAGACCATCTGGAAGGTGGTTGCCAAGCACAATCTGTGAAACTGAAGATCTAGCAGATGTACAAAAGAGACCCTATGGCATAGAGCCAAGGTTCTCCTCTAAACAAAGTGGCTGTCACAGAGCTGAGCACTTCGATTTGGTATGTCATACACCAAAACCATCACACAGTCCCATGGGGGGGTGGAGCTAAAGCATTGTAAAGGAACATGGAATCAGGGAACACAGACCCAGGGAATGTGAAGCTAGGGCACACAGAACCAGGGAATACAGAGCAAGAGACATGTAACCAGGAAAATACAGCTACTGATCATGGAGGTAAGAAACAGAGTCATGGAATATGGAGACAGGGAACTGACACAGTGACTTGACAATGAAGATTGACCACCACACATGCTTTATTCATCCCAGTCACTTTCAGTCTCACCCAGCTTTGATCCTGTAGGCTTTCAGAGATCCTTACCTTTCTATATCCTTACTTGCTTTTGTGTTCCTGAATCCATGCTCCCCAGCTCTGTGTTCCTGGCTCCATGTTCACTGGCTCTGTGTTCCCTGGTTCCATTTTCCCTGGCTCTGTGTTCCCTGGCTCCATATCCCCTAGCTCTGTATACCCTGGCTCTGTGTCCCCTGGCTCCATGTTCCCTGGCTCAGTGTTCCTTGGCTCTATGTTCCCTGGCTCTGTGTTCCTGGCTCTGTGTTCCCTGCCTCTGTGTTCCCTGGTGCCAGTTTCCCTGGCTCTGTGTCCCCTGGCTCTGTGTTCCCTGGCTACATGTTCCTTGGCTCTATGTTCCCTGGCTCTGTATTCCTGGCTCTATGTTTCCTAGCTCCATGTTCCCTGGCTCTGTGTTGCCTGATTCCATGTTCCCTACCTCTGTATTTCCTGAAAACCTTGTGCTATTAAAGGAGAATGAGAGGAGGGACAACAAATGAAATAGGACTAAACCTAGGACATGGAGCCAGATGTGGCAGCACACATCCTTAATCCCAGAACCCAGGAGGCAGAGGCAGGCAGATCTCTGAGTTCCAGGACAGCCTGGTCTACCAAGTGAGTTGCAGGACAGCAAGGGCTACAAAGAGAAACCCCATCTCTGGAAAAAAATTAGAACATAGTATGTCCTATGTGGGGTAAAAACATGTTTCAAGGAACACTAATCAAAATCACTGAATCAAAACCACCACGGGAAGTTACATATAATAAAAACTGAGGGGTTTTAGGGACCTTTGAGGCAGGCAGAGTCATGGAATATGGAGACAGGGAACTGACACAGTGACTTGACAATGAAGATTGACCACCACACATGCTTTATTCATCCCAGTCACTTTCAGTCTCACCCAGCTTTGATCCTGTAGGCTTTCAGAGATCCTTACCTTTCTATATCCTTACTTGCTTTTGTGTTCCTGAATCCATGCTCCCCAGCTCTGTGTTCAACTATCTTTTTTTTTTTTTTTTGCTTTTTTAGAAGGCTCATCATATCATATGTTGTGGAATATTACTTAGCTGTGTAAAAATGTATAACATTTGTTTACACTGCACTTGTTTAATTATATAAAAATGTATTGCTGTTTCACCTTGCCTGCCTGAGGCACCTGATTGGTCTAATAAAAAGCTGAACAGCCAATAGCTTGGCAGAAGAGTGATAGGTGGGGCTGGTGGGCAGAGAGAATAAGTAGGAGGAGGAATCTAGAAATGAGAGGAGAGAACAAGGGAGACAGAGGAAGATGCCCAGGGCCAGCCAGTTGCCAGACAGACAGACATGGAGCAAGCAGTGAAAGAAGGACATACAGAATGAAAGGAAGGTAAAAAGTGCTGAAGGAAGCATAGATGAGAGAAACAAGTTAAAATAAATTATAAGAGCTAGTAAGGGCTTTTGGGAACCTGTTCCCATGCTGGATTACCTTGCCCAGCCTTTATGCAGGGGGAGGAGCTCAGTCCTACCTCAACTTGACAGTGCCATGCTTTGTTTAGGCCCATGGAAGGCCTGCCCCCTTCTGAATGAAGACAGAGGAGAAGTGGGTGGATGGGAGTTGGGGGGGGGATGGGAAGAAAGCAGGGGAAACTGTGATCAGTATGTAAAATAAATGAGAAAATGCTAATTAAATAAAATTTTAAAATAAAAACGAAAGCAGGAGATGAACCTAAGATAAAGCTGAGCATTCATAACTAATAATAAGTTCCTGTGTCGTGATATGGGGGTTGGTGGCTCAAGAGAAAGCCTGCTACAAGCATATCTGATGCAAAGTCCTTAGCACTTGACACTAACACTGTCTTCTGTCTCTTCTTAACTTTTTACTTATCTTCATCTTTGTCCTTATTAGATGAATTTCCTAGGTTTCTGTTTCCTCCTACCCCCATGCTAGAGAAGAAGGTAGGTCTGAGTCTCGTGTTCTTATTTATCTAGGAGGTTTCTCCTGAAGTTAGCTGGTGAGTATGGAGGGCAGCGTCTACATGTGCAGAGTGTGCAACGCATGGGCTCTCTAAGTGAGACACCACAGCTACAGATACAAACACACCTTTGTAAGGGCCGCACCTTGGGCATCAGAATAAAAAGAACCCACATCCCTTCATTTCAGCACATTTCCTTCTGCTGGCTAATTCAAGCACAGAATTTAGGAGGGAATCCAAAGCTAAATGCTGATCTTGTCCATGCGGACATCTGGTCAACCCTGAACCATCAGTAGAAAACTGTCAAGTCACTGCCCTTGTGTCACCCTACCTGCTTTCTACCCCACCCCCATTCTTTAAAGAGGGTTGAGTTAAGCAGGAGGCTGTGGACCAACAGCCCATAAATATGAAATCCTGCCCTTTAGCCTTCTCCCTGGAAACTGCTTTCTGAACCTAATGATTCCCAACAGGGAGTCCCAAAAGCTCACCAGCTGTGGACCCAGATCTACTCAGGCAGCCTGCAGAACTAGGAGAAATGCATTACCATACTAATGATGTCCTATTTAAATTCTAGCCCTGATTACTCTGTGATGAAATCTCTTCCCTCCACATTGGTTTCTTTATATCTGAGTTCCAGTGTGAAATCAACAATATTAATAAAGTACAATACAGATTATCAAGTTATACACAGGAGATGGAGAAACAGCTGTATAAATCTTAAGGTTCTTTTTTTCTGGAAAAAAAACTAAAATCAGTTACTAATTTTTTACACCCAACCTTCCCTTATTAAAAAAAAATTAAATGCATATTAATGAAAGGCTGCTGGTTAATTTCTGTAAGTATTCATGGGATGCAGGAGACATTTGGCTTTTCATTTTACTCCACTATACTCAACATTCCTCGGAATTTAAATGTATGACTCGCAGTCTCAGAACTAAAGTCTTTCTTCTTCTCTTCACAGGAGTGTGTTACCATAACAGAAACCTATGGATTCAAAGGCAGTGGCCATGTCTGCCTCCCTTTGCCCTTGAGATTGTCATGTTTCTGTTCCTTTCCCATCACCCCAGTCTGAATAACTAACTCGAGGCTAAGGATGCGGCTTGGCTGGTAGAGTGATTTCTTGGCATGTGCAAAGTCCTGGGTTCAATTCTAGCCCAGCACAAACTAGTTATTAGGTGCTGCACACCTCTAATTCCAGTCCTGAAAAGTGGATGCAGGAAGACCAGGAGTTCAAGGTCATCCTCAACTACACATCAGGTTAAAGGCCAGTCTAAACTACAAAAGACCCTGTCTTAAAAACTAAAGCAAAACAATAAATATCCAAATAAGACCATGCCATCATCACCCAGGAAAGAGTCACCCTTGTCACTGCTTTCATTATACTGGAAAGAGGATCCAAGGTCTGCACCCACAGTCCAAAGTGAGGAAGAAAGAACACTTTACCCCACTATCCAGCCCCTGCAAGTAAACAAAGACTTGTGGCACAAGGCCATCATGCAGGGTCCCAAGATAACCCAGTAAGACTTACAGGCAGTGTTTTGTTCTCAGTGAATTCACAGAAGACACAATGACATCTCCATGGTAAGACAGGCCAGTCCATCTCTGATGGCCCCCAGGGATGCTTCCTATCACTAAGAGCTCTCTGTGTGAGCAACACTGCTGATTGGTCCTTGGACCAGAAATGTATGCCTTTTTCTATAGAAACAGAAACTTAGACCTTCACAGGGCACACAACTGCCCAGGGTAAGGACAGTTCTCATCACCCTTGCAGTTGACTGCCATCACCATACCAAGGTCAAGTTCACAACAGTGTGGCAGTAGGAAAGCATGTGCAGATTCCTACAGGGAGCTGTGATGGAGTCAGCTATGTTCTGTCTTTGTGCCTCCTGGCTGGATCTGGCATCTACATGTGTGTCATCTAATAAGGGGCTCAGAAGAATAAAACAAGAGAATTCAAGTCTCTGAATTTAAGAGCTGCTTATCCATCCCAGCACTGCTTTCTCCAACCCTTGAAACCATTGTTGGAAATCAGATATTTTTTAATGTTTTATATTGGGGTATAAAGATAGCTTAGTAGATAAAATGCTTTGCCTTTGCAAGCACAAGAATCTAAATTTAATCCCCAGTGCTCACATTAAAAGTTGGGTATAGAGATGCACAATGGTAATCCCAGGCCTGTAGATGCAGAGACAGGATGACTCCTGGGGCTTTCTGATCAATCCAACCAAACTGGTAAGTTCCGGGCTAGGGAAAAATCTCAAAATAAAACCAAGTAGAAAGTGCCTAAGAAGTGCCAGCCAAGGTTGGCCTCCGACCCCCACTCACATATGTGTGCATACCTAACATACACCCAGATGAACACAATGCTATACACTGCTCATTTCTGTTTTATCTTAAGAGGTTTTATCTATGGGCTGCACAGATAGTGCAGCAATTAAAAGCATGTACTCCTCTTGCAAAGGACCTGAATTCAGTTCTCAGCACCCACATCTGATAGTTCACAAACTGCCTGTGACTTCAGCTACAGGGAGAGTTGTGGTACATCCATGCCTATACGGGCACAGATTAGCCTGTTCTTGAACTTGAATACAGGGTCCCCTCTGACTTGCTGACTCTCAAGGTTCAAAAACAGCTGAACCCAGACTATGATCTGGTTTTATTGCATTCCAATAGGTGAATTTTTCTTCTCAAGGATTTATGTTAGTTCTGGTTATGCAAATGTATATACATCTCTGCATATGTGTGTCCATGTGAGCACGGTACCTATAGATGTCAGAAGATGGTGTCACATCCCCGGGAGCCACACAATACGAGAGCTGAGGACCAAACTTGGGTCCTCTGCAGGAGCAGTACATGCTCTTAACCACTAAACCGTCTCTCCAGTCCTCAGAAATCCATTTTCTAATCTTTATTATCCATGTCCTTACCAACACTGGATTGTTAATTTGGGTGACCCAAATCCCCATCTCCTCAGACTGGTTAGCAATGAGCTTCAGCCTCAAGCACATTCGAGAAACACACAGGGAGAGGGTGGCTGACCCAGCATAATCCCAACACGAAGCACACAGATTCCCTACCACAAGCCATCTGCAGTTTAGAGACGTCCCGTGTAACAGTCTCCCGTTCTGCTTGTTTATGTTTTATTCATCATCTTGAAAGTATTTAGTGAAGTAACAATGATGAGATTCAAAAATACTGCACAGTGCTTTTTTTAAAAAAAGATATTAATGGCTTTCAAGAGCTCACTCACTATTCAAATGAAAATATATCGTTGGGTTACATTTGCTCAAATCTGTTTACATCTTCTTTATCCTTAGATAGAATCCATTCCCCCATTTTGTGTAAAATCTGAGTGATAACACTATGAAACATTTCATTTTTTCCTTATTCATAGATTTAAAAAAAACAACACCAACAGCAAAAGCCTGCTGGAGATCCACCCTGCTTGATTCTCTCATCAATGAAGTAAGCCAGCATGCAGGGCCTGGGGGGCCTGGAGTCCCCCTCAGCACTGTGCTTATATGGACACTCCACACACAGCCTGCATATTTAGCAAAACAAGAAATAAATAAAATGTTTGGCCTTTAAGAGTGAAGGGAGGGCTGGGATGTGTGAGATGGCTCAACGGGCAGAGGCCTGGGCAAGCATGGTGAGCCCATGTGACAGTGGAGGAAGAGAACTGACTCCTGAAATTTGCTCTCTGACCTCTGTGTGAGCAGCGCATAATAATAATCAAGTTTTAAAACTTTTTAAGGAAATAAAAAAGGGAGGGTCAGAGAGATGGCCCAGTGGTTAAGAACACTGGCTGCTCCTGCAAAGGACCCGAGTTCTCTTTCCAGCATCCACATGGTAACTCTAACACCAGGTCCAGGGGACCTGGCGCCCTCTTCTGGCCTCCATAGGCACTGCATTAACATGCTCAACCTCTCCCCTCCCCAACACATACACACTTTAAAATAAAAACTAAGTATTTTTTAAAGATTAAAAGAGTTAAAGGAAACAGTGCTCAGCTCTGAACTGTTGAGCCAGCTGAGGCGCCACTGGCAAGAGACACCGTGACCACTGGCCATCTCTTTGATTCAAACATGGGGAGAAACTACACCTCACACAATTCATTAGAACTGTAAAACCTAGTTTGTTCATCCCCAAATGGCATGCCTAACCTCTGCCAGCTGGAGATACATTTTCTTGTTTGGACTTGGAACACTAATCTTCCCTGACATCAATTTATGGAACATTCAGGTGGCACCGGTTCTTAAGTGGAACTTAAGTGGAACACAGGGCATATATTGTGTTAGCCCTTCTGGCATGCCAGTACCTGGGTACAGGACACCAGTCCTTCCTCCTGGGGAGAGAATCAAACATCAGAGCATAGCCCAATAGAAGAGTCACTCCCTCAGCATTAGCCTGTGACCTGCATCCTTGCAGGACCAGGGAGATACCTTCAACTCAGGATGTGCACCCAGGGAAGAAGCTCCACAGCCCACCACGTTCAGCAGCAAATGCAGAGCAGAAAATGGGAAATTTCAGAGAAAGGGAAAGTGTCCCATTTCAAGAGCAAAGCAAATGCTGATAGGTGACCCCACTCCATTGTCCAAGGCTCTGGCCAACAATGTCCCCCATGAACTGGCTAGGTGCAGTGAGGTGATCTGACCACATGATCTAATAACATCATCACTAACTTGTCCTGAGGCTGTGGCTGGGGGCTACTCACTGTGGGCGGCTTCCTGGAGTGCCAGGTCCTGTCTGCACCTGATATAGTCCTCTTTGACACTGCCCAGTCTTCTGACATTCCTGGAGCTGAGTGCCAGCAGCCTGCCCAGGAGCAACTCTAGTCCTTCCCGCTCTGACGACAGTGCCCAAATCTCCTCTGTGAGCTCTTTGGCTGTAAAGAAGTGGCTTCCTGCAGTACAGGGTGGGAGACAGAAGAAAAGAAGATTGTGTGTATGTGTGCGTGTGAATTGCAGTAGTATTTGTATTCTTGAAAGTTTCATACAGTTATACAATACATATTGATCATATCCATCCATGGCTACCTCCTTCCACCTCCTTCTAGTGCCTACGCCCTGTCTCCCTCCCAATTTCTTATCTCTCTGCCGTTGTTGTTAATAACCCCATTAGTGCAGTCCATATGCACACGGGTGTGGAGGCCATCCACCAAGGCATGAGCAACCCACCAGAATCCATTTCCCCAAAGGAAAATGATTCTCCCTCCTTTAGCAGCCATCATTTATCAATGGTTCCTCCAATGGGTGTGGGGTCATTTTAGTGCCTCCCACATCCATGCTAGATTTGTAAATGAATTGTGGGATTCTTGAGTATGAATTTTGGGGACAACAGTATCCTGATGCCATATCAAAAGATTAGGGACACCTGAAAGGGATGCCGCTAGAAATTCGGGGCCTCTGAAAATGACCTAGAGATGTCCAGCAGGATCAGGACAAGTCCCAGGTATCACTCCACTCAATACCCAAGGTCCAAGGGCTGACACAGCACAGCAGGGTGGAAAGGTACTGGCCTTGCAGTTAGACTTCAGCTAAATTGAATTCCTTCCCCTTATCAAAATGCATGACATATATAATGGCTGCTCTTAGCACAACTGGGAAGGGTGAAACTGAATTGAGGAATTTACTCCATCAAAGCGTCCTGTAGGTGTGTCTGTGGCATTTTTCTTGATTGCTTATTGATGTAGATGGACCCAACCAACTGTGGGTGATGCTCTCCTTAGACAGGGTATACTGGGTTCTATGAAAAAAGGTAGCTGAACAGGATCCTGAAAGCAAGCCACTAAGCGATACTCCTCTGTGGTCTCTGCCTCAATCTCTGCCTCCAGATCCCTGCTTGAACTCCAGCCCTGGCTTTCTTAAGTAATGGTCTATGATCTATAAGCCAAATAAATCCCTTCTTCCCCAAGATCTTTTGGTCAGTGTTTTTATCATAGCATCAGAGACCCTAACAAAAAATGAAAAATAAATGAGCACATTTGGTATAAATGTGCTATGAAATATGATCGTAATAACACCTGAATTGCAGGTGGCTGCAGGAACCACAGGTGGCTTGGTGCATAAGAAAGAAAAGCCATAAAGCACCAAATAAAATAGATGGTGAGCGACTGGAGTGCAACAAGGAGCAAGGTCAGGTACAAGAATCAGCTGCGTGTCTAACAGCAGCAGCAGGCCACTGTGAGACAATTTCTCTGAAATATAGTTTACAGCATATTTTAAGACTAAAAGTATGTAGGGAAGAATTTAAAGCATCCTATGCAGATGTGGAAACTGCTTTTGAGAACCTACTGAGAGGAAATAAGACTTAAATAATTATGGAGATAAACTATAAGCGTCCACTGGAAAACTTGCTACTCCTAGGGTTTCAATTTGCCCCAGATTGATGCATAGATTTAATACAATTCCTATCAAAATTTCATGAGGCCCTTTGGTAGAAATAAATGGGCACATCCTAAACTGTAAAAGAAAATGCAAAGGTCTAGATAAGCCAGAGCAATCGGACAGTCTATATTTTAAGACCCCAGCTATCACTACCATAAATCAGGACTGTGTGCATCTGAAAGCAGATAGGCATGTTGGCTGATGGGTTACAACACAAGTCCAGAGACGGTGAGTCCTCCAAGAGCCAACTGAGTGCAAAGCAAGTCAACAAGGGAAAAAAAATCATCTCAATAGATGTTGCCAAAATAACTAGTTACTCATATGGGGGCAATGTGAACCCTGATACATACCTCAGACCACACACAAATTACATCATGGGTAAAACATGGGGCTCAGACAAAGTTCAAACTATGAAGTTACAAGTAGAGAATAAGACAGAGCAAGGTACTAGCTTTGGAACAGGCAGAGCTTTGCAGAGGACACAGATCACAAGAATCAAAGAAAACCCTGATAAATGGGCTTCATTGGGATGATAAGCTTTCAGCACATAAATGAAGCTAAGGCAGGGGAGCTGAGTGTGGTATACCTGATACTCCAGCACTTGGAAGGTGGAGGCAGGAGGATCAGGAATTCAAAGCCAGCTTTAGCTATACAGTAAGTTTTCAGCCAGCCTAGACTACCTAAAACTGTCAAAAGCCAAGAAATGAGAAAAGAAAGAGGGGAAGAACTAGGGAGGGGTGGGTAAGGGAAAGCAAAGGAGAGGGGAGGGGAGGTCAAGTCAAACTGGGACAGATCATTTGCTACAGATAACTGACAAAGGATTCACTTTTACATCTCAACAATTAACACCAACGACAGCACTGAACATGAACAAAGACTCACCAGGCCTTTTACAAAGGGCCGTAGGCAGATGGCCAATACACATATGAAAACATGTTGGATAATATTAGTCACCAGGAGTGTAAATAAAAGTCATAGAGCCCATTTCAACCCATTCAAATGGCACAAAGTGCTAAACTGAAAATGGTCAACATTGGGCTGTGTGTGTGTGTGTGTGTGTGTGTGTGTGTGTGTGTGTGTGAAATTCTCTGAACTCCCAAACATGCAGAGATGTAACCCCACCAAGAACACATCTGCCAATCTGTCCTAAAATTAAACATATCCCTACACTTAGTCCAACAAGTTTCCATACAGGAGTGTCCACAGAGGACTGAAGACACCAACCCGGAACACTCCCATTTGACAGCTCCAATTGGCTTTACTCTGGAGCCTCTGGCAAGGTGCTTGTGCTCCTGTAAGTGATCCTAATGAAACTCACTGATTCACCACAAAAGAAAGGAGGGAGCGAGGGAAAGGGGAAGAAAAAAGGAGGGAGAGGGGGAGGGAGGGAGGGAAAGATGGCTCAGTGGTTAAGAGCACTGGCTGTTCTAGCAGAGGACCTGGGTTCAAGTCCCAGCACCCACATGATGGGTCACAAACATCTATAACATCAGTTTCAGTTTCAGGGGATCTGGCACCCTCTTGTGGCCTCACAGGTAAGCACACATGTGGTTCACAGACACACATACAGGCCAAACACATATACAGTTGAAATAAAATAATAAATAGTAATAACAACAATAATACAGGGAATGAAGGTAGAAGGGGGACTCTTTGGAATGAGGTTGATCACAGGAGTGGGTAGTGACATGAGAGGGCATGGGAGATGAACATGATATACATGTATGAAAATGTCATAATGAAACCCACTACTGTACATAATATATGCTAATGAAAAACTTTTCTAAGAAGGAAATCACAGGATCAGCCTCTCCTCCTCATGTTCACTCTGTAGGAGGAAGATTACACCCCATTCTGTCCACTCAAAGATGCATCAGGTTTTGACAGGAACATCTGAGATAGAAGGAGTCATCCAGCGGCCAGCATCCAGGAGAACGTGAGGAGTCCATTGTTCTCTGTGGCTGAATGTGGTCACCAGTGACGCCTGGTGTTCCAAGGCCCAACCTGAGTAAGGCCGGTTGACTTCAGGTTTTTGTGAGATCAGGAAAGAACTTGCATTTAAAACTGTATCACTGCCCCACCCCAGACTGGACATGGTCATCACACTCAGGAACTCACAGTAGCTGGAGTTTCCTGCACAAGACCTGTAGTATATCAAGCCAGTCGCATTCCTGCATGGATAGGGGAGGAGCTCATGGGCCCACCCCTAGCTGAGACGCTACTGGATGGTAATAGCCACTGGAGAAAGGGAACCTTTATTGCAGGTGTCGCCACAGGTTAAATTATTGATATGCCAGTAGCCCCAAAGCCATGCTTATTCAAGCAACTCTAATTAAACTCAGTGGATCCTTTTAAAAAAAAAAAAAAAGGCATGAAAGTCAGAGGGTGGCTTGTTAAGAAGGAGGAAGGGCAAAGAAGGAGTGGAAGGGAATAAGAGGGGATAGTGGGGGAGTGAAGGTGATCAGATATATTATGTGTATGTAAGAGATTTTCAAAAAATAAAAACACGAAGCTAGGTGTGAGCAACCTGGAAGAAAATCCTACAGAAGACAGTTCAGAAACTGGGGAGATGGCTCAGCCAGTAAAACACTTGCTGTCTAAGCATAGGGCTTGAATTCAACCCATTGCATCCAAGTAAAATGCTGTGTCTGGTAGAACATTTGTAATCCCAGCACTGCAGAGGTGGGAACAGGAGAATCCCTAAGGCTCGCTGACCATCCAGCCTAGCCTAGCTGTGGATCCCTAGGACCTGGACCTGGTAAAAGACTTTGTCTCAAAAGAACATAAATAATAATAATAATAATAATAATAATAATAATAATAATAATGATAATGGTATATATGGTTACTAAGCAACATCTGAGATTGATCTCTGGCCCCCACATGCACACACATGAGCACATGCACACATATGCACACCACAAACACAAAACCAGAAAACCTTACAGAAGTTACCACTTATTCTTGGAGGAAAATTTTGCAGCCAACAGCTCTGTTGTAGAATATTATGTTAACTAGACAAAGATATGTTACATTTGTTTGTGAAGCAGAGTATTCCTTTAACTGTGTAAAGGTGTGTTACATTTGTTTATGCTGCTTTGTTTAATGATGTAAGGCTGTGTGTTTAATTATGTAAACATGTGTTGCATTTGTTTCTCCTTGCCTGCCTAAAGCATCTGATTCGTCTAACGAAAAGCTGAACGGCCAATAGCAAGGCAGGAAAAAGAATAGGCAGGGCTGGTGGACAGAGAGGATAAATAGGAAAGAAAAGAATGAGCGAAAAGAAAGGAAAAGAGAATGAGCGATAAAGAGAGGGACACTGCCAACCAGACATGAGAAACAGTGAAAGTAAGAAATACAGAAGGAAAGAAAAGTAAAAAGCCCCAAGGCAAAAGGAAGATAAAGAGAAAGTTAATTTAGGTTAAAAGAGCTAGCCAGAAAAGAGCCTAAGCTAGGCTGAGCATTCATAACTAATAAGAAGTCTCTGTGTCATGATTTGGGAGCTGGGTGGTGGCCCAAAAGAAAAAGCCTGATACATCTGATGACTTGGGAGGATGGAGGCTGAGTGAAAACATCTACCTCAGAGATTGACAACCGGAAGATGTCTAGGAAGCCTTTGATGATGAAGATGAAGGCAACTGAGTAAAACCTTAACCAATTCATTGTCCTTTTAAAGGAGTGGTATATGATCTTCTCCAAGTCTAAATGCATCTGAAAGAACTCTTTTAACACACACCATGAAAATGCTAATCCAAAGGCATGGTATCATTGTTCAACTTCTTATATTCACTGAAATACACATTGTTTTCTTGGCTTCGCAGTTGAGAAAACTGAAATCTAGAGAATTCCATATCTTGATGAAGGTTGCACAGGAATAAGCCACCATGCAGGCTTCCAGCCCAGGCATCTATCTGTAGCCCTTCCCCTTAAACACTACATTGTTTACTTCTTGTTATCTAAGAGGTTGATTTCAAACCCCTCTAAATGCTGTGGATATCCAGCCACCACAGGTCCAGTTTGAACACATGGCATACATCATTCTGTCAATGAAACTCATGGTTTCTGATCTCATGAAGGCAACACAAGAGAGAACTAGGCAGTGTCCCAGCCCTCTGAGAAGTGACTGTTAAGGTACAGGGGACAAAGTGTTCCACAAAGAACCGGTAAAAACAAGGCAGGGAAGACGGATGGTACAGTCTGTACAGCGTTTGCCTTGCATGCATGAGGACCTGAGTTTGATCCCTAGAACCTGTGTTAAAAAGAAAAAGAAAAAAAAGTACACTTCCTCCTATAAAAATTCCTAAAGAAAAGACCTCTGCAAAGGACATGGAGGGGTGACTTATCCTGGAAGTAAGTCCTAGACCCTGAAGTTATCAATGCTTTAATGCTGGGCCTTTAACAAAGCTCCACCATTTTTTAAACCCGGATCATTCAGTGACCCAAATACCTGGAGGCATGTGTGGTGGGAGAAAGGAATGTTTAACATGGAGAGACTTTAGATGGCTCCCCAGAGAGACAGGAATATCACAGTTGGAGCCAGGGAGTACTGCTACCCCGCCACACATAGCATTGTGCTTGAATTTGAACTCACAGCCTAGCCCCTGACAAGACTTGCTCTGCACACTCTAGGCATTCCTGAACCACCCCCCCTCCCAAAGACTCAGAATATCAGGGCCAAATCTGAAGGTGTCTCAATGATGACCCTGACCTCAGTCTATTTATTCTTGGTTGGGGGTAAAACCACCCAGCTCTGCTGGCAGCCTGCTCTTCCGCAAGGCAGTTGAATGGGGGCCTTCATAGGTTTGCTGAGACAACAGTGAAAAGAGTTTATCCTGGACAAGTGTGATGACCATGCTTGAAACCTCAGTTCAGTTAGAAGAATGGCAAGTTCCAAGGCCAGCCTGGTCTAGTGAGAGTGGACTTAAAGTTATAAAATGAAATGAAAATACACTTAAAACACAGATTTTTTAACAAACCACAGAGTCACATAACTCAATGTATGCTGACATCAAGGCTGGGTTTCTCATTCTCCCGTTTTCTGTCTCTTTGGCATCTCTGAATCATGGTATTTACCTCCAATATTACAGAGAGTGAGGATCAGTTTGACCCATTCTCCTGTCCCCGGAGGTCATTTTCTGAGAACCTTGTTTTAAGCTCCACAGAGCTTGTCTTTTGCAGACTGTACCAATCTTCCTGATCACCCAGGAATGGTGCTGATGACCCCCTGGGTCTCTGCCTGAAGAACCTCAACTCAGGGGAGTGACCTCTCCATTCCAAGTGTCCATGGGATAGTGCTGAACTTACACTTGGTTCTTCTCATTTTGTGTCAGACCATAGACACAAATCATCCCTCAACGAAGGGTGCTTGCATGGAACATGAAATGCCTCTGGCTTCATTTCCATCCCTATTGCTATGCTTGAGCCTTCCATTGAAATATCCTAGGCTGTGGGTTTAGAGAAGAGACTCAGCAGTTAAGAACACAGGCTACATCCAAAAGACCTGAGTTCAACTCCCAGCACACACATCAGATGGCTGCAATTGCAGACAGTTCAAGCTCAAGAGGATCTAATATCTGGTCTCTATGAGCACTATATTCATAGTCACACACACACACACACACACACACACACACACACACACACACACACACTCAGAGCAATGGACAGGCAGCACAGACTGGAAGAGGTCATCAGCAGTATGAAATGGCCTCCTATGTGAGGGACCCGGTCCTGGATATACAGGTAGACATGAGGCTATACATTCCCCAGGCAAGGGTTCCTCAAGAAAGGTGCTCTGTAAGCAGCCAGATGCCCTTCAAATTCCCAGTGGGGAGAGCTGCCAACAATCCCAGACTGCACCCCAGCTTAGTTCCAGGCTCTCAGAACAGGCCACAGGAACACTGAGCAAGGAAGCTCCTCAGCCTTAGGGACTCCAGGCAACAGCAGGTGGGCCACCACATCATGAGTCAGGCTCTGGACAGGGGTGGAGGGCTTAAAACAGCCCAGCCAATGAAGCTTTCCCAGTTTCCTCAGCCAGCCAAAGATCTAACACTAAAAACCCCATGCCAGTCTGCAGTATGCCATCTTCAGTCTCTAGCTGTGCACATGTGTACATATGTGCACATACCCACACACAGACACACATGTTTACATATAGAAATAAATTATCTTTTTCTAAAAAGTTTAAAGATTTTCTCTGGGCTTCTGAAGACAGGCTGTTGATGATGGAGTAAGGGAATTCTGACTCTTGGGTCACACTCCTTTCTTCCCCTAGGTTCCACAGAGGCTCACCCACCTGTTCTCGACTAAGAAAAGCAAAACCCTAACTCGGAGACAAGACTCATTCCATCTTCTTTTGTTCCCTCTCTGCAAATGAGGCCATAACTCCAACTAAGTGGCACGGGAGGCAGTTACGAGGCAGGCCGCACGCTCACCCACCATGTTCTAGGGTTGTAAATGCCACGCTTGGCTGCATCGGGGACCAAGTGGCTCGTTAGCTGCAGCATTAGTGTTTAACGACGTGAGGAACAGAAGCTGCCAGGCACCACGCTCCTTCTTAAAACACCATTGAAAACCCATATGTGTAATTATTACACCTTCCTGTTTAATTCTGATTCCCCTGAAGCCTATGGACTGAACGTTCATCCAGCCTGTAAATCTCAGAGATCTCTTCAAGGCTGTCATTTACATAACTGAGCTAAAGATCCACCCATCACACCCAGGGGAGTCTGGACACCAGCCACTGGTCTGCTAAATCCATGAATCTGCTAAAAGGACATAACCCACAGCCTTGATCACCCCACCTCTCCGATGGGCTCTTAGTCGCCTTTCCACCTGCCTAACACTGCTATTACAAATATCAAGTCAAACAGCAAAATGCCTGTGTGTGTGTGTGTGTGTGTGTGTGTGTGTGTGTGTGTGTGTGTGTGTGTGTAGGGGAGTATCTGAAAATAGTAATCAAATGACACAGCAAGATACTATATGTTTATGTTCTCAAGCTATATGCATAGGCAGAAACCTATCCACGAAGAGCTGCTGGCATGAAGAGGCTGTGATCTGAGACACTACCATGTTCTAAGTCCAGCTTTCTTGGTGTGTGTGTGTGTGTGTGTGTGTGTGTGTGTGTGTGTGTGTGTGTGTGTGTGTGCTAGGCACTGACCTTGAGCCTGGGACTTTGCACATGCTAGGCAAGTGCTCTACCATCAGGCTCCCTCTCCATTTCTCTGAACTTATTTTGAGACAGTCTCTCCAAATCACTCAAACTGGCTTAGAATTCACAAGACCAGGCGCTGACCTTGCAATCCTCCTGCATCAGCCTCCCAAATAGCTGGGATGACTTCCACATGTTAATCAATGACAAAATATGAGCACCTTGACAGTTACCTGATATGGCCAGCATCTTGGCTTCCAGCAAGGCAGGCAGACTGGTGTCAAGGTCACTGAGTCTCCTCCTCAGAGAGCTGCACAGCCTCTCACCTGAGCACACCTACAAGGAGAAATGGCAGGAATCAGAGTCCATTGTTACCAACCAGATGACAGAGGGAACCTGGTCTGAGGGGTCTGGGTTTCTAAGTCGCTGAGCTGATTGATAGAGAATAAGCAGAAGGCGGGGCTTAGGAAGCAATGGGATTAGAAAGACAGCAAAGAAGGAAGAGGGGAGCAAGAAGGAAGAGGAGGAGAGGGGACAGGAGAGAAGGAAAAGGAAAGGGAGTAGAGGCAAAAAGGAGAGGAGAGGAGGGAAGGAGAAGAGGAGGAGGGGAAAGAGTAGAGAGAGGAGGGGGCAAACAGAGAGAAGAGGAAGGGAAGGAAGGAAGAGGCTAGGAAGGAGGAAGAGAGGCTGCCACTGGCTTGGCCCTCAGCACACCCCTGGTCCTCACAGGCTGGTGGGAGCTCATTCATTACTCCTGCCTGAGCACTCAACCCTCACAGCCCTGGGATATATGCCCCATGGTGCCCTGGGAGGAAAGGCCTTGCTGATTTCCTGTCCCTTTCCTTCACCCATTCTTCTCTGGCTTCCTCCCCAGCTTTTATTCCTCTGTCTCCTCCCATCTCTCTACAATGATGCCAGCTGTCCATGAGTAGGGACTCTGATCTGTCTGGCACACAGTAGGCAGTCAACTTAGATGTGGCATTTGACATCAAGGTCAGAGGAACCTGCCAAATGTCATTACTAGAAGACTCTGGAGACTAGAGGGGCAGATACTTGCTGGAGAGTCCAGACATGATGCCATCAGGAAGACTTGTGAGTTATCAAGTGTCCCTGGACTCCGCACACACCACCTATGTGTTTCTTCCTCACACACTGCCTGTTTTACTTTGAATTTCAAAAACAACAAAAGTCTTCAACCTCAGTCTGGCTTCCCAAATCCCTTTAGGTTATTTTTTATATTGAGACTAAAACATCACAGTTTTTCTCTTACTTAAGACTAAAAGCTCTTATTAATCTGCTATCTATATTCAGATTAGTGAAATACTTATATTTTCAGTTCACCAAAAGTGCTCAACACAGTTTCTGTAGGGATAAAAACGGTAGGCATTTTGGGGAAGTCCACAGAGGATGTAACCCCCAAGAATCATTTATTTATTTATTGCCAAAATAAAAATATATGCAATCCCATTCGGGAACTGAAAATAATCAGTTCACTTGGACTGAGAGCGCACAGAAGACATGGGATTCCATCTCCCCCACTCAGTCTACATCTTGAGGGGTACAGCCAACTGCGATCAAACAGAAGCTACCATCAGAATCAAAGCAGACCTCACCCAGTCCCAAAACACTCTGCAGGCTGCTGTGGTTCATTGCCCCTCTGTGCCTGGGATGGATTTTCCAACTTTGCTTTGTGAAACTCACAGCAGGCACAGTCAGTCGGCCTCTGCACCAAAGCCAGCACAAACTGTTCATCCTCACATCAGTCATACACCTTGAGGCTCTTTCAGGAGTCCTGGGATTTGGGAGGATGTAGAACTAAGAACTAAAGGGAAGATGTCCAGGGCCGCTTCCCCTGGCCCTGTCTCAGTTGGTTCAATGCTCCATGACAGCCCCCACCCATCCTTCCACCTACAACTGTCATCTCTGGAAGGTCAAGGACTCATCAGTTAACTCTGTGATACCAACCAGAATTCTCAGGTCTCATCTAATCCATGTCTAACATTTCTGATTTTAGTTAACAGTGTCTCTTAATCATAATTAGGTCAGTTTCTCCTTTGCTGAGAAAGCCCATCATTCAAGCTACACTATTAATATGAAACTGCCTTTCTAAATTTTCTGATTAAATTGCACTCTTTCAGTCTCTGCTGGATATAATATAATATCTAGCAATCTCTAGATATCCCAATTATTTCTAACTATTTCCATCTCATTTATCCCTTAATTACCTTTGGTTTGGGTAACCCATGAGAACCAAGAAATGTAATGAGTATAAGGAAGGTTGCATCTCACTCTGAAAAGTACAGGGGTTGAGCATCTCTCTCTCTCTCTCTCTCTCTCTCTCTCTCTCTCTCTCTCTCTCTCTCTCTCTCTCTCTCCCCCCTCTCTGGCGTGTGTGTGTGTGTGTGTGTGTGTGTGTGTGTGTGTGTGTGTGTGTGTTTGTTGAGCTAAGCCTCTTGCCTCATGGTCACTTATCAGTCATCAGGAGTTAGAGTTTGGTTAGGATTAAGGTTAGACTTCCCAGGTAACGAGTCAGTTTGGTGACATAGCCTCCAATGCTCACATATGTCCAATGTAATATACACATACCCACCCCAGAAAAATCTGCATGTCTTCCTTATTTACAAATAAAATTAGCCCCTGGGGAACTCATTAAAGAACGGAAGTTTTACATTTACATTTTAAAATCTAAGGCACGGGCTCCTTAATTTGATAGAAAAGCAAAGTCATTATAAGTTGACTATAAATATCTTGGAGATGGGATGTGCAATGGTGTGAATGCTTGTGTCCCCCAAAAGTCCATATGCTGAGATCTTCAGCTGCAGTATGAAGATGGGATTAGGAGGTGGGGCTCTGGGAAGTAACCTAAGGGTAGAATCTTATGAAAGCATGGGTACCTTTAGAAAAGGGCCCTGGGGGGATGGTGCTCAGTCAGTAAAAGTGTTTGCTTTGTAAACAAGGGGACCTGAGCTGGATCCACAGAGCCCATGTAAAAAGTTGCACATTATGGCACAAACTTGTAATCCCAGAGCTGGAGAAGTAGAGACAAGAGGATCCCTGCAGCTTGAGGACAGCCAGTGTAGCCTAATCAGTAAGCTCCAGGCCAATGAGGGAGCCTATCAAAGGAGGCAGATGGCATTCCTAAATAGAACACCTATGACTGTCCTCCAGGTACACACACACACACACACACACACACACACACACACACACACACACACACACACACACAATAATAATAATAATAATAATAATAATAATAATAATAATAATAATGAGACCTCAGAGCGGCCTCCTCTTCTCTCTCTCCATCATTTGAGGACACAGCATGGAGCTGGCATCTGTGCCTGATAAGAGATCCCCACCAGAACCTGGCCATGCTGGCACCTGGTCCTCAGCCTTCCAGCCCTGAGAGCTGCCCAGCCTCAGTGCTTTGCGATTGAAGAACACAAAGACAGAGATCAACTTGACAGGACCTAGGACCACCTCAGAGGCTGTCTCTGAACATGTCTTCAAGATTGGGTAAGGGAGTTGGGAAGACACACCTTAAATGTGGGTTGTACCATCCCATGGGCTGCATCCTGGACTGAATAAAAATGAGAAGATGAGCTGAGCTCCAGCATTCATCTCTCTGCTTCTTGACTGTGAATACCATGTGACCAGCTGCCTCACACTCCATGCTTTCCCCCACTATGATGGACTGTACCCTCAAACTGTGAGCCGGAATAAACCCTCCCTTAAGATGCTTTGTCCAGTATTTTTGTCACACAGTGAGGAAAGTAACAAATACAGACAACAAATAACATTAGCAAAATGATCCGGAAAACTTAAAAACAAAGCAAAACATTGCATCCGCTAAACCATTTCCATTTTGAGAAGCCTGAACTTGAACTCCCAGGAGAAGCAAACTTCTTCCCTCCTAAAACCCTTGTTTGTCCACTCATTTGTTTGTGACAATATCTTGCTATGTAGCTCATCAGGCTGGCCTTGAATCCTTTGACCTTTCTGCCTCTGGAATGCTGAGATTGCAATTATGAGTTATACAAAGGCATGCAAGCATCCCAACACGGTCCTTTCCCAGCCTCTGGACTAAAACCCCTTCTGAAGCCAAGGTCAGCAGTCCATTTGGAAGTGACCATGAGTGGAGACTCCCATGGAAGCAGCAGCTCCCTCTCCCCAGCTCTTCTTCTCTGCCACAGTCTGGGAAATGTCTCCACAAAGTCCATTTCCTCTAAAGCCCAAGCTGTTGGTGATCTGGATATGAAATTAGGTTAGAAGAAAATGGGAGGAGGGTGGGCTTACCTGAGCGGTGATTTCTCTAACAGCCAAGTTCAGTGATTTTGTCCTTTCCTGGAGGCTAGAAGGATTAGAGCAGAATGTTGGTCTTCTTGACACCAAGGTGGAGCTCTATACATGTAAGACACTACCAATTAGAACCTTCTATTACCCAAGGAACTGTTAGCATCTGAGTGGGCAGGTCAACAATTCAAGAAGGAATGCCTCCATGAAAGTAGACAGACATACATATTTCATAGTTCTCAAGAATGACTTGACTGGGTCAGCTGGCATTCCTTCTCTCCGGTGTGTCCAACCTGTGGCACACCAGGATAACTATGAGTGCTCATAAAGTCACTTAAAACACCATGGGGTATATTTGGAATTTGTTATATGAACCTTGTGATAATAGTCTGACATAGTTAAAGATTGGACATGCCTGTGAGTCTCTACATATACTAGCTTATTCATACAATGTCCCCCCAGACTGTAAGTTCCAAGTGAACAGCATCCATCCGCTGGGCTCACTCTCTCATGAGAAAAGCTCAGGGAGTGGGTACACCGGGAGCAATGAGAACACCCTGTCTAGAGCCCACCATTCTGTGGATGTAAGCCTTGCTTATTCTTCCAACCCATCAGGGACAGTCAGGGAGTGGGGGCAGTGCTTGCTTGATACAGGGTAGTCTGCAAGAGGAAAAGGTCCCAGTTTCCAGAGTCTATGCAGGGGATGGGGATTCCAGAAAAACCTTCCACACCAGGGAGAGCAAAGTGTAATTCAGAGATAAGCTACCACCAGTAGATGCATGTAGGGGTTCTTCTCTGGCTATAAGACCTGTTGAGGGATGTTATCATCTCTACACATTTATGATTTCTGAAACCTAGGCAAGCTGGGGTTGCAAGCTCCTAGACACTGTGGCAGGCACCTGCCAGCTTTCTCATTTGTAAACTGTACCAGATGAGGGACTACTGGAAAGAGTGAAATCAACCCAAACGTAGACAGTGAGCACAGGCGAGGAGCACGGCACGTGGCCACAGCCTCTTCTGAGTCAGGAGTCACCATCTGGCAAACATGAGTGCACAGATAGGCCTTGGGGGAAGCACTGCCGACCTTGGTTAGATGGAGACAGGCCATTGTGAGGGAAGGTCAGTCTGGATGTCAGCTTATGTGGAGAACAAGACAGGACAGACCACTTGGGCTGCTGCAGAGAGAAGGGCAGAACTTTGTGAAGCACGGCTTGGTTCTAGAAGCAGCACTGGCTCTGGAGCCTGCTATCACACTTGTAACCCTTCTTCAGCAAGAGTGTGTTTCCTTCCTCTGCCAGGCTCACTACAGTCTATTCAAACAGTACATTTTTGTTTGCTTGCTTGTTTTGCTTTTTGACAGGGCTTCTTATAGATCAGGCTAGCCTTGAACTCACAATATAGCACAGGATGACCTTGAAATCCCAGCACCTGTATCCTGGGTGCTGGGATTACAAGAGTGCACCATGACACTAAGCTTTTTCATGGTGCTAGGGGTCTAACTTAGAGTTTGCTGCATACCAACTGAGCTACATCCTCAGCCCCGCAGCTAGTTCCCTCTTAATCAGTGGCTCCCCACATAATAGAACCTTTTTGATCAATAGATTGTGCTGTTCTACTTGCTATGCTGATATATATATATATATATATATATATCAACACAATATATAATCCCAAACATGCTGAAAAACTAGCTCATGAGTTTACATATTAAAGCAGAGAGCAGACTCTCTTCCTGAGTCTAAGACTGATCTGGCCTCAAGCACAGCACCTTTAGCAAATGTCCCATGACCCCAGTGAAAAGAAGATCAGGTACATCCTTACCAAGGGTGGACTCCTATTGTTGCTCTGGGCTCTGATCTGACCTTACCCTAGAAGGAAAATAAGCTTCAACTCAAATATCTCTGTGAGAGGAGGAGGTAGTGATGCGGATAATTGAATGCATTGTTTTATATCAGATTTGATTTATACTTAATTTATTTAATTTATGCTATATTGCTTTTTTTCAGTAGATTTATTTTCCTAATTATGTGTTGCTCAGGCTAATATTAACATTAGTTGTATCCCCGGGGGATCCACAGAACAGAAGCAATGTGGAGAGGGGAGAAGACTATGAATCATCCGTGTGTATTGCACTAGCAGTTTTCAAGCTATATTTAGCATTTCTCAGAACCCAAAGGACAATATAGATAGCAGAGGATCTGTTCTAACAGGACAGTGGCATCTGAAGTACAGTGAGCCATGTTAACTCCACTCATATGTGATGCTGCTACCACCACACTGCAGTCCCCAGGAGCAGGAACTGTTAGTATTCAGACATCTGTACTGGTCTGTCCCTGGTGCTCTTAGTGGCTGCAGCTGAGGGCATATCCTGTCAGAACCCCAAGGACAGGCCAGTACAGATGTCTGAATACTAACAGGAATACCCATTGAAAACACATTATGCCAGTTAAATGTTGACAAGGGTTCTGTGCATGTTGGTCACAAAGCTTGTTGCTGTTTCGATAAGATTACATATTGTTCATGACAAATAAAAACCATCCCTTCAGATCTGGGTGTGGTGATTCATGCCTGTGGTTCCAGCACTGGGAAGGTGGAAGAAGGAGGAGTGGGAGTTCAAGGTCATCCTTGGCTTCAAGGTCATCCTTGGCCATATAGCACATTGGAGGCCCACCTGGGCTATGTGAGATCTTGTCTCAATAAACAAACAAACCATGAGCTACCCCTTCAGATCAAAGGATACTGCACTGGGATTCAGAAGTTGTCTACCCAGATGACTCCATTAATAGAAAGTAACCTCTTCATTCTTAGAAATAACAGTCAAGAGCTGGGGAGATGTCTTAGCTGGGAAAGTGTTTGGCACACAAGCATGAAAACCTGAATTTCACACACAGACCAGGTATTTACAAAAGTCATGGGATTGTACAGACCACTCAACAGTTAAGAACATTGGTTGCTCTTCCAGAAGACCCAGGTTCAACTCCCAGCATCCACACGGCAACTTACAGCTGTCAGTAACTCCAGATTCAGGGTATCTGACACCTTCTTCTTGCCCCTCTGCACACGGCATGTATGTTGTACATAAACAAACATGAAGGCAAAACATCCATACACATAAGGTGAAATAAAAATATTTTTAACATCAGGTGTGATGTATATGCTTGAGATTTAGTGAGCTCCAAAAATAAGGTAGACAGCTACTGTGGAAAACACTCACACACACACACACACACACACACACACACACACTCACACACTCACACACACACACACTCACACACTCACACACTCACACACACACACTCACACTCACACACACACAATCATGCACACATGAAGAAGGAGAAGGAAGAGGGAGAGAGAAGGAAGGGGAAGGGGGAGGGGAGAGGAGGGGGACAGAGGAACTTCCTGTGAGGATACATGGCAGATGCCCTCAGGATACAAATCAGGCTTCTTGATCCCGGACTCCAGCCTCCACTCCAGGACAGTGAGCAGCTGTCAAGCCTTCCCATCTCTGCTGCTATGGAAGCCCAAGCGAACTCACACACACACACAAGATCCTCAGTTTCCACTAAGATTAATCTTATGTGTTATTCAGGGCCTGCACACTGATTTTTCAGGGGGCGGGGAGCAAGGAAAAAAGGAAGAGAGGGAGAGGAAGAGGGAGGGAGGGGAAAAGGGGGAAGAGAAGAGGAAGGCAGGAGGAAGGAAGAAGACAGGGAGGTTAGGGAGAGTTGTTTTTCAGTGCAGTGGTCTTACTGCCACCCCAGCAAACAGCTTTATCCCCAGAATTGCCTGTGTGATAGTCTGACTTTTATATAAAGCTATGCGAGTGGAATGTCCTCATCCCCTGTCTTCTCTGTGTCCTTTCTCTCCCCACACCCCAATTCCACAACCTTCCTTGTTGAGCAAAATTTAGTTTAAGAATGACAGACTGTTCCCAAAGCAAACGAGAAATGACAGAAAGGGCACAGTGACAGCTACGCCAAGCATGGAGGCTACTTTGGGTCTTCAACTGAACAGAAAACGGGACTCTGTTGACATTAACAACCTTGCCAATTACTGCTTAGTCCTTTGGCCTTCCACAGAGGACAAGTGGGTCAGAAAGTGACAAGGGAAGCTGCTGTAGGAAGTGAGGATTTATCCACTTGGCCTTTTCCCTCCTGGAGCCCTTATGTCCTCACTGCTGATAATGTCACACATCACCAGTAGGACAGCTGTGGGGCACAGATGACAAAAGTGTCCTGAATTCCTCTAGACTTGGGATAGCTCACTGAGGCAAGACAGGATGCAAAAAACGCATCAGTCCTGCTCCTTACAATCTTGTCAGGGGCTGGTTAGCTGAGCCTGTGCTGCTGGGACAGGCAGTTTGGTACAGTGGACAAAGATTCATGCCAAGAGGCAGGTGTCCAGTACCCATGTGCCAGCTTTGCTGAGAATGTCCTCTTTTTCCACTTGGGTGACAGAGCTGACAGCCGGACAGTAAGGCAAAGGACATGCACATCTGTGCTCCCAGAGGTGGATAAAGGTCTCCTAACACATCACCCAGACACCCAGCTTGCCTGTATGACAGCAAACCATACTTCACAGAATCTGTAGGCAATCAGGTGCACACACTTTAACTAGAGAGAACTATTACAGCTGATGTCTGCCTTACTATGTAAGGGTCACAGTGAACCAGCAGGGAAATGCTGACTCTTGAGCCTCCTTCTGGATGCTTCCTCTGTATTTGGAGAACCTTTGTGATCCACCTCTGTCTTTGTTAGGGTTTCTATTGCTGGGAAGAGACACCATGACCACAATAACTCTTATAAAGGGAAACATTTGAGGTGGCAGCTTTCATTTCAGAGGTTCAGTCTGTTATCATGGCGGGGAACATGATGCAAGTACACATGATGCTGGCTACATCTTGATCAGAAGACAACAGGAAATGGATTGTGACAAAGCAAAGCTTAAACAAAAGAGAGCTCAAAGCCCATCCCCACAGTGACACACTTCCTCCAACAAGGCCACACCTACTCCAATAAAGCCACACTTCCTAGTAGCAACACTCCCTATGAGCTTATGAGAGGCAATTACATTCAAACTACCACAACGTCCTTTCTGGTTCTTTCTCTGAACTCCAAAGCCCTTTCCTTGCATCTAAACTTGAACTGGGATGCCACACTCCGTTATCCCGAGTCTCATTCAAAAAGTCCAGCTTCTGCCAACCCAGCAGAGTGGCACTAGGATAATGTGTTGTAGGACTGTGACTTTTTTTCTTTTTTATGTATTTGATTTTTTGAGATAGGATTTTCCTATGTATCCCTGGCTGGCCTGATACTTAGTATGTAGACCAAGCTGGCCTTAAACTCACAGAGATCCATTCACCTGCCTCTGCCTCCTCAGTGATGGGCCACGAACTCTTTTAATAAGATAAACCATACATAAGTTTTCCTTAAAGTATAACAAGTTGGGGAGACAGGCATAATACACGGATTTTCCATCTTCCCTGGAGGTAGAGGCACTAAGCAAAGGAGGCAATACTCAATTTACTGGATTTTTCTCATCTCTCTTGAATTTGACAGTTTGAGTAAGGAAAAGAACACATACACATACAAACCAACATATACACACATATGTATACACATTGACAAACACATATACACATGCACACACTATCCACCTCCATGTACAAACACATGCACAAATATACACAAACATAAGCATACATGTATAAATATAGCCATATGTGCACACACCCATGCCTTCTCTCTGTAACTGCCATCACATTAGTAAACAGTTTGACATTTCTCAGGCATAGCTTACATCTATATCCACTTCCACCAAAACCCAAGTTTTATTTCCTTTGTGAGTGTACAGGGTGGTATATGTACAGTGTTCATGTATGTGCACATGTGTGCAGATGCCTATAGAGGGGAGAGGCTGACATTAAATGTCTTCCTCAGTCACTGTCTACCTCATGTTTTGAGACAGAATCTCTCATTGATCCTAAAGTCTCCAACTTGGCTAGGCTAGTTGGCCAGCAGGCCCCTTGGATTCTCCTGCCTCTGCCTCTCCAGTACTGGGATTACAGGTACACATTTTTACATGGGTCCTACCTCTGCCTCTCCAGTGCTGGGATTACAGGTACACAATTTTATAAGGGTCCTGCCTCTGCCTCTCCAGCGCTGGAATTAGAAGTACACACTTTTACATGGGTCCTGCCTCTGTCTCTCCAGTGCTGGCATTACAGGTACACACTTTTACATGGGTCCTGCCTCTGCCTCTCCAGTGCTAGGATTACAGGTACACACATTTACACGGATACCAGGGATCTGAACTCAGGTCCTCATGCTTGCACGGCAAGCACTTTCCTGACTGAGCCCCTCACACTTTATCCTCCACAGGTAGCTTGGTGTTTATTGGCGTTTCCAGATCCTCCAAGTGCCAATTCAACCAGGTCTTTCTCTCTGCAACACCTTGGATGCACAGGATGCACAGGGTTACACTAAAAGTCTCTCTTCTAATTGGTTTCATTTTTTAGTTTCCCATCGTTATCACCTTGAGAAATGTTCAGCTGTTAATTTAATAAGCTGGCCTGAACTTTTCTTCAAGCTTTAATCTGAAGCACTGGGGAAGTGTGGAGTCCAGGGGATTACACAGCAGAAAACCATGCATCTCTGCTTGGGTGGACACTTCCTCAGAGATCATCTGAGGACCCCTGTTGTGCCCAAATTCTTAACCCCAAAATCACCAAGAGACCCATTCCAATGCAAAAGCAAAGAGCCTTTTATTGTTTAACAAGTTAATGCCATTAACTCAGGCCCTTCATCTGTCTAACACAGCAGCTGATGTGAGAAGGATCCCAAGGGAGAGGCGGGAAATTTATTGGGATATGCAAGGGGAGTGTCTAGGGGTAGGCAACAGTCTCAGGATTGATGCACTTCCGGGCTTGGACGACC
Source organism: Cricetulus griseus (assembly GCF_003668045.3). Taxonomy (NCBI): domain Eukaryota; kingdom Metazoa; phylum Chordata; class Mammalia; order Rodentia; family Cricetidae; genus Cricetulus; species Cricetulus griseus. The sequence goes on along the minus strand of NC_048596.1, from coordinate 201,891,113 downwards.
TGTCCTGTGTTGATTGGTCAACTGGTTGTTATGGCCTATAGGCCCTCCCAAGGCAGTTGCTATGCTCTGCAAGTCACTGTTATGTCACTTTTACCTTAAAGCCCCATAAAGCACATCCAAGGATATCTGACCTCCTGGTGCCTGGGAGGACAGGCAAGGTCGGGAAGCTCAGCACATTTTGCTGAGTCTTTTCTGCAGCCTGTCATGGCTGCTAAAGCAGGGGGCTGGGTGAGGGTCTGGTCCCTTCACCCAGGCTCGAAATGTCACCTCTAGGGCTGCTGATTGCCCAGCAGCTGGGGTACATTGGATCCAGACAGAATTTCTGGATTCCTTCAGTTGCTCTCGGAGGAGCCTGGTCTCATGTGCACTGGTCTCTTTTGGTTCACCTGTGTTTTCTTTATTTCTCCCTCTCTCCCTCCCTCCCTCCCTCCCCTCCCTTCCCTTCCTCCTCTTTCTCTTCCTCCCTCCCTCTATCCTGTTTGGGAAAGTTGCAGAACCTTTGGGAAGTAGAGCCATGCTGGAGGAAGTACATCACTATGGGTGGGCTCTGAGGGGTTATAGCTTTGCCCTACTTCCTGTTCTCATTCTCAGTTTCCTATGTGTGGCTGAAATGTGATCAGCCGGCTTCTTGCTCCTGCCTGTTGCCACATCTTCCCTGCCATGATGAACTCTAACCTTCTGGAATCATAAACTAAAATAAACCCTTATTTTCCTCCAAGTTCTTATGTCATGGTATTTTATCACAGCCATAGAAAAGTAACTACAATGGTTCCAAACACTAAGGGCTCTCCCTCACAGAAGTCTTACATTCCTGTGCACTACTGCTGCCATATTTACTTTCTTGGCAGATATTTCCCTACCACATGAGTTCTTAGAAAGCAAGGTGTTTGAGGAAATGAAGGAGGAAGGCAAGAAGGAATCGGGGAGGGGAGGAGGAACAAAAAGAGGAAGATTGGAAGGACAAAGAGTCTCATCGAACATAGTCCTGGCATCAAGAAACCCTCGTCTTCCTCCAGGTGTGTTCAGATGCTTTCAGGCCTCAGAGGTCATTATCCTTGACAAACCACTCAGGGGGGAGGCAGAGGCAGAGAATCCAAACAGAGCCCAGAAGTGAAGGTTAAACAATACTAGGCACACCCAAAAATGGGGCACAGATTGGAGACTGTTCCTTGCCTAAGGGCTGCCCCAGCATACTGTGCAATTTCATAGGTAGGTATGACCTCCCAACATCCTTTGGGTGCAGTAATGGGACAGGTTCTTATACCTGGCTGTTCCCACACAACTCTCTTAGGGATTCTCTGCTGAACTTCCCTGATTCGGGGGTCTGTCTTCCAATGCCAGCCTTGTTGCTACCCTAGGTTTCCCCACTTGAGTATGATATCAATCTGAGGGACAGAAGATGACAGATTTTTGTTTCCAGTCAGTTGTGACCTGCTGACTTTCACTAGTTTGAATCCGGCTTGCAAGAAGCCCTAACCCAGTTGTGGGATCTGACTTCAATGTGATGGGGATGCCCAAGCCACCCTGTGCAGCACCCACCCCAGCTCAGTGTCTCACCACAGAGCCTCTGGGCAGTCAGCTACAGAGGAAAGAGCCACGCAGGCTTGGCTTCTGCCTTCCCGGCACCCTCCCCAGCCCAGCTGTGCTACGGAAGCGTCCAGACTCTCCAAGCGAAACCCAGCCAGATTTGCTATAAGCCGGGAATTGGAGAGTTTCACAGTTTGTGCCAACAGTTTGTAAAAAGATGCGACATGTTTCTTCCAAATGTACAACCAGAGACAGGTCATCCATGAGCTGCCAGAACACATTTCACACGAAGCATGAAAAGTCCCAGGAGCTGAATGATGAAGAACTCAACCACAGACCAACGTAAGCAGCCAAGCATCCCTGAAGAATGCCAGAAAGCCTCGCACCAGCCTGCTGCTGTTATTACTACAATTAGCCTCATCTCGATGTGCAGGGAGCCAGATGCACGCTAGACAAGGTCCCAGGCTGCACAGTGTGAAGCACAGCCGGGGAGATGCAGCTGGCAGCACTGGAGAGCAATGAGCTTGGATCACCACACCCCTCCTCCTATGCCAAGTAGGCAGAGCATGCACACATAGATGCAGCCCTCAGAAAACAGTGGAAACTGCCACCTCCCTCTTCTATCCCCTTTTCCTTTCTTCACCGTCCCTGTTCCTCCCTTACATCCCAGCCCTATCACCTACAGAGTTAATGGAGCCAGCCTGGGATGGAACGAGCAGCAAGTTCCTTCCAGACACAAAGGAGGTCTTACAGGACAAAAGACAACTTCAGAGGCTGGAGAGGTGACTCGGTGGCTAAGGACACCTGCTGCTCCTGCAGAGGACCTAGGTTCCGTTGCCAGCACTGACATGGTGGCTCACAACCACCTGTACCAAGGACTCAATACCCTCTTCTGACCTCTGTGGGCACCAGGCATGCATGAGATACAAGGATATACATGCAGGCAAAACAGTCGTACAGATAAAATAAATTAAAATCATTTTTTTTTAATTTAAGACAACTCAAAAGCTTGTTTTTCAAGCCCAGGGATTGGGATTTCAGGTAAGACTCTAACACTTTTTTAAATTTCATTTTTAATTAGCATATGGTGTATTCATGCATGCTTAGCTTTGGTCAATCTGCTCCTCATGTTCCCCCTCCTTCTACATGTACTGACAGGAATGAAGATATTCCAAGGAAGCGCTTATGTCCCTTCCTTTGGCCATCAGATTTTGGCTATCAGGAGTCTCACAATGGGATAAAGAAAAGGCTGAAGACAGCCAGAGGGAACTCGTCTGCTAGAAAGATGTCACCCAGTTCTGACAACCTGCAAGACAGACTGGAGTTGAGAAGGATGTGTCAGTGATGGGCGGGACCACATCTTGACCAGCACTGTTTAGCCATGCACACACTTGCCCTCTCTAAACCTAAGTGTCCCGAGAGGACCCTAATGATGGACTTGGGGGTCACCACACCCCTCTGTTCCCCTTCCCAACAGGGCCACATTGACTAAATCCCTTTCTCTGCTTTCATTATTAACCGTCTCTTTAACTGCCCTACTGAGGACAGGTGCTCAGCTGCCAAGGCCCACACTCAGATCCTAACAATTCCAGTAAGACTCTTTCTGTCTCCCCCCACCCCCACCCCCACCCCTGCTCTCCACTGGAACCCTTCCACCCTCACACTCTGCATTTCCATGGAGTTAGATTTGAGCTAGGGGCTGATCAGGTCCTGTCAGTCTGCAGCAACCCCCTTTTTCATGACTGCTGTACAGGAAATGGCATACCCCCACCAAGAGCCCTTAAATCTGCAACCCCCTAACAGACTCCCTGGCCTCCCCAGGCTCCCGGGTACCTGATTCCTGGAGAATGGCAGGCGTCATAATCCTCATTTCCCCAAAGTAAGTCTACTGGGCTAAGTTACCAGACTCCAAGATATCAGAGAGGTAAAGGCAGCACATCCCCACCCTATAACACCCACCAAAGAAATACACTCCTGCCCCTCAGGCTCTAGGCTAACACATTCCTTCCTTGGAATAAAGGACCCCCTCCCCTCCTGTGCCACCCAGGAATTAGCACCTGGCTGCAGGTCTGTGTGCTGTAGACTGTTCATCATGTGGTATTCTTCACTTCCTCTGAGACCTATAGAAGGGTACATGAGCTGTCACATGGGCCCAAACGCTCCTCCAAGCCCCTGCCATCATCCTGCTGTCTAAGTTAACAAATCTATGACCCTAAGGGACAATCACCTTTCCCGTGTCACACATACTTTATTGTCCTCTCCACATCCATTCCTTAAAGCCTCTTTTCCCCTCTCTCATGGGCCCCTTTCCATTTTCCTGACCTCTGCCCACTCACTCCCACATAAATACACACACATGAAAATTAGAAGTTAGGATTCACACATAAGAGAGAATATTGGTGTTTGTCTTTCTGGAGCATCACTTGATGTGATGTTTCCCAGGTCCTTCCATTTTCCTATACATTTTAAATTCTCATTTTTCTTTACAGCCAAATAAAAGTCCATTATCTATATGCCACATGTTCATTACCCACTCATCAGGTGATGGACACTGAGGGTTATTCCTTTCCCTGGATACTGTCAACAGAGCCACAATAACCATGGATACGTAAGTACCTCTGTGGTAGGAGGCAGTCTTTGGAGTAGATGCCTAGGAGTGATATAGCTGGGTTATTTGGGAATTCTATAGTTTCTTGAGAAGCCTGCACACTGATTTCCACATTGACTGCACCAGTTTGCACTTCCACCAGCGGTGAATGAGGGTTCTGTTTTCTCCACAATCTCACCAGTGTCTGTCACCATTTGTCTGCAATGGGCCTGACATTTCACACGGCTTCTGCGTTTCCATGTCCTGTCAACTTCCTTACTAGGGACTTCCTGATCACCCTGGTACTTAAACATTGTCTCCTTTTGAGTTTCCGACAGTTGATGGGTGCTAGAGGAAAGTGGTTTCTTTAGAGGTGAGGTCTCCCTTAGGTTGTCCTGCTCTGGTGGATGACCCCATACGCATTCGTATACATGAAGAACTTAGTGGATTTAGTGGGTTATAAAAAAAAAAAAAAAGGACATGCAGTTGGGAAGAGGACAATGGAAAGGGATCCAGGAGGAGTTGGAGGGGACAAATCAGAGGCAGATATGATCAAATATATTATATGCACTATCAAATTCTCAAAAAATATGTTTTAGAGCACTAGATGCCCACCAGCCTTGGTCAGCCTCATGCCAGCAGAGGTTCTCTGAGTAGCATCCTCAGGATGCCCCTGTTCTTAGGGAGTTCCTGTGTAAGCCCTGGCATGGTTCATCCATGGAAGGACCCTCTCCAGCCTTGCACTTGACTGATGCCAGAAAGCACCTGGAGTCTGAAGCTGGCTTCCATTGATGGTGTCGAGTTTGTGAGTGACAACAGCTGCCATGTTGATCTAGCCAGGTGTGGTGATGAGTCCCAGAACTCAAGAGGTGGAAACAGGAGGACAGACAGCCACAGTGAGGCTAGCTGAAACTAAAGAGTCTCCCCAAACAGTCAGCCAGAAATCACAGAATGAGGATCCCCACAGGTAGGGAGCACAGTGGCCCAGCAGAGTCCTAAGCCCTGACTGCACATCCCTGCCCATCCACAAGCACTCCTTTCCCACATGTGTAAGTGTGTCTTCCATGTGTCTCCAAAATGAGATTGAAACCCCTTAAGAGCAACAACTTAGAGGGCAGAAACAGGAGGATCCCTAGTTCAAGGCTAGCCTGAGATATACAGAGAACTAGAAGCCAGCCTGAGGTACATAGTGAGACCCTGTCTTTAAAAAAATTAAATACAACCTAGCAGATGTGTATATGTGTATTTCACAAGCTCTCTGCAGTGTAAAACATAGGAAAGACCCCTTCGTGATAGATGAGACACCACATTTGAGAAAGCAGGAATAGCAGTCTATCTGTTTTTCTCTCCTATTAACACTTTGGGCAGATTATCAATTTTTTAAATTATTAACCTTCTTAAACTACTTTTCACTGTCTGTAAAACAGACAGCATAATTGATGTGACCCACAAAGTAGCTCTGCCCAGGACCAGGCATTTGACATTGCTTAGCCAGCAACAGCAGCAACACAAGCTCATTCATCCCAGTGACCTGATAAAAAAATACTGCTTATGTTGCCCTCTTGGTTTATTTGTTCATTTGTTTGGAGTTTTTGTTTGGTTTGGTTTGGTTTGGGAGTTTTTAATTTGGTTGGTTGGTTGGCTGGTTGGTTGGGTTTTTTGTTTTGGTTTTTTGGGTGTGTGTGTGTGTGTGTGTGTGTGTGTGTGTGTGTGTGTGTGTGCGCGTGCAGAGGGAGGGTCATATATCTTCCTCAATCACATTCTGTCTCATCTTTGTAATATAGGGTCACTGAACCTGGAGCTCATTAATTCAGCTAAACTGGCTAGCCAGCAAGCCTTAGGGATCCTGAGTCTGCATTCTCAGAAATGGGGTTACACTGCACCCAGATTTCTATGTGGGTTCTGGGGATCCAAGATCAGGTCCTTGCGCTCATGCAGTAAATACTTTTGTAACTGAAAATCTCCCCAGCCAGCTCAGACTCTTCCGATGCCACAGCCTACCCCCCAAGTCACACTCTTCCAACGCCATGCCCTACCCCCCAAGTCACACTCTTCCAATGCCATGCCCTTTCCCCCAAGTCACACTCTTCCAATGCCATGCCCTTTCCCCCAAGTCACACTCTTTCAATGTCACATCCCATCCCCCAGGTCACATTCTTCCAATGCCATGCCCTATGCCCCAAGTCACACCCTTCTGATGTCACACCCTACCTCTTAGAAGTGAAATCTCTTTCCAGATAATTGTCTTCAGCAAAAGCCAATGTCAAAATCTCTATCCAACTGACCCCAAATTTGGGAGGGAAGGGGAAAGGAGAGACAAGCCAGCCCCTTGGAATTTTGGAAACTGCCTATTGGAGAGGGGACAGTGCTGGCAGCTAGGGATTGGGTGGACTGGATGCCAAATAACTCCCAGTGCTCAGAACTGACCCCGCAGTGAAGAATCTTACATCTCAACACCACCAGCACTTCCACTAAGCAAACAAACCACCTGAGAAGCACCTGTGAACAATGAATGGGCAGCAAAGCCATCTCAATAAACAGGTGAAAGAGGGAACGCTGGAAAATCAGTTAGAAAATCACCAATACCTCCTAAGGGTTTCAGGTGGCTCCACACAGAAAGGAGCCTGGCTGGCAGAGGTCAATGTCTCTCCCAAGGCCTTGCTGACTTCCTGCAGCTGTCCTGGGGACAGCTGGGCCACCAGTGGCATCAGATCACAGCCCTGCCACTGGAGCAGTGTCTCCTGATCCTCCAACTCTTGGCTCAGCTGTTGTTCTTTTGCCTCCAGCGCAGACATCCTTGATTGGAGAGCTTCGATTTCCTTCTGCAGAGAATGGGGGAACAGATTTCATCCATTAACCCTGCTCTGCTACTAATGAATCGGTTAAATGAGAGCAGGCCATATGCACCACAATCTCGGAGCCCACCCCACTCTTCCGAGGCAGGCCAATTCCAGAAGTCTGCTGAACTGGGAAAATCATGCCAGTTTTATGTTTCTGATGAGTTGGCAGGAAGAAAAACATCCTCTCCTTCCCAAGCATTAAATACGGACAAGCGCTAGCCAAGGTTTTGACTTGAGAGAACCCAGCAAATGATGTATCACTGGCTTCGCTTCTGATGGGGAAGCAAAGGCACTAGCCACTCACACCAAACACTGAGACACCAGCTGTGGGCCAGGAGGGGAAAGGGCAGCCTGCTCCCAAACACAAGAACTTAGGATGTACAAAAACACAAGAACCTTGGCTTGTCGGGTCAATAGGATTGGGAGAACAAGATTTGTCGAGCCAGAGTCTAGTGTCCTTCAGACTGTTGGACCAATTTACTTCCCAGGATTGGTGAGAGAACTCCATCAGTCAAGTGCTTGCCATGCAAGCATGAAGAGCTAGTTCTGATACCCAGAACCCATGCAAAAGCTGGGGACCCACAGAATGAATCTGCAAACCCAGCATAGGGTAAGGGGAGGTAGAAGACAGGAGGATGCCAGGGACTTGCTAGCCAGCCTGTCTAGCCCAATCAGTAAAGTGTAGATTCAGTGAGAAACCCTGTGTCAAAAAAATAATAATAATAAGGTAAAGGGATATTGGAGTAAATATCAAATATCAACTTCTGTCCTCCACATACATGTGCACATACATGCACCTGTGCCCACATTCAAACTCAAACACACACACACACACACACACACACACACACACACACACACACACACACACACACACAATTTGCCCTAATTTATTAAGCTGGAATCTAAGTTAATCCATAACCATCATCTGTCTCCAGGCCAAGAAATAAACAAGCAGCAGGTAATTGAACACAGTGTGAGCTCAGCACTGGGCAGATAGCCATCTCACTGCGTAGGAGTCTGAATATAACACCAGGCTCTACTAACGGACACACCCCCTGTTCCCTCACTGTTCCTAGCTGATAAGAGTACAGCTTAATTCCTGATATCTCCCTATCTCCAGGATGTTCTCTCCACCCACAGTGCAGATTCTCCACAGCTTCTACCTCCTGCACCCACCCAGAGAAGAGAGAGGGCTGAGCTAGCCCACAGTCTCAGTGTGCTCAACAGAAACTCAAAACTAACCACTCTGTGAAACCCACACTCTTTGTTGCTCTCATTTTTGTTTTGTTTTGTTTTGGTTTGGTTTTGGTTTTGTTTCTCAGAGTCAACATCTCACTCAGTAACTAGCCCAGAACTCATCTTATAGCCCAGGCTTGAACCTATAGCAATAAAGCCTCGGCCTCCCCATACTGGGAAGACAGACTCAAGTTTTTCTAAACTATAGTAAAAAAGACATAACAAAAGACATGGCATCTCCACCATTTTGCATGCACAGTTCAGTAACATAGGCACACACACAAACTGGGCAAGCATCCCCACCATCCAACCACAAAACTCCGTCTCCATTAAACACCAACTCTCCATCCCCCTGCCCACCCACACACCATCCCCTCCCCTGCCTCCCACCAATCTGCTTCCCTACTGGAGGATTTCTTCTAAGTAGAATCTTACAGTATCTATCTTTCATGACTGGCTTATGTGGCATAACACACTGTCCTCTACATTCACCCGCACTGTGCCCTGTGGCACAATGTCCTTTTCCTGAAAGGTGAATAACAGACCTTTGCATCCACACCACATTTGGCTTATCCACCCAGCTGTCATCAACTATAGTAATCCAGATGTCTCATCTAGTCTGTGCTTTTATTTCTTTGCAGGTGCATAACCACAATGGGATCGCTGGGTCCTAAGGATTCTATTTTTAAGTTTTTGAGGAACTGCAATCTATTTTCTGTGATGATCCTACATTTTTCCTCTTTTGTTATTTTTTCCATTTTCGTGTGTGTGTGTGTGTGTGTGTGTGTGTGTGTGTGTGTGTGTGGTATGTGTATGTTTGCATGTATGTGGGTATGTGTGGGTAGGATGCCTATGCATGTGGTTGGGTGTGTATGTGGAGGCCCAAAGTTGATGTTAAGAATCATATTTGAGGGCTGGAGAGGTGGCTCAGTGGTTAAGAGCACTGGCTGTTCTTCCAGAGGACCTGGGTTCAATTCCCAGCACCCACATGGCAGTTCACAACTGTCTGTAACCCCAAGATGTGACACCCTATCACAGACATACCTGCAGGCAAAACACCAATGCACATTAAAATAAATAAATTATTTAAAAGAATCATATTTGATGGCCTTTCCACTCTATTCACCGAGGCTCTTCCATGATTCCAGTGTTTCTCATAGCTCCCAGTTCCTGCTCCAGGCTTTAGGCTCAAGTATGCCCACACCCCACCACTTCTCTGTCCCTGCCCCAGGATATTTACTGTTTCAAAAACTTCTGGAGCCCCTCCTGGCTCTGGTCTCACTTTGGATCCTCATTCAGAGTTCTAACCCTGGGCACTTCTTGGCCAGATGTCACCACTGCTCTGCACCAAGCATGGCTTCCATATACCTGCTGGTCATTACAGATGCAGCCTCATGCCGAGCCCAGGCATAAAACCATGTCCCTTAACAGTTACTTCCCAGAGTTCACCATGATAGGAATTCACACAAAGCATTCCCAGAGCACAAACCTCTCCCTGTCCCTCAAAGGGGAGCGTCTATGGGTCAAATAATGGGAGAAACACTAGCTACAGTCAGAGAGCAGAGCCAGAAGGTTCTGAGGCCCATAATACTGTGCAGGTGCCTTTGCAGGTTCCTCTGTGCCCTCCGGCCGCAGCATTACCTCTGCTTGGAGCCCTTACACTCAACAGTGTGAAGACCGACTTCACTGCATCTGACTCACATGGATAAGAAAAGGGCCAGTGCCTCTCTGGAAAATTCTATACCACTCACCTGCAATTGCTGTTTCTCTCGAATAAGCCAGTCCCGCCTGGTGATGGATGCAGATGGACTATCCTGGGCAGTGGTCCTTGGCTCTCCATCAAGTGGGGCCTCTGGAGCATCGCTGCCAGACCTGCAAGTAACAGATATGCATTGGTACAGGTGTTGTGGAACATAAGATGTGTTATATTTGTTTATGCTGTGGAACATTTGTTTAGTGATGCAAAGATGTATTGCCTTATTTTATGTTGCATTTGTTTAACTCTGTAAAGCTGTGTTACTTCACCTGTCTCAAACACCTGATTGGTCTAATAAAGAGCTGAACAGCCAGTATTGAGGCAGGAGAAAGGACAGGCAGAGCTAGCAGGCAGAGAAAATGAATAGAAAGAGAAATCTGAGAAAAGAAGATACAGGAGGACATCAGGGGCCAATCACCCAGCTAAACAGCAAGCCACAGAGTAAGAAGGAAAAAAACGTATACAGAAATAGAGAAAGAGAAAAGCCCAGAGGGAAAAGATAAAATAATTTAAGAAAAGCCTGCTAGAAACAAGCCAAGCTAAGGCCAGGCATTCATACGTAAGAATAACATTTATTTGGGAGCTGGATAGTGGGCACCAAAGAGCAAAGAGTAAAGAGTATAAAACACAACTGATTACATACAGGTGTAGTGAAGCAGACATTGCCAGGTCTACATGTACTTAAAGAGTGAGAAACTGCACAAAGCTTCCCCAGTCACAGGGTCACCCAGGCACTCACAGGGCTGAAGTCCCTAATGTACATGTTTCAACTATAATCTGTCACGTAGACCAGGCTAACTCATACCATCCTAGTTGCCTGTCTGTTGCTATGATAAAACACTCTGATCATAAAGCAACTGAGAGGAGGAAGCAGTTTATTTCGGCTTCCATCCTTCCACCCTCACTAGCCTGCTGTCTTATAGAACCCAGGACCACCAGCCCAGGGGTGGCCACACCCACAATGGGCTGGGCTCTCCCCCATCAATCACTAATTAAGAAAACTAATGCCCTACTGACTTGTCTACAGCCCAATCTTATGGAGGCATTTTCTCAATGAGGCTCTCTCCTCTCCAATGACTCTAGCTGTGTCAAGTAGACACATAACTAGCCAGCCTGTCACCTGCACTCCTGCACTTTCCAAGACACCCCAGGTCGTACGACTCACAGAAAGTTCAGACACCTTTTCCCCCTTCTATCACATCCCACCCTCCCCTGTGGGGCAGTCCCCTGAGAGGCTCTTCCTAGGACAGCACTGGATAGGGAGAACACGGTTCACAGAGGTCAAGGCCACAGTGAGAACTTGGATTTGCATTTCTCTGGCGGTGTCTTTGAACAAACCCAACCCTCTGAACCTCACTGTCCTCCTCATACTGGGCTACCTGGAGAAGGAAGAAAGACACCCTGTCCTTGGGGCATTTGCTGGAAACCTCCAACGTCTCAACATGTGCACCAGTAAAGTGAACACCGGACCTGTCTGGCGGACACACTCCTACACAGGATGAACTTTAATATGAAGACAGCAGCACAACGAGCCTCTTCCGTGTATAACGGCTCTATGGTGCTCTTGGCTTCCAACAGCTGTGAAAAGAGGGTGCAAGCCCTTCTCTGGGCTCTGGGCTCTGGGCTCTGGGCTGCTACCTGCTCTTTGGGCTGGACTGTGAGTCTCTGAGGGAGACATGGCTCTTCTTGTGCCAATGTTCCCAGTGTCCAGCACTGAGCTGGGACTCAGCTAACACCTGCTGGGTAGCTTAATGAGTTCATAGCCTTGAACATGGAGAAGTCATTCCCACCCTGTCTCCCGCTGCATTTGCTCATTTCTTCCCCTTACTTATTTCCCAATGTGTTTGGTCTATGCTGATATTAGAGTTCATTGAATTTCTCCATTCACTGCCATCTGGGTGGAGGTGGGAGCTAGTGTAGGAAGTCAACACAGAACTGAAAAATCAGCTGCAGAGAGAAGCTACAGGTGCAGAGCTGGGAACTAACTCTATGCATGATAGTTAAATCACATCCATTACCACCCCATAAGCCCCTGTGCTTAACCAACACCCCTCTGTCTGTCTCTCATACTCCTACTACCAGGACAGAAAAGAGATCTATGGAGAGCTAGGGGTGGCCTCAGGACACATGGCTCACATAGGGACGGGTTCCATCTTCCATGTTTTTGGTCCCCAGAGTCTCCCAATACTGCATACTCTTTTATTTATTTTTGTAAAGTCTCAATATGTGATCCCTCATGGCAGAGCAAATTGGAATCCTTGCTATAAACTAATCAGTATATAAAATAAGCAGACCCCTCCGGGGAAGATAAAAACCTGCAATAGCACGGAGGTGTAGGGGGCAGGGGTATGTAAGATCTAAGATAACACTCTCAGCCTTGGGGGTTCAGACTGGTACCCACTAGGACCAGCCCAGTTGTAGGGAATCTTCCTCTTTCTGACCGGAATCTTTCCTATCAATCACTGAAGGGATGAACCCCACCTGTAAAACCTGATCATGCACCACACAGAAAAGCACAGCTATAAAATGTACAGACAACATCTTTATTTCCTGATAACATCTTGTGAGCTTCCCTTCTGTGCCCTGGGTATTTATTATAACCTGAGGATCACTGGGCCCTGTGACACTTCAGTCTGCTGTGCTATCCACTTGAAATCAAAGGCTTGTATGCTCGAGAGGAAGAAAGGAAAAGCAGGCAGTCCAGGGTGGCATGCTGCCAGCCTACACTTACCATTTTGGTCCCATCTCAGGGGAACAGACAAGCAGCAGCTGTTACATCTGGACAATGCCAGAGTTCTATCATGGTCAGATTGGAAATCCTTCCTGTCCTTCATTTTTTATCTTTTTCAGACTCTGCTCCTGCATGTTTTAAGTTATCCTCTGGGGAAAGGTCTCTGATTAAAGATATTCTGTGTGTGTGCATGAATTTAGGTAGCAAGAGTACCAGTGTGGATGCCTATGCTAGTGAAGAGCCAGTGAGAAGTCACATGACATGGTATGCAATTAGGGGAAAACAAGGTATAAATGAGAAAATTACCAGTCAACAACAATGCTTGCCAAATACTCCAGAGAAAGGAAAATCTTTCCTTCTGACCCTGGTGTGTCAAAGAGGTGGAATTTTCCCCATTGTTCCAGAATCAGAAATGGGAGTTGACAAGAATAGGCCTAGAAGTATTTCACCTTAAGTCTATAACTGTGGGGTAGGAGCCCCCAGTGGGATGCCACCCTCAGCACCTCCTGCTTACCCGCCATCAGAGTGAGGTATGAAAACATACCGCCTCCCACTTACTGGAGCAGACAGAGAGCTATCCATCCTGCTCCCACAAAAGAGATCAGAAAGCCCAGGCACCTCAAGATGTAAGAGTGGAGACTGATTCTCCAAGGTACACAGCTGTCCAGTTTGGGTTCTCCTGACAGCTAGGCTTGAGGCAAGGATATGAGCAGATTGTTTTTAGAGAAACAACCATAAGACACCATAGAACTGGAACCTACAGGGAGAAGAGTCAGAAAAAAATATATAATCTAACTGATCATCACAGAGGCAACTGAGGCCCCATCCTACCAGGAACCTTCTAGAAGAAGAAAAACATGGCACATTGCTCAAAACTGCCCCTAGAGGCCAGGGCACCGGTGACTGTTGCCCTTGGGGTTATATTCATATGCAGCTGCCCAGGAAACAAAAATATCCCTCCACTGTCATCACCTTCATAATCATCATCACCACCACCACCAGCAGCAGCAGCAGCAGCAGCATCACCACCATCATCACCACCACCACCACCATCACCAGCAGCATCATCACCAGCATCATCACCAGCATCATCACCAGCAGCATCACCAGCAGCATCACCAGCAGAATCACTACCACCATCACCATCATCACCATGTACTTCAGTACAAAATTTTCCTTTTGTGATTTTCACTCACACTAATAGCAGAGTTTCAAAACTGTCTGGCAGAGAACCTAGGTAAAGTGCTAAGACAGTGACATTAATGTATCCTCAGCTGCAGAAGGTCCTGGAGGCTCAAGGCAAAAACGCGATGCCAATAGTGTCTGCCATAGCAGCTGTCACAACCCTTCCTTCTGACGTGGCTTGTCCTATGGCAGACATGGGGGAACTGAGCAGCATGGCAGACGGACATGGTCCATTGTGGGTAGTCTCAGCACCCATCAGCCCACAGCAGAGGTGTGTCAGCTTCGGCCCCATGGGAGAAGTGGGGCCACATGGTAAAGCAGCTATTGCTGAGGCACAAGAAAGTCATTTCAAGTCAGAGTGCAGGCCATGAGGTAGGGACCATGTGAGCCCCACAAGACAGTGAGCATACTGACACCTGCCTACAGAGGACATTGGCTCCACTAGCCAGGAAGCAGCTGTGACAGCAGAATAAGTGTCCGAACAGTAGGCAGAGAAAGCTATGAATCTGGCCTGTGGTTGGCATCTCAGAGTGACATGGCTATATGAAGAAAACAAAAAAGCAGAAATGCCCCAATGCCTATGCTATCTACCTGGGATACTGTAACCAAGTGGAGACGTGGATTTACCACACTGTTAAAGAATAGTGGTGCAGGCCTTCAATCCCAGCACTCAGGAAGCAGAGGAAGGTGGATCTCTGTGAGTTTGAGACTGCAAAGCAAGTTCCAGGACAGGTTCCAAAGCTACAGAGAAACCCTGTCTCAAACAACAACAAAAGGACAAAACCAGAGGCGGGCGAATCTCTGACTTCAAGATCAGCCTGGTCTACAGAGTGAGTTCCAGGACAGCCAGGGCCACACAGAAACCCTGTCTCAAAAAAAAAAAAAAAAAAAAAAAAACATCTTGAACTGAGGAGCAGCAGCGTCCACCTCACCCCAGTACTGGCCCCATTATTGAGCAACAGAGAATAACACGAAGGAGACAGTGTGAGGACTGATGGCCACTATTAGAGTGATGCAGCGACCTCCAAACCCCAGTGACTCAGGGGCTGATGTAAACAGTTCCAAGGGGAACAAAAACCACAAGCTGCTTACTTAAGAGGTTGACAGTAATTTTCAGAATAAGTAACAATAAAAATTAAGTGGCTGGTAGACTCTGGGGTTATTTACATCCCCTTAAATATTACTCTAAACTTTCATAGTTTGAGATGTTGAGACACTGCCTCCTCCTCCTCTTCCCATGGCCAAAGTGAATGGGAGGGCCTCATATCTGACGGTCTCTCATGAGACAGCCCCGACAGTTTGAATATGGGAACATACGTTGCTTTCATCAGACTCTCATAGAAACACTTGATCCCAGAAAGGTAAAGAGGTACTTATTTAAGTTACTAATTCGTGTTGAAAGATGGCCATGCTAACAAAACTATTTCATTTATGTAGAAAAATTCCCCAGCATACAGAAGAGCCTTTTCCCCCTGGACTCAGGGCCAAGCTCCTGAGAAGTTTGTATCCAGGTCCCCCTGGTGGTCATTGTGAGGACTGCAGGAACTAGCGTCTCCTGGAGAGCCTTCCAGTCCAGCGGGCCCTGGTGAGGATGAACTAACTCCTCAGGCTGCTCCGCACATACAAAGGCAGACCTTAATTATTAGCAGCTCTGTAACCATGCCCACGTGCTTTGTAAAGATGTGACAACAAAGCAGATATCAAGTCATTCTCTAGCTATGGTAGTAACAGGACAGGTGAAATTGACAAAAGAAAAAGTCAAGAATAAAATATAACTAAAGTGAGGAAGACAGGGTCCCTCACTTTCTGATGAGGCAAGTAGGAAGTATAGAGGTTACAGTCAGCCAGTCAGAGGAGGAAATGGCAGCACAATCCCAGTTCCCATCCTCCAGCCCTGGGCTGGGGCATCAGAAGCAAGACTGACCGAAGTGAAGGTTGCCCTCCAGCTCTCCCCCGTCCCTGTATGCACACATATGCTTGTGAACCTATATAAGCATGTACACATACGTAACTCCTGCAACAGTCAGTTGGAGAGGTAAAGACAGTGCAGTCCCCCTCTTCGGACAGTCATCCTTCAGAATGAGGGGATATTCAAGGCAGCAGATCAAAGGCTTCGGGACTGAGACACTGTCACTCAGGATATCCTAGAAAGTCTCAGTGAGATGTGTGACTGACAGGCAGAGGTTTGGGAGGATGGTGACTTTACTATCTTGAAGGGTAAAAGCAAGCATTAGTGACTGTTACAGGACCCATCGGAGATCATAGACTCGAGCAAGGTTCAGCTGTGTGGGAAGTTGGTGCCGGTGCTGACCAGTCAGAGGTTGGGCACCAGTAAGGCTGCATCACAGAGGCTTTGGGGGGGGGTCACACTCAGAGCACAGGAGCCATCCGGGTAGCCCAGGATCCACTGATTCCAGCATGAGGCTTGTCCTTATTGCTTTGTGGGAGGTGGGCAATGTCCAAGAGTGAAGTGAGAAAATCCAGCAAGGTGAGCGGCTGCTGCAATAACCCAAATAAAAACTGCAGGCAGCAGAGGAAGATTTGGAATAGAGGATGGAAAGGTGAGTGAGAATGACAGAGATGATAGATGTGGCCAGAGCTAGCACCCCATGAATTAGAGGGTCACAGAATAGGGGTCTGAGGTGTTTCTGAGGTAACTGAAGGCAGAAGTCATGAGACAAGGAATCCAGGAGGAGGAGGAGGAAGAGGAGGAGGAGGAGGAGAGAGAGAGAGAGAGAGAGAGAGAGAGAGAGAGAGAGAGAGAGAGAGTGACTGGGGATGACGTGCTCACTGCAGAAGCATGAGGATCAGAGTTCAGATCCTGGAACCCACACAAAAGTTAGGCAGACTTGAGGGCTCACTCATAACCCCAGCACTCAGGAGGCGAAGATAGGGAGTACTCCAGGCAATCTGGCTGACTAAACTAACCAGAATCAATCCAGGTTCAGCAAAAAAGTCCCACCTCAATAAAGTGGAGAGAAATCAAGGAAGACACTTGATGTTAACTTTGGACCTCCATATGCACACACACATATGTACTCACACACATGCAAAAAATACATACACACTTGCACTTTACACATAGGTACACAGGCAGAAACAAAAAAAAACACTTTAGAAGACTGATTTTTGGCAAGGTTTTCCAGAGGAACAGAATGCACATACTATAAGAGAGGGATTAGATTGGCTTACACGCTAGAAGCTAGCTAATCCAATCATGGCTGCCTATATGCTGTGGAGGCAGAGAACACGGGAGCTGCTCAGCCCACAAAGCTGGACACCTCAGCAGTATCAAGCCAGAGCTGGAGGCCTGGAAGCTCCCTGGAGAGCTGTTAGCATTGAGTCCACGTTGTCGAAAGGCCAAAGAAGCTGGAATCTGATGTCAGCAGAGCAGCAGCAGCAGCAGCACAGAGACATGGGAAGGCTAGAGCAGGCATGCAGCTTTGTCCTCAGCCTTCCTTCTTCTCCCAACAATGGCCCCAGGTGTCAATCATCTTAGGAAATGCCCCTGAAGCCCCAATGAGTGTGGTTCACCACTCCAAGACATCTCTTAATGCAGCCAAGTTGACAGCCAAAGCCAACCATCAACCATAATAAGCTTAATAAAGGCAAGGATAAAAGCACAGTGCCTCTTTAAGGATAAAATGATGAAATTAATAAATGTATTATTGACCACAGGAAGCCCAGGGTCAGCACTCTACAGAGAGGAATCCTCAGAGGACTGGGGTTTGGACAAAACAATACCTGGTGCTTATGTCTGAGACACCAGAAATATGCAGGACCCTACAGAGATGGGTATGTCAATGGGAGGATACAGAGAGAGAGGCAAGACCTCAGAAGCAGCAAGGAGAATGGCCAGTGATAACAGGATGGAGAGAGGACAGAAGAGAAAGGACAGCCAAGTGGGGACTGTGGTGGCATCCACGGGTACTCACCTTTGGGTGGTTCCATGCAAAGCCACCTGGGTCTGTGCTGCCAGGTAGCCCAAGAAGCTGCCAAGAGCAGGTTGTTGAGAAGGCAGAGCCCAAGGCAGGCGGCCTTTCTCCTGTTCCAGGTCTTCCAATCGCTGTCTCAGTGTCTCTGCTGGAAACCCAAAGAGGTGAAAGAGAGAGAAAGACTGTGAAACTCAGAAAGATAACCCAAATCTCTCCTCTCAGCCCCAGCCAGCTCCATCTGAGCCACCCGAGGCTGAGGGCTGTTGTCCACGCCACTTGGTTCTCCTGAAGAGTTCCAGAGACCTTTACATTGCTTTGTTCTCCCAGCTGTCAGGGGCTGCAGTTACCAGCCTCCATGGTGGTACCCAAAAGGGTAGCTGTTTTGCTTGTTGTTTTTTTTTTTTTTAATCATGGTCCTCTTTGGGAGAAAAAAATGCCAAATTTGGAGGAGTCTAAAAGAGTCATTGGTTGATTGGTTGGTTTTTCAGAAAGGGCCTCATAGAGACCAGGATAACTCTGAACTGTCTATGCAGATAAGAATTATTGTGAGCTTTCAATCTCCTGCCTCCATCTCCCAAGTTCTAGAATTATAATAGGCATGGATTACTGTATCCAGATTACACAGTGCTGGAGATTGAACCCAGGGCTTCAAGCTTGCTAGGCAAGCATTCTAACAACTGACTAACATCCCTACAGGATACAGTTTTGAGAAATCAGTGCCCAAAAGCAATTTTTTAATAATGTAAATTTTCAATTTTAAAGAAATAAATAGCCAGGCAATGGTGGCACACACCTTTAATTCCAGCACTCAGGAGGCAGAGGCAAATGGATCTCTGAGGTCAGCTTGGTCCACAAAGCAAGTTCCAGGACAGCTAGGGCTACACAGAGAAATCCTGTCTCAAAAAAACATAAATAGATAAATAAATAAATAAATAAATAATGTTTATCAAGTTATAGACAATCACAGGCCTTGCAGGCACAGAGCAATATTCATAGTCCCCATGCCAGAAGTGACTGTAGCCACTCTGTCACACAGTAGGTCTCACGGTTGTTCTAATGACCTCAGGTTGCCTCAGGCAAGTTATAAATATAAATTACTATAAAAGCCACTTTAAAAAGTAAGCTGCAGATATTAGAGTCCCTTCTAGTTCATAATCAAATCCTAAAAAATTTTAAAGCTTCCTATAAAGTTATCTTTGAGCCAGGAGAGGTGGCTTACCACATGTAGGAGGTTGAGGCAGGAGGATCCTGAGTTCAAGAGTAGCCTAGGCTACACATGACCAGGTGAAGGGAAGGCAGTGAATGAGCAAGTGTCTGGAGAAAGTTCCCATCAATGACTTTCCCATAAACCCACCAAATGACCTGAAACCAGTGTCCAGACACTGCACAGAGAGTCGAATCCATTGCTTGTCTCACTGCTGTGATAAAATACTAGACAAAAGCTATGAACATGAGGAAGAATAGGTATATTTGGGCTCACAGAGAGGGCGCAATGTATCAGGGTGAGGAAGGGCGGATGGTAGCAGGAGCTTGGGGTCACACTGCACCCACATTCAGGAAGCAGAGAGAGAAGAATATTCTTTTTTATTTTTTTTATTAGTTCAAGTTAGGGAACAAGCTTGTTTCACATGTAAGTCCCTTCTCCCTCTCCCTCCCCTCATGCCCATCCCTCCTCTCCCACCCCCAACCTACCCCCTACCCCATCCACCCACCACTCCCCAGGCAGGGTAGGGCCCTCAATGGGGGCTCTGCAAAGTCCACCAAATCTTCCTGTGCTGGGCCTGGGTCCTTCCCCATGTGTCCAGGGCCAGAGTGTATCCCTTTACGTGGGATGGGCTCTCAAAGTCCCAAGAAGAATATTCTTTCCCCCTTTTTATTCATGCCGAAATCCCTGCCCTGCAGGTGGTACCTCCTACACCCACAGTCAGTCTTCTCTCCTTAATTAAACTTCTCCAGAAAAGCCCTCATAGACACACCCAAGTCTCATCTCCTGGTGATTTGAAATCTAGTGAAGTAGACAAAGGAGACTAACCACACCAGGAATTCACCAAGGATTGGTCCTACTGTCCTAAGGATATCAAAAAGGGGATGTCCAAGAACAAGCCCCAAATAACTGGACTCTGTTATTTGCACTGCCTTTCTCACGAGTGCCTGCCACAGATAACTGGACATTTCCTTCCAAAGCAGTGCTAGTCATACACAGTTTCAATACAGGTGTTCATGAGACATGCCATTGGGTTCGCTGTGGCCCAGACTATACAGTGTCTCCCACAATACACTGAGACACTCCCATTCTTTAGCAAGCACCTGAAGGTCATGTGGCTTTTTTCTTCAATACCTTAGATGCTGTGCCCTGAAAATCAAAACTTCGGTGAAAATCAGTAAATTTTTTTAAGTTACATGCTTATAAAATAATAAACAAATTAATGCAATTATAATGGATCCACTGTTATCGGAGTCAGCTTAGCCACTCCCAGATGTCTGACCTTCAAATTACTTAACCTTTCTAAGCTCCAGTTTCCTGGTCCATTTTTTAAAGGAGTTTAATAATAGTCTTTACATCATAAGGAGTCTAGGGACTACCCTTCATAACTTAAACAAAGCATCAAACTTCATGTCTGCAATTTAATTGATGTCAAAGGACTGGCTGTTATTAGTAGCCCCAATGTGGAAGGCTCATGCTATATATAAAAAAAAAAGGCCCAGCCCCCCTCTGCCATATTCCAAACTGTCCCTGAGTCCTGGGTAGCGGTCCCCAAAACTATAGGTTAATCCAGCAAAACAGTCATACTCGTGAAGAATTTTAAAGAAAAACACAAGTGATGACAGAGGGAAATGTCCCTTCCAGCTCAGCTTTGCTCCACAATGACACTCACTTTAGAGGACATGGCCATCAGAAGCTCTCCTTCCAGTTTAGAGAAGGGAATCCAGGTTCTCAGCAGTAACATCAAAGCTTCAGCTGCTCTGTCAGTTCTGATACTCTAACTCTACAATGGGTACTGGGGCTGCCACTTCCTGGCCAGCATCATCTCTGCTTGGCATTCTGCCGCCAATTTCACACAGGTAGCCCACTGGTCCCCTGAGTCACACCCCCTTTCCAAGCAGAAGCCCTGAGTGACACTCACCCCCATGTTTCAGTATCACCGGTAGTGAGCAAACCAAGGAGATGAGGGAAGAGGGGGCTTGGCCACCAGAGCCACATAAGCCTCTTGAAAGAATTTGATGCTGGCCTCAAGGAGGGAAGGAGCCATGGAATGGCTTTGAGCAGAGGTGTGCTGTCATCAGAGCACTTAGTACCCCAACAGCCCAGCCCGCTGCTCTGTTGAGAACTTCTACACATGGAGCTGGGACCAACCAGGTCACTGTTGCTCTCAAGTCAAGCTCTGAGGTGACCAGTGTAAAGAGGTAGTGACACAGGGGTCTTCTGGCAGGCTATAAAAGAGATAGGAAAATGTCATCCTCCTTTACTGGTGTCCTGCAGCTCCCTCTTGAGTGGTTCTTGCCTACATTCCTGAGATGCTGGGAAAGTTTGGCCTGCCCTGCCCAGACAGGATCACACCCCGCACCCCCATCACAAGCAGATGCCTCCATCAGTCACAGCACTTCACCTCTCCCAGATGTAGCTTCCTGTATCCACAGGAGAGGTACCATGTCACTGTGCCTGTCATCTGCAGGGCTCAGAGACCAAGTGTATATGGTTAAAGGGAGGCTCAGAAGCCCTCGGCCTGTTCACTCACCATGCATTCCTATCTCTAACAACTGCATGAGTACCAGAGTTTAGATCCACAGAACCCCCATAAATGCCCAGTGGGCATGGCAGACCACCTGTAATGCCAACATGTGAGAAGCAGAGATGGGGGTGTGGTAGTTTGAATGTAATTGGCCCCCATTAGCTCACAGGGAGTGGCACTATTAGGAGGTGTAGCCTTGTTGGAGGAAGTGTGTCACTGTGGGGGTGGGCTTTGAGGTTTCATATATGTTCAAGCCATGCCCATTGTCTCAGACCACTTCCTGTTGCCTGCAGGTCAAGATGTAGGATACTTGGCTACTTCTTCAGTACCATGCCTGCCTGCATACCACCATGTTGCACCGTGATGACAATGGACTAAACCTCTGAAAACATAAGCCACCCAAATTAAATGCTTTTCAAGAGTTCGTGGTCATGGTGTCTCTTCACAGCAATAGAAACTCTAACTAACAAGGGGTAGGGGTCCCCAAAACAAGCTGACTGCCTAAATGGTTGTATGGCTGGGCCCTGGATCCCACTGAGAGACCCTGCCTCAATGAATATGGTGAGAAGAAATAGAGGAAGATTCCCTATATCAACCTAGGGTCTCCACATGCATGAGCATATCCATCCATGCACACATATATGGGCCCATACACATGAAAACATGCATTCACAGCACACACACATACCAAGTTTCTGAAGCCATATATGGTGCTTTCCTGCCTCATACAATTCCAGGTGTTCTCCCAGTAGAGTCTTCCTTGTGCTCAGCCTGTGTCGTCACACCCTGGCCACCTTCCCAATGGTGCTGGCACTCTCAACTTCCTCCATTTCCTTTTTCTGCCTCCAACCTAGACAGAGTTGCCTGAGAGGGTCCTGAGAGCTCTCTACTTTGTTCCTGCATAGTGCTGACACTGCAGCACGTGCATGAGCATCCAAGGCAATGGGACACCTGACACATCCCATACACCGAGCTCTCTCATGTATCTTGTTACAAAGCATGGGGCTTCAGTGGTGTACACCCACAGTGGTGTACATCCCAGCAGTCAGGATGCTGAGGGAGGAGTGCTGTGTGGGTTTGAGGCTAGCTTGGGCTACACAGTTAGGGGAGGGAAGTAGAGTAGAAAGGAGCTGTGTTGTCCTGGCAGTGGAAAAATTAGTGACTAGGCAAGGCAAGAGCTTTTGGGGATAGACTCCTGGGTGAGTGGACCTCTTCAAAGTATCCTTCCTGTATTTTCAGCTAAAATTGGCAAATCCAAGCATACCCAGGGGCATGTCTGTCTGTCACATCAATCTTTCACATATGTGGTTTGAGACTTTCCTTTTTCTTTTTTTTTTTAAACATGGTCACTCTACATAGGTCTGGCTGCCTGGAACTCATTATGTAGACCAGACTGTCCTTAAACTCACAAGAGATCCACCTCCCTCTGCCTTTCAAGCTCTGGGGTTAAAGGTGCATGCCACAACTCCCATTGTGACTTTTCTTTTTCAATTATGATCTTAACCTGAACATATCCAGGAATAACCCTCCCCATGTGAATATGTACAGACTCTCCCTGCTAAACAAAACCCCGTGCTTCCTTTGTTTGGGGAGGCCATTACTTTGGAAGTGACTTTGTGATCTCTCTGCAGGTAAGAAATCTTTCTCAGCTTAGATGGGCTGCATTTGGCTTTGTGCTTGCTACACACTATGTCCAATTACAGAAATCCAATCAAGAGCTGCTCATTTTTAATATGCAAACTCACTCACAGTAGATACAGAGATAGCCACAGATGTACATGTGCACACATTTCCATGTCTCTTCTGTGCTCCACTCAGAAGGCCCAAAGAAACACCATACCAGGAGCAATGAGCACACTAAGCCCAAATCAGGTTTACAAACATCATCCTCTAGTGAGGAAGCAGTGATGCTGGAGACGTTTCTGGCCCCAGAGTTGAGGCAAGTAGCAGGATGAAAGGAGTCCAGAACATCTTATACCAAAACACTGGGAAGTTCTGGAAGACTGAGGCTGTGTCAACTGAATACAAGAGGTCATCTAAAGAAACTCAAATATCAGATAACTTGAGAATCAGAACAAGCAATAATAACAGTCATGTTCATCCCCTAGTAGCAAACTGGGGCCTGGACATGGTGTTGTCAAAATGCTTCCAAGTGAGAGGAAGCAGTGTGGAGGCTTGATGGTGAGCAGGTTCCTAGGGACTGTTAAGTTATCCCTCCCCCCCCCCCGATAAGATGTGCTATTGCCCAAAGAAAATGATGGCTCTAAGGTAGTAAAGCTTAAAGACTACAGCATGTCAGTGATGATGGTGAACATCCACAGTAGGACAGGACATGAAGTGCAGAGAACATACAGCATAGCTTCTAGAAGGCCCTGCTGAGAAAGTAGAAGCATCAGATGGACCTGAGTTACAGGTTGTCTGATACAGTGCAAGGTCTTCACTCCTCCAACCATCCAAGGTCCTAGCTGCAGGCAATTGCATTCCTGAAGGGAGAAAGGGAGTGGGGGAGGGAAGGAGGGAGGAGAGTCACTAGGGTTAGGAACGAGATAGGAACTAAATCTGTGAAGTAACCTCTTCTCCAGGGGCACCAGACCTATGTCAAAGTTGACCTCATGACTTGAAGGCTACAGCTCAGTGACCTGAGGACATATCCTTGTTTAGGGACACACATCTTGGTCCTGGAGTATAATGAGGCACCATGGCTATAGCTTGCCATCAAGTGGTCAGGAAAAAATTTACAATGACATTAGGGTCCAGTCAGGGACACAAAATGAGGGACAAATGTGGGCTCAACCTATGGATTTCTTGTACATGCAAAGGGATTTCAAAATAAGTCATTTTCATTAAAATAGATAAACCAGTGCTTGGTCATTTGGGAGTGACACCGCTTGACAGGGATTAGGAGATTCGAACTTGTTGGAGGGCATGTGTCACTGCGGGTGGACTTTGGGCTTTCAAATGCTCAAGCCAGGCCCACAGTCTCTCTCTTCCTGCTGCCTGTGGATATGGACATATAACTGTCAGCTACCTATCTAGCACCCTTTCTGCCTGCCTGCCAGCATGCTTCCTGCCATGCTGATAATGGACTAAACCTCTGAAACTGTACACTGTAAGCAGGCCCCATTTAATTCTGCTTTTCTTTGTAAGAGTTGCCTTGGTCTTACAAAGAACACTGGCACATTGGTTTCTCTTCCTTTTAACTCTGTTGTTTGAAGCATCCTGTAGACATTATGAATATGAATTCACTTGGTAGCTCCAGGCTAGTATATCAAGAATATGTTGTACATGCAGGTGCCAAATAAATGCAGCTGGCAAATCATTTAACAGGAATGATATAATAAAAAAGAGAAAGAAACGCTGTTTGTACTTTGTAAATAAAGTTGAATAGCAAAAATAAATAAACGAATTCAAAATTAATCAAAAAAAAAAAAGGTGTCTGCAAGCAGTGAGAAAATCGGGCATTGAAGAATACATTCTGATTGACAAACTCTGTCCCAGGCATATTACAAGCTTTGCACAGAGGATTTCATGTCAGAAATGCCAGCCATCACCTCACTCTACTCTGAAGCAAGAGAATTTTTGTGTCACTTCATTGTATTTAATTAATTCTCTTGTTGTTGTGATAAAATACCTGACCAAAAAAGAAAAAGTTTATTTTAGTTCATCGATTAAGGGGGAGAAATGGTGGCAGGAGCCTGAGACAGCTGGTCACATGGCATCCACGTCAGTTAGCAGAAGGGGACGAATGCTGGCACCCAGTTCACTTTCTCCCTTTTAATGAAGCCCAGATCTCCAGCCCATTGAATGGTACTGTCCACTCTGAAGGTGGGTCTTCCCTCCTCAGTTAGACCTTTCTGGAAATGCCCTCACAGAAACCCGCATTGTGATTCTAGATCCCATTAAATTGACAATAAAGATTAAGCATAATATGTATAACTTCATTAATGTCTAATGACGGTCATCTGCTACCCTTAGCCCATCAGTAATGTGCTACTAATTCTAAAGCTACACTATGGAAACCTAGTGAAAGACAATAAATAAAAGAATGAATATGTAAATAAGCACTGATGAAGCAGAAACTTTACATAAAGACATCTTGCTAAGTAGATTGGATTCCTGTTATGAATCTCCCCATGGGATGACAGAATACATGGCATGAGCAATATTCTTAGAGACTGGTGACCAGTCTACATCCTATGGAGCCTCTCTGGCTGCAGCCAGCAACATCTTCGCAAGTCATATTTCATTGCTTTTTACATAATAGCCAAGAAATGCAATTTCTTGAGAGCTGCATATTCTAACTCTCATTAGCATACATATCACACATAGATGGCCAGTTTGCAAGGATTAGACTGTAATAAGATGTATTTCAGACCATCTCAAGCACAATGGAACCAATCTTTGACATTTCAGAATATTGCAGTTTGTTGGGGTCATTTTCATAAAGATCAGCCACCATCAGGGCACTGTAGACGTCAAATGCATTAAGTGTTTCTAAGCGTCTAATGCATGCACAGTGATGTATGGCTATTATTTCTGAACTCCACGACTTGCAGGGTAGGATTACAAATGTAGAAAGTAGATTTCATAACTCTAAATGATTTGCCCAATGTGTCAAAATGAATGTATAACAAAGGTGGAATTGGACCTTGGTCATTTCGCATGTCAGCCCCTAGGTTTTTTCCATAAACTTCCATGGAGTCACCCTGTACCTACACCCCTATCACACAGGGGTCCCATCTTCCTTCTCATGTATCTGGGCTCATCATGACAGTGAGATCTACCAGGCTGTGGTAGATCTACTTGCCTACTGGCATCTAGCTCAGGGCCAGGCACACAGTAGGTACTGCACAAATGCTCCATAAATCCATGAATCTGAGTTTCTCTTTGAAAAAAAAACATAGAAAAATACCCACTGTGTTATAAGCCAAGCCATCTGTGGTGCGTGACAGTCAGTTAACTCTTAAAGCAACCCCAGGGCAGGTGTGTTGAGTACTACTTTGCAAATGAAAGACTGAAGCTTAAGGAACATTGGAAGCATTTTCCTAATTAGCTGCACAGCTTTGAGGTTCAAAAATAAAGCCAAGATCTTCCCACCTCCACACTCTGCTCCTCACCACTCCATCTTTCTCTAGGGAAGCTAGAGCCCCTTGGCCATGTCAAGTCTTGAACTCCAGGTCTCAAAGCTTAGTACCAATATCCACCAATCTACCAGCTCATTTCCTACCCTCTTTGTCTTTTTCTCAAAGAAAGTACTGAGCAGCCAAAACAAACAAACAAACTCATTAAAGTGAAAATAGTATTGGATGCAATTCTAGGGGAATGGCGAAGGCAACCTTGGTACTTCCGCTTGTGTGATAGAGCAATTAGAAAAGCAGTATGGAAATATTTTAATACTACAAGATAAAAACAAGATGCAAGATTATATATCTGTATTCTCTGTACTCTGTGATTACAACTGTGTGTTTTTTTAAAACCTGAGCAGAATTAAGAGCTCAGCAGTCAGTATGATTATGAGTGATTTTATCTCAATTTCTCCACTTACGAAATCAGCTGTAAAATCCCAAGCTGCTTATTATTTCAGGAAGTTATTAGCTCACTGGCTCCTTCTACTAGTCTTTGATATCTGCATAACTGTGGAGATTTGGTTTCCTCAAATTCTTAATGCTAAGCCGCTTAGGGTAAGCCTGGCTCCTGAGGGTCAAAGATCCCTCTGGTGAACAACGAGGGGGATTTCTGGAAATGTATTCTTCAAAGCTCATGGCACGGAGTAGCAGCCTGGGAAGTCATCTTGACGAGCTATGAAGGGGCAGCTGGCCTTGGGACAGTACGGGGAAGCTCTGGGACACCAGCACTCATTTAGCTGTGACACTTGCCCACTCAGCAAGAAGCCTGTTTCCTCATTCTTGATGCTTGGTCATTGATTTGCTCTGACATATTTCAGCAGAATGTGTGGTTTGAAACATCTGTTCTTCCCCAGAAAAAAAAAGCAATCAATCATCATGCAAAAGAATTAGATTGTGAAGATTGTGAGTGACCAAAATAGTAATGGTAAAGAGACCTCCAGGTACATACGCCTTCATAAACTAGGAAGCGTTTTCTCTCTCTCTCTCTCTCTCCCTCTCTCTCTCTCTCTCTCTCTCTCTCTCTCTCTCTCTCTCTCTCTCTCCCTCTCTCATCAACACACCTTGCAAATGCTGTGCCACTTCACAGATGCATCAGAAAACACACAAGTCAGCCTGGTTGTGAGTTTCTGGGAGGAGGGCTTCACTGAGGCACTTGGAAGCACCCCTCACCTCTACACTGCAAATAAAAGACATGGTTCTGTTGTTTGAGACCAGCCTGGCCTCCACAGTGAGCTCCACACAGAGCTACATAGGAAGACCCTGTCTCAAAACAAACAAACAAAAAAGACAAGGTTCTTTCACGAAATACCAATCACGGAGGGTACTAGGGAGGTAACTGGCTGGCCTACTCCATTTTGGCTACAGTTCATTAAGCCCTCAGGTTTTAAAAAAAACTACAAAAAGCTATCTCTAAAGAATGCTTATTTTGATGCTGGAAACATCAGTCACCCGCATATGTGGTCCAAGGTCAAGCTCGGGTTTGGAGTAGAGGCATCCCCACTGGCAACAGACCAGTGGCTTTATCCACTGTCTCCTCAGTGTTGACACCATTGTTGTCATTTCTGCACCTCCATTCTACCTCAGCAGCACCAGCACTATCATCACCAGCACCTTCTGTATCTCCATGACATTGACATCTACAATCACTATCAATCACTTCTGTCACCCTCATTCCTATCCTTCATCATACCACCTCTTCCACCTTCTCTATCACCATGTACCAGCACTGCTATCGATCCTGTCACCACTGCTGATTTCTAGGGAGAGAAGCATGAAACTAGCTGCCTATATCTGTCTATATTTCTGCCTATATTTGTAATATATACAAGTTGAGGGACCTTGCCAGACAGATAGGGACATTCTTTGGATAATTTCCAACATTATAATGCAGAGAATCCAGAAGACAAAATGTCATTTGCCCTTTTGCCCCATCTCCTGCAGGAATGAAGACCATTCTCAGCACTCAGACTGTCGGCATTCCAGAAAATGTAGACATCACTCTGAAGGTACGCACAGTCATTGTGAAGGGCCCCAGAGGAACCCTCCAGAGGGACTTCAATCACATCAGTGTAGAGCTGAGTCTCCTTGGGAAGAAGAAGGGGCTCCGGGTTGTCAAATGATAGGGTAACAGAAAGGAACTGGCCACTATCTGAACCACCTGCAGTCATGTTCAGAACATGATCAAGGGAGTCACACTGGGCTTCCACTACCAGATGAGGTCTGTGTATGCTCACTTCCCCATCAATGTTGTTATTCAAGAGAACGGGCCTTTGGTTGAAATCCGAAATTTCTTGGGTGAAAAATACATCTACAGGGTTCGGATGAGAACAAGTGTTGCTTGTTCTGTCTCTCAAGCCTAGAAGGATGAATTAATCCTTGAAGGAAATGATAATGAACTTGTTTCAAATTTAGCAGCTCTGATTCAGCAAACCACAACAGTTAAAAACAAAGACATCAGGAAGTTTTTGGATGGTATCTATGTGTCTGAAAAGGGAACAGTCCATCAGGCTGATGAGTAAGACCTAAGTTAACCAGTTCCAGAAACAAGATCCTGAATTTAAGTATGATTTGGGGTGTCTTTTTGGACAATAAAAGACTTATATTGAAAAAACAAAAACAAAAGTCATTTGCCATCACAATGAAATAAGACAAGAAGGACACATGGCGTAGTAGTAACAAAGACATCTCTACACAAGGGACCAAGGTTGGAGGTTGTTATGTTTATATACTCTCTAAATACCAAAGGTGGGTTGTAAGAAAACAGATATGACCTTTGGAAAGCCGGAAGAACACAGATGCTTTCCAATGGTCATGTTCTGCTCATGCTGTCATATTTCCCTCTAAAGACACACTGCTCACCTCCTCATGGAGCCTCCATGATTCCCTAAAGAGTCCTTGTGACTGTGGTGGCAAGAGTGGACACAAAGGTTCCAAGACATTCACTGAAAGCATTATGAATACAAAGCCATTTGATGTGGGATACTATCTTGATTGTATCTTAATTGGATCTTGATCATAACCTTGCTTTGCCAAAGGCTCTTCAACAGTTATGTGTGACCTGCTGAGGGATATGAGGTGACTAGCCTTGTCCTAGGTTGTGGGGAGCCACAGCCCCAAGATGGCGCCTGGCTGGATGCCAGGGAGACGGAGCTTAGCTGTAAACAAGCCTTATTTGGAATCGCTTAGTGGATCTGGTGTGCCTCCTCCAGCTGTGACCTATCCGGGATTGCCAGGTGGCATGAGCTAATTGGGTAATGAGCTTGCTTTTAAGGGCTTGGGGGGGGGCTAGTAGGGAGAGAAGAAGCGGATGAAGAAGCAGAGAGAGAAGCTGATGTACAAGGTTCCTGAATAAACTGCTTGAAGAAGAGTCGTGATCGTGTCCTTCTTGCTGGTCGAGATAGGCGCGACAAGTGGTGGCCGGTACAGGGAACCTCCGCGGGTGAACGGCTCAGAACTTCCTGCAGTCAGGGCAGTCGACTGGTAAGTCCCAGGTAAGTTGGGACCAAGTTAAGGTCTCCGGTGAGGAGCAATAAGGTCTCTGGTGAGGAGAAACAAAGTTCTAGGATTCGGACAAAGCAGAGGTAACCAAAAGTGAAAGTATGGGAACTACAACATCAAAACCAATTTTCATTGCTCTTCAAGAGCTGTTACGGTCTAAGGGATTGAAATTAAAGAAAAGTACTTTAGAGAGATTTATCCAAGAGGTTGATGTGGTAGCCCCCTGGTTTGCTGATCCTGGTAATTTAACCGCCAGTTGCTGGGATAAGCTTGGAAAAGATCTAAATTTTGCCTGGGCACGGGGAATGCTGAAGCCAGAGACGCGGCCTGTTTGGAAAATGGTTCGCAGCTGTCTAGAGAATCAAAGATGCTGCAAGGCTGTAGAAGAGGGGCAGGAGACGTTAGAATAGCTGAAGGAAATAAACAGATGCAAGTCATGGGGCCTGTGCTGTCAGCCCTACCCAATCATGAAGAACCTGATTTGTGGTGTGTGCAGCATAGTGTTAGGTTTGCTTTTACTTTACCTTCTATTCTCCATACCATTATATGAGTGGGTGGTTTTACCCCAGGCTATGGCCAATAGCCCCACTATGTGTCAGCTTTTTGTGTGTCATACTATTGCTCCTATTAGAGAGAAATACCCTGCTGTGAGATGTGTCCACTATATGGATGACAATTCTGTTAACCAGTAAGGAGTTGAAATTGCTGCACTTAGCATATGGAGATTGTACTGGATATCCAATCTACCCTTAATGCTCAATTGAAAGGTGGCATTATGGTTTTGAATCAACACATTGATCTAGTACAGGAACAATTGGATACTTTATGGCAATTGGCACAGTTGGGATGTGAATGGAGAATGCCCGGTTTGTGTGTAACAGCTGCTTCCTATCAGAATTATTCCTTAGCAGCAAACATGTCTAAACAACCTTCACAGTATCTTCTAGGCAACTGGTCTGGGGATTTTGACAAGCTGATGCAGGAGCTGAGACTCTCCATAGTGCATGTGAATTCCACCAGGGTTGACATCTCCGTTGCGGAAGGACTGTCTGCATGGGTCACTCAAGCCATGAATCATCTGAAAGAGTGGGCAGGAATGGGTGCCCTGGGAGGAATGCTTATCCTAGTTAGTTTCGCAGCCTTATGGTGTATCTGCAGGATGAGGGTCACACAGCAGTGAAGTAATGCCGCGATTGCACAAGCCTTCGAGGCCCTGGAGGCAGGGCAGTCACCTCAGGCTTGGCTAGCAGTACTAAAGAGCTAAGCAGTCATCCCACTCAGGCTGCGAGACGAAGTACTGCACTTGAAGTCAGCCTTCCGAGGCTTCATGAAGGGCATGTCTGATTGCATATGGGTTGGAATTGTACTACCATCTCTGAGAAAAGATACCAGACAGGTGTGGCACCAGCTCGGCTGATAACTGGGCGTGGGGTCATTACAAAGTCCCTTGATTTCAGGGATCAGACCTCTACCCTTGCCTGTTGTTATTTTTAAAATAAAAAAGGGGGAACCTTGTCGTGCCTATCTCGACCAGCAAGAAGGACACGATCACGACTCTTCTTCAAGCAGTTTATTCAGGAACCTTGTACATCAGCTTCTCTCTCTGCTTCTTCATCCGCTTCTTCTCTCCCTACTAGCCCCCCCCCAAGCCCTTAAAAGCAAGCTCATTACCCAATTAGCTCATGCCACCTGGCAATCCCGGATAGGTCACAGCTGGAGGAGGCACACCAGATCCACTAAGCGATTCCAAATAAGGCTTGTTTACAGCTAAGCTCCGTCTCCCTGGCATCCAGCCAGGCGCCATCGTGGGGCTGTGGCTCCCCACACTAGGTCATGGGAGTACACCATCAATGGAACTATGGCCAATGCCTTGAAGTAGGGTGGGAAGTATAAAATTTAGCCTAAAGATAGTTTCCTTTGTCGTTGTTGCTTATTGTTGATTATGATGTTGATTAGGACAGGGTCTCACTATATAGCCCAGGCTAGCCTATTACTCACGATTTTTCTGCCACGGCCTTGAGAGTGCTTAGAGCCTTTCTAAGTCAGCTCCCTGAAATTGAGCCAAATTCAGTAGGTGGCCCTAAGAAAGTAGTTTGTAAGAAAACCAAATAGACTGTGTCTCCTGATGGCACCTCCATGTTTATAAAAGTGGAAACTTTTAGAAAACTCTTTTAATGAACAAAACTGTAAACATCACAGCTCTCTGAATGCACAAAATTAGCATAACCTCACTATGGTAATAAAAGTAAAGCAA
The DNA here is from genome assembly GCF_003668045.3 of Cricetulus griseus. Classification (NCBI taxonomy): domain Eukaryota; kingdom Metazoa; phylum Chordata; class Mammalia; order Rodentia; family Cricetidae; genus Cricetulus; species Cricetulus griseus. The sequence continues at coordinate 201,858,704 of NC_048596.1, read as the reverse complement.
CTTTAGGGTTTGATATTGTATGGTGATATCTTTCTTGCACAAATAAAGCCTGTCTGGGAGTCAGATAATGGAGCTTGCCACTAGCTAATCATAGAGGTCTGGAGGTCTGTACAGACAGACAGGAAGTGATGGAGTTGGGCAGAAACTGGATATAAGCAGGAGAAACAGGAAATAGCTCTCTTCTCTGAGGAGACGCTTAGGAGGTAAGGTGTGCTGTGGCTTGTTCCTTCTCTCTGATCTCTCAGCATTTCCCTCTATATCATAGTATCTAGACCAATTAAGAACTCCTTTTACAATATTGTTTTAAAGTTGGCTTCCAACAGTGTCCTCCTGAGGTCCCTCCTAATCCTTAAACTTCCATGGGGAGCATCCAAAACAAGACCTAGACCAAGCTCTGAGTTCCTTTTCTAAATTACAGAGAACTATAAAGGAAAACTCTACACATCCATTTACAGACATGTAAAATGGGAGCCTGCATGGTAGCTCATACATGTAATCTCAGCACTCACAATGCTGAGGCAAGAAGATCACTATATTCTGAAATCAGCCTGGGCTTCTTGGTGAGATCATGTCTCAAATACAAACAAAACCAAACTATGTCAATCTGAAAGAGAAACTCCTGTCTAAAATGTAATAACAGATCTTCCGTCATAAAATAAGCTTTATTTCATGCTCTCCATTTTAATTGAGATTTTATAAATGTTCAGCTATCACTAAGGTGTACTAATCCTATAGCTGGTGACTAACTCACTAAGCAATCTACAGCCACAACACCCCAAGGTGAATGCAGACCTACTCTGAGAAATAGTGAACGTATGCTGGTTCATGCCAGATGAAAGACTCGGCACACGAAACTTCCCTCATGGAATGAAGAGTGTACCACACTGTCACACTTGGCCTTCGGTTGGTGACACTGTGTTGGGAGGCTGTGGCACCTGTAGGATGTGGAAAGAAAATGGAGGAAATGGGTCACTGGAGAGCAGGCCACCCCTGATTCCTGTCCCTCAGCATGTGAGGAATTGAAGATTCAGAAGCACACACTCCCGATGCCATGGATTCATCTATCACAGTGTCTTCTTTGTCATGATGGACTATGTCCCCTCACCCTGAGAGCCAAATAAACCCCTCTTGCCTTAAGTCACTTTGTCAGGTATTTGGTCACAGCAAGGAGACCTGCAACTAATGCATGCAAGCTCTAACAGCATCCTGCCCCCACATGGAACAGTAGGTTCCCTATCCCATGCACTGAATCTAGATGCCTACCAGATATGCCCTAAGAATGAAGTTAAAGTAACAATTCTTCACAGAAGAATGGCTAATAGACCCACCTCTCAACCTTCCAGCATGGGATCATCCAGTCATGCCATGAGCTCAAGGCCCAGCCAGTACCTTCTTGGGCCCTTTCTACAGTTACAGTTACTGTGTGTAATGTAATGACACTGTAGAAAGCTCAAGTGCCCCTTTTCTGGCTATTGCTTCATGAAGTCCTTCCATGAACATTGCAGGTTTGGGGACACCTCATAGACTGACAGCAGAAGCGCTCTTGGCCCTAAGGTTATTTTTTAAATAAGCCAGAGGCCAATTCATCATTTCCCTCCATGGACTTTGGTTGCACTGTTTTTCCTATTAAACTGAGCATGGCATCCAATTAGTTCCTATGAATAGACTTTTCATGAGCAATCTGCTCCACTGGTGTTTTTGTAAGAAATTAGCTGGACACATCTGCTCACCAGAGCTTGAAAACCACAGGCTCATTCACCCTCTTAATGGCTGGTCCTTGCAACCTGTAATCTCTTCAGACTCCATTGTCTTCGGTAGAGCAGCTTTTAGAATATCTGTCACAGAATTCAAGATATTAGGGTGTACTATTGATCAACCACCATCATCATTGTTTTTAAAAATGTGAGCCACATTGATAGAGCTATCCCTTCCTGGAATGGAAAATGAAACACACCATGTTCTGCTCTGTGCTGAGCTGACAGTACAAACGCCATGGCAGCATGAACAGTTTAAATTCTTTGAATAATATCAAGGGATATAAGGTACAATAGCATGGTCAAAAAAACAATTTAGAGGATTAAATGATTTCAATAGCCTGAGATTTTCCAATTAGGATGAAATCCAATCAGAAGGAAGAAGACATGCTAGAATATTACTTTCTAGAAATAACATAGAATGAAGCTGCTTTCTTTGGGCTGAAGCACAGCAATGCAAGCAAAACAGTGACTTTCAATGTCAAAGTAATGTTAATAGAGATGACTGGACAGCAGCCAATGGTAAGAAAGACTAAGAAAGGGCCATGATTCTGCATGCTGAGAGCCTTCACAAAAGCTGGCTCTAAAATGACCACTGTAAACAGCCGAAGAAGCCAAAGAGCACAGACATCCCTGCAGAACTAGTTAAGAAATCCTCATCCAGCTCCTCAGAATGCCACGCCAATGGGAGAAATTAAACTATGTTTATGGGAATGTTTTCTGGGGGAAATGCCATAGCAAGAAAAAGTAGCTGCAAGAGACTCTGAAGGTCCTTTCTAGGACCCACTGAATTCCCTCATATGGCAAGAAGACATAGTCCATGGCCATCAGGCCCAGGGCTCATATGTCATCCCAAGAACAGAGCCAAGAGACTCCTGAGCTATAAAGACAGACCAGGACTCTTATCATGTGCCTACACCAAGGGGAACAGCCAGTGGGTGTTCTAGGACCTTAGACTGAAGATCCAGTAAACGATGCAAAGGACAGTGTGTGTTTCTCTACCTCTGCAGAGAGTACTCTAGTGTGAGAAGAAAATAAAAAATAAAGATGTGGTTTTTTTACCTCCTGGATTAAGAGACCCAGAGCTGAGTCCTAGGTCCAGCAACTACCTCACAATCTCTAGGTGATTTCTCATATCTAAGATCATCAGGTGTATTCATCTCACATAGGAGATTATTACTAGCCCATCTGTGCCACCAAATTGTCATGAAACAATGGCCCCAAAATGCCCATGAACACTTTTTAAAACCACAGGTATAAGAGTTGTAACCCGGGGGAAGAATAGAGGAGAGAGAGCAAGATGAGAGATACCATATCAGAGGGAGCCACTATAGGTCCGAGAAAAGATCTGGAACTAGGGAGATCTCCAGAGACCTACAAGGATGACACGATCTGACAGTCCGAGCAGTGGAGGAGAGGATGGCCTAGAAGCCCTTCCCCTAGAATGAGATTGATGACTACTCTCTATGCTATCCTAGAGTCCTCATCCAGTGGCTGATGGAAGCAGAGACAGACATCCACAGAAATACACTGAGCTGAAATCTGGAACCTAGTTGAAGAGAGGGAGGAATGAAGAACGAAGGGGTCTGTACCAGGTTGGAGAAACCCACAGAAACAGTTGGCCTGAAAAAGGGAAAGCATCTCGACCCCAGACACTCTTTGGGAGGCCAGTACGGGACTGATCCAGCCCCCTGATCATGGATACCAATGGGGAGGCCCCTGCACTCCGGGGAGCCTCCGGAGGTGGACTGGTGTGTGTGGGGGGGGACTTTGAGAGCCCATCCCACTTGAAGGGATGCGCTCCGTCTCTGGACACATGGGGAGGGGCCTAGGCCCAGCACAGGAAAATTTGGTGGACTTTGTGGAGCCCCTGTTGGGGGCCCTATCCTGCCTGGGGAGTGGTGGGTGGATGGGGTGGGGGGTAGGTTGGAGGTGGGGGAGATGGAATGGGGGTGAGGGGAGGGAGAGGGGACTTACATGTGAAACAAGCCTGTTCCCTAATTTGAATGAAGAAGAAGAAGAAGAAGAAGAAGAAGAAGAAGAAGAAGAAGAAGAAGAAGAAGAAGAAGAAAAGTTGTAACCCAAGAGACTATTTTAATGAGCCTGACTTTTGATTCAGATTAACTCCCCTCAGTGACATTATGGTTTTGTCTTAGGGTTACTACTACTGTGATGAAATATCATGACCAAAAGCAAGTTGGGAGGGAAAGGCTTATACTTTCATATCACTGTCCATCACTGAAGGACACAAAACTCACAGAAACAACTTAAGGTTGTATTTTGGCTCATGGCTTCTGAGGGTTTCAGCCCACGGTGGTTTGGCCCCATTTGCTTGGGCAGCATTGTGGCAATGGGAGCAGCAAGGGAGGGAAGGAGGAGCTAGGGAGAAAATATCCAGAAAGACCATTCCCTGTAGACTACTTCCTCCAGCTAGGTCCTACCCGCCCCCCAAATTCCTAAAACCCCAACAACAGCAACAAACTTAATATAATCATATCTCTGACATTTGGCACACATTCAATGTAGCCAACACCTGGAGGACCATCACATATGGAGGAATGCTCACTGGCCTTGCCCAGTGCTTTTATTTCTCGTGTTTAAATGTGTGCTCACTCCTGTCACTCCCCAGCTTTTTCAGTCCACATCAATACATACAGGCAGCACAGGTTTCCACTGGCACCTAGATGCTGAGCCACCTGGAAGTCAAAAAGCCCTTAAAGGAACAGTGGGACACATGGATAACTAAATTCTGTCACACTCATTAGCACAATGTCAGTAACAGAAAATAGGAGGTGGTGACAGGTATGCAATACAAAATTAAAGCAAAAGGCGCAGGTGTCCATGAAGCAAGGAAAACATGCATTTGGAAGACTGGGTGGGATGGGAAATCCACGCTTTCTCACTGGTAATTGTTTGCTACTCTCAACTGTTTTATTGTCTCTCAGACAGCTGGAAACAAGTGGAAGGAGGACTGCTTGAGCTAGAGTTCCAAGAATAAAATTATGTTGCTAGATAACAAGTTTCAAGTGCATTATCAGGGCAGCCCTGTTACTGGTTTAATTCTATCAAATATAAATGTTCTTTTCTACCATAATCCTGTGAGCCAAAACAAACCCATTCTCAATTAAGTTGCTTATGTCAGGTATTCAGTCACAATACTCGGAAAGGCATCTAAGTGGACAGGCGGGCACCATGTTCAGCTTCTCTATTCACTTTTCAAGATTGGTTTTTCCTTCCATACTAAAATGTGAGGACCTGAGAGAAGGCTCCATGGTTAAAAGCACTAGCTGGTCTTCCAGAGGACCCAGGTTCACTTCCCAGCACCCACATATCATCAGCTCATACACACAAGCCTGTGGAAAATGGTTCAAATCCCTCAGCAGCCCATTCTTCCACCACAGTCCTCTTCTTCCTAGTGTGCCTAAAAAAAAGAAACATGGCTCCTGGTGGCTCTAGTTGTTCTGTCCTGCTTACGTTGTATTAACAGGCATATGGTTCAGGGTGCTGAGAGACCCACAGTGAATCCAGAGAAATTGGTCCCAGCTTCCAGTAAGAAAACAAGTGCCTCTAAGAGGAAAGAGCAAGAGGAATGGCTTTCACATGGCTGACTGGGTTTACAGTTTTGAGGATCTCCTTGAAGCAAGGCTTTCTTGAATTCACCAAGAGTGCCCCTGTTTGAGGACCAGAAAAACCAGTCTCTGCCCAGTAACCTACAGGGAGCATGTGGTCACTGTGCCTAGCTGCGCAGACACTGGGTTTCTCCCACGCAGGCTGCACCCCATAAACTACATCTGAACTCCATGCAGTCAAACTTCCACTAAGCTTGAGCCATAGCTGGGGCTAAGGCAGGGCTTATCTTCCCTCTCTCTGTGGAGTTGGACCTTCTGGGGCATTTGGTGCCTCAGCAGGACTTTGCAAGCATATTTGTTGGTTCCTTGTTTTGTTGTTGTTTGGCAGTGAAGCCAAATGCCCGGGGAATTTGGGAGATGAGTTCTTTCGGAACTGCCAACTAACTGCACACGTAACTAGCCTCCAGGCCAGGCTTTTGTTGCTTCCCTGAGTCCATGTGATAAAAGAGTCACACCTTCACTCACCCTTTGGATAAGTGGACTCCCATTCTGAAGGCATCAGTGCCCTCAATCTCCCTGATCTGCCCATACTTGGGAAGTACACCTGCTCAGAACACAAAGCCAAATGGTACAAACACCTTGTTAGATCTCTCGTGCTTCCATAGCCTTTTTTCATTCATTTCCTTCTAGGTTTTCTATCTTAAAACCTCTTTCCTTTTCATTTGTATCATGAAAAAGAAATAAGAAGCAGAGACATTTATCCATAACTGCCTAACCAAACCCTATGACAAGCTCCTGTCAGCACACTATCTGCATCCGCTCATCCTCATTCCTTGGCTTCTCACGTGGCCCAGCAGGAAAGCGGAGCAGGAGCTACCACACTCTGGACAGGAGATGTGGTCTGTCTATCATGACAGATCTGGCTTGGGAAGAAATCTGGGAGCACGGCCACAGTTCCAGGATGGCAGGCCCTCTCCCATGGTTAACTGTCATGCTTGGAACCAATAGTTGGCCCCTGCATGGGCTCCCTGCAGAGTTAATGAGAATCCGAAGTGGTGATCTATAGGACAGTTTCAGAAGGAGGGACACAACTGGTTCTTAAGAGAGGATCCCACCAAACTCACTAGCCACTCTTTCCTCAACCATGCCCAGTACCAATTCTTCCCTGAAGCAGTCCAAACAGATAAGCAGAATTCACACTTGAGACCTCCTGTGGAACTCTCCGAGAAAATCCCCTGTGGTAGAAACTATAGTAAGCAAACAAACGTCAGAAAAAAGCAAAAATAAAGTGATACAAAAGATGAGAAGAAAACATCCCACCATGACCCTGAGAAAGAAGAAGAGAGCTGACAGAGAGGTGACAAGCCAATGCAAGTGGGGGTAACACAAAAGAACCAAGCATCTGACAATTACAATTCATTATGAGCAAATCTCACTTCAAAACAAACTCCCTGAGGAACTAATTTACGCTAAATGTGCTGCCAGTGAGCTGGGGAAGCCATCATTTCAAGCCACCCTTGGGCACATGGAAGTGCTTCCTGTACTCTGAGGCTGACAGTGGTGCCTGGTGCTCATCTCCCTCCAACAAGCTCCGTGCTCTGTCAAGCCTGTCAATAACAACTGATCCCAAATTACAGCACAAGCTGGCACACTGTATAAAGGTCAAGTGGAAAACTGTCCCTTCTGCCCCGTCACTGTCATCAGCTTCGAAAGGTCATTCCAACCCAATCCATTGTCATGACAGAAAATAACTTTGTTTGTCTACTGTGACATGTGAACATTCCCTTCATAGAGCCATCTTGGTTTCTCTTCACTCTCCCTAACATGGAGCCAAGCACTTTCAGTTTATTGGAAGCAGGAAGCTAGGTACGAGCAAAACTGAGCAGAAAAACAAAGCTGGGAGCTGAAAACTCTCTAAATATACTCTTAATACCGAAGCACTCTTCTAGGTCTGTGCTTGTGGCTAACACTCAGCTATCCCCTATTTTTCTTGTGGTGATATAAAACAATGCAAGGAAGGAAAGGTTTGTTCCAGGCCACAGTGCAAGGGGATACAATGTATCATGGAGGGACGGCAAGGCAGAGGAGTGTGAGGAGGCTGGTCACATTGTCTCCACAGTCAGGAAGCAGGAAGAGGTGAATACCAGTGTTCCACTCACTTTCTCCTTTTTATTTAGTTCAGAACCCAAGTCCATAGGATGGTGCCACCTACATTCTGGGTAGTTTTCTCTCCAGAGTTAAATATTTCCAAAAAGATTCCCATGGTGATTCTAAATCCAGCCAAGGTGACCAGGGAAGTAAACCATCTGTCTTAGTCAGTGTTCTCTTACTGTGAAGAGACACTATGACCATGCAACTCCTATAAAGGAAAAAATTTAGCTGGGGTGACTCACTTACAATTCAGAGGTTTAGTTGTCATGGTGGGAAGCAAGCAAGCAGACATGGTGCTGAAGAAGAAGCTGAGAGTTCTACATCCAGATCACAGTCAGCAGGAAGAGAGAAACACTGGGCCTGGCTTGAGCTTTTGAAACCTCAAAGCCCGCCCTCAGTGACACACTTCTTTTAAAAAGGCCACACCTCCTAACCCCTCTCAATTAATGTCACTCCCTGATGAAGAAGCATTCAAATCTACAAGCCTGTGGGGGCCATTCTTACTCAAACCACCACACCCTCACAATAGTACCATACACAAGCCCAGTTATAGCATGAGCTAATTCTCCAAATGACCTTGTTGCCCTGTTGACAGATGGGAAAATAAAGCCTAAGGGGCTTGAAATATCTGCACTAGTTTATAC